>NC_081313.1:95331162-95642064 GCF_026419965.1 Kogia breviceps
GAAGTGTCCCACGCCCAACACCCTCTCGAGAAACAGAGCTGGGAGCAGGGCTCACTCTTCCAAATAGATAGGGAACTGGTAGAAAAAGTGGTTTTCCACATTTTCCCCTTCCTCCAAAGAAGCAGATGACTGCAATAAGGATGGGCTGAACTTCTAAGAAGAGAGATTTTCTCTGTTACATGTGAGTCACCCAGGAATGACATAGACCCGAAGCTTTTCTTAATGGCAAACTTTTCCAGGTTTGCATTCCCAAGTGGGGCAGTGATGCTGCGGGGCTCCCGGGCTTGCACTGGAACGCAGCACAGCATCCTGCCTTCCCCGCCTCTCTGGAGAGTCCTACTGGTTTCCCAGGACCCTCAGGACTTCTCTTCGGGAGAGACAGAAGGAGATGCATTCCGGGGGCTTCTTTGTGTCTCTGTTGCCTGAATCTTCCTGGCTTCTGATTTTGTTTGTTTGTTTGGGGGTTTTGTTTTTGCACTGGAAATATTTTGTATCTAGATACATCCTCGTGCTGTTTCCAACCAGCTCTTTGCCATTCTGCTGTTACCATGTCTCTCTTGGCGAGGGCCTTCAGTTCTGATAGTTCTTGTTTACCTCTAGGGGGTATTCTTTCTTTTAGCACAGGATTATGTAGCACACTCAGCTCAGTGCAAACTGTTACGTTCTTTTCCTGGGGCTCCTCAGCTGCAGAATGCAGAGATGCTCTGGAGTCTCTTGGCAGACTGCACTCTGTCCCCGAGAAGGCCCCTGCAGCCATCCGGTTGGTACCTTCTCCAGGAGGTGACTGAGTGTCTGTTTCCACTCTTGTAGAAGCCTGCTTTAAGAGAAAGAAGAGCCAGGAAGGATGAGGTTCAGGAGGGCAACAGCGTTCCATAAGAGTCAGGGAGAAAGAGCTGCCAATTTCTGAAGAGCCAAATATCGATTTCAGAGCCACGGTGTGAACCCTGTCTGCAGCTAATGCTCCAGGCAGGCGAAAACAGTTCCTGGAGGTCTGGGAGCAAAGGACCCTGCTTCTCAGGGAGGAAGACCAGAGCAGATTTACCTTCCTGGAGCAACAGTTCTTAACTGTTTTTGGATCATGGGATCCTCACTGCCATGTACACATGCAATACAGACACGTCACAGACAATTTCAGGAAGTTCACAGACCCGCTAACACCCAGCCAGAGCCCTTCTGGGAGTCAAGCCCAGGAAAAATGTCTGGTTAGAGCTTTTAGTGGAGGAAGCCCAAAGCCCTGGAGAGTGACTCTCCACCCCCAAACTGGGCAGAAGGCAGAGACCATTTTCTGGAAAATTCAGGTAGAACCCCTCCCTCCATTTTCCCAGTATTTCTTTCTTTTTTTAAAAAAATAATATTTATTTATTTATTTGGTTGCGCCGGGTCTCAGTTGTGACAGGCGGGCTCCTTAGTTGAGGCATGCGTGTGAGATCTAGTTCCCTGACCAGGGATCGAACCCAGCGCCCCTGCACTGGGAGTGCAGAGTCTTAACCACTGTGCCACCAGGGAAGTCCCCCCACTATTTCTTTACGAGGGGAAGTCAAGCCAAAAACGTGTGGTTTGCTAGGTATGTCGTTCCTTCTCCGCCAGCCCTAGACTCTTGGCATGGAGACCCATGGCTGTGGCTTTGTGCACAGCTCTTGCTAGAGACAATTCAGCAAAGCTGGGAGGACGTGCTCTGATCCACCCGGATTTGTGAACCAGAAAATAAATCCTGCAGCACTGACTCTGAGTTTGGCTTATGATACCAGGGGCCCCTCATGGCCTCGAAGCTGGTGCGTTGGGACTGATCTATTGTGCAGACTGTGGGGAAGCCACAGAGTTCCCCAGCTAGTGGAGAAAGGAATGCTTCCTTCTCCGTTCTTCATCGGTTTGGATATGTTTCTCTCTCACTGGCAGGACAACCTCATGGACCCAGACCACGTTTCTCTGCAGGGTGGCTGGTGGTGACCTTGGCTCCAAGCTGTCCATCAGCACCAGCGCCTGGGGCCAGGCCAGTGAGGGTTGCGGTGTGAGAGGGGTGCCACTGGCCAAGCCCTTGTTTTGGGAGTCCTGTGAGACCCAGAGATGGCCTCGGACAAAACTGGAGAGGCTGAGGAATTTATTCTTTACTCCTCCTGCTTCTTTCAAGGCCACTTCTTTCTGCCTCCTCCTTAAAGGTGTATTGCTCCCATCATGGCCCAGCAGTGCCAAGTCTTCTTTTGGAGGAAGAGCCTATGTTTTGTGCAGCTTCCTTATCTCTTAATCAAAGCACGCACATTAATAAAGTCCTCCCTTCAGAGGTGGAAAGGTACTTTCTCATTTGAACTTCAGAACGGCCCTGTGAAGTGAGCAGCCTTACCTCTGCCCCAGCCTCACTCCCTGATTTACAGAGAAGGGACCCAAGATTCTGAGAAGGTGGGGAGTTGGTGTTTATTAAACAAAAGTGTGACTTCTGTGGAACCCTGAGTTTGGGGTCAAAAGGACCTGGATTCAAATAGTGGCCCTGCTACTGGCTTGCACATTTGCCTCTTTTAGTTTTGGGGACCATTCTGAGGCTAAGTTTCCTTAGAAAATGTATTGAGTGGGAGTAACACGCTGTCTGGCGTTGATAGGAAAATTGAATGAGAATGCATGGCAGGTGTTCAGTCGTGGTGGAAATACTGGCTACAACCTATGGAAAGCCAGTGCATCGTGATTTGTTTTTCACTAGCTCACTTACCACTCACATGGTGGCATCTCTTTAGAGCCAATTTCCATTAATGATGGCCCAATGTGAGGCTGACATAACACAGCCAGGACATTTCCCAGTGTCCTCACACTGAAATGACCCAGCTCATTAATTTTGTTCCTATGCTGTTTTAAATAGCTTGAATCCAAAGGGCACTTTCCGTTCTCATTCCCTTGGCAAATTGCTTGGTGCACTTGCCAGAATCTCCTTGGTTACTCTCACATATGGATGTGGAACATGTTAATACCGGGGCAGACAGAGCCAAGCTGAGGATTTCACATTTTCAACATACACGTTATTTCTTTTAACTCAGAACTCTCCATTGAGGCCTCTTACAACCTCCTGTTCAATGGGTTTGCAGCTGTCAGTTCTCCCTCTGACACACCCACTGTCACTCCTCTGGTCCCACACTTTGTGGCTCCTTATCACTTACAGAGCCAATACAAACACACTCAAGTGTCTCAACATGACCCAGGGTGCCCAGTAGAGGACGCTCTTTCCTCCTGCCAACTATGCCCTTCCTCGCCAACAGCCCTCCTACCCAGATAGAATTCCCCTGGACAAAGACATCTCTCATCTGGCAGCTGGAAGCAACCTCCCTCCCTCAGAAGCCCCTAGCACTTGTCTTTGTCTTTCATACACCACTTATCACTTTCTCCTTTGAAGAATATTCATTTAATCTCATCTACCTGGCTTAGCACCTCTTAGAGAAGTCTCCTTGGAGGCAAATTCCCTTCCTGGTTCATCTTTGTAGCCCCATGATACCAAGCACAATATCTTTCACAGATTTTCAAATGAATTAGTGAATTGAATGAATAGATTAAAATATTTTAAGTATGGAAGAAAATGATAGCAGTGGTTTGAATTATTGAAATGTTAGAATGTAGTTGAAGCCATGTAGTCATATTACTTTCAAGTACATATCTCCAGCTAGGCTAATCTAGTCTTGCATCATCGACATCTTTAGGGAACCTTTTTTAATGCATAATTTAATTATGATTAATATTATATCAATTATTTATATGTACTTGGTGCTTCTGAAATACTTTTCAGGTCTTCGGAGACGTGGTTTTTTTTTTCCTCCTAAGTATTTTACTATTTCTACCTTGAAATCTAGTTTATACTATTAATTTCTTGTTCATAGGTGTGCATAGATATATTTCAGCCCAACCCCTGTCTGAATGACCAGAGTACATTCTAGGAAACATCAGTCCTGGGAGATGTTCCATGAAAACAACATATTTTGTCATCCAGTACTTTTAGGATATATCATATCCTGTTCCTTTCTCTATAAGATTCCCAGCTACTAGTTCTCCAGAGGGATGCTGTATTATTGAGTAGGCTTCTGCTTTAATTCAGTCACCCTTTACTGGAGCCTCCGCTGGGTGTCAGGCACCCATGCGAGGTGCTAGGAATGCACAGGAGGCTGACACTATCCCTGCCCTCTGGAGACACCTGAAAACAAATTATTACAAACCAGGGTGATGAGGACAACGGGGATATGGGGGCCACTCAAAGGAATCATCCCCCCTGACCACTCAGAGGGACAGGGTCACTTCTGAAGTCCACTCCTGCCTCTATGCTTCCTCCCCACAGCAGGGGACAGACAGAGGTCTCCCCTGCAGCTCAGCCTCACTCTTCACCACCCTCTGTATGCCCAACTCCTACCACAGGCAAATTGCAGGGGCTCCCGTATCCTCCCTCTCAAGCCTTTCCATCAGGTAATTTTAAGTTAAACTATATGGAATTGCTAACGGTCAACCATTTTTAACCTAAAAATGGCAGTTTCATGTGGTTCAACTCAACACGTTTCTGTTGGCCTCTGTGACCCTCCTTTTGGGGTGGGGACCAAGGAGGAATTTGCATAAGAGCAGGCGAAAAGACTGTCCCATTTGGGCTGCTGTCACTCTACCTCCCAGATCATCTTCCTCTCCTCCTCCTCTTGATCTCTGAGGGGTCAGTATCTCCCACCTTCAGCCTCCATCCGTTGTTACTCCTTAATACTCAGAGCTCATCACTCACAGTTCCAACTTGCCACTTCCTAGAGGGACCCCAGGACAAACCCCACCCTGTCCCCTGAGATACAGCCCTATGTATCCCACTCCTGGAGTTATAGGGCATAGGTCTTGCAGAGGGGAAAAGAATGTGATGGCTGTGTCCATCTGTGATGGTCCCCTCATCCCACAGCAAGAGCGGGCTCAGGAGTGTGGATGGACTTGCACACCCTTTCCCGCTGCTAGAGACACAGCCGATGCCCCTGCCCTCCTTGCTTCTGAAGGGCACTGTCTGTGTCCTTCGTACAGCTCCCTCCAAGCAATGACTGTCAGGCTGAGGGCAAATCTCTTTGCAAAGACAGGAAACTGAGACACCAGTAAAGCACCCATGCAGCAGGGCAGACAGGAATCCTACTCAAAGCCAGAGCTCAAAAAACATTAGCCTGGATTTAAAAAAAAAAAAAACAAAAAACAGAGAATGAATTACAAACTAGGTCTCTTGTTGGTAATGGCATAATTAGCATGTTATTGGGTGTCTATTGCATGCAATATGGTGTTTGGGGTCCCAGGGGACAGATGGAGACTGTGAGGCCTCTCCCAGAAGAGGGGATGAGTTCCAGAATCAAGGGGAAAAATCACTCTGGATGCATCAGGATACATTTTTGGCTTTGTTGACCTAAGGAGTCAAATATTCTCATATATGTCATGGTCACATTTTATGCAACGGATGCTTTTATGAAGATCTTGCATAATTCAAGACAACTTTTCCCATATCAGCAAATGTAAAGACAGGGGGACGTGTTCCAGGAGAGCAGAAATCTGTAATTACTATGTTGTCCTTTTGCTTTAAAGCTGCTCTTTCTCCCAGCATTATCTTTAATATCTGGCGGAGACTTTTCCCACATTAACAGCACGTCAGGGGCTTCCCTGGTGGCGCAGTGGTTGAGAGTCCACCTGCCGATGCAGGGGACACGGGTTCGTGCCCCGGTCAGGGAGGATCCCGCATGCCGCGGAGCGGCTGGGCCCGTGAGCCATGGCCGCTGAACCTGCGCTCCGCAAGGGGAGAGGCCACAGCAGTGAGAGGCCCGCGTACAACAACAACAACAACAAAAAGATAACAGCACGTCAGAGTGCATGGACGGGTTTCATCCTGGCATTTTACCACATCTAACTTCGCTTGCCAAGATTTTGATTTGGGGGCCCCTTTTATCAGCCTTAGCACTAGCATCCCCCTTCAGGGGTCTTTTAGGTGATTCTACTATAATAGATTTTTAAAAGACAATAAATTATATCAATAACGATTAATATTAGCAAAATAGTCACCAAGATACTAACAAACTCTGATATATATAAACTATAAGAAGGTTCACAGATTATAGATCTTGAAAGAGGATGGCAGGCATTTCTATGGCCACATGTGTGGGAAAAATACAAACTGTTTCCAAGGACCCCTTCTGGTCTTGAAATTATGCAGTTCTTGATGGATTTTTTTTTTTTCGGAGGATTCATATTAATTCCAATTTTGTGCATAACATGAGACTGTCAAGTCCATACTCCTTTTATCACCTGGTTTGGCTTTGCCGTGATTATGCTGTGATAACTAACTGGGATCCCTCTCCCTTGTGCCTGATAACTTAGGCTGAAAATCGTGTAGGCAGAGGGGCAGGCCTGAGCAGCTGTGAGGGGACGTCGAGGGGAGGTGGGGTACAGGGGAGGCTGGACCTGGGCGACAGCTGGTAGCGATGAATGGGAAGTGAGTTTTCCACCCTAAGTGTGTTGCCTTGCCAATTGGTCACTTCTGCCAGCAAGGAAATGAAAGCTCATTAACTGCCTCTTCTATCCCCACTGGAAAACACCCTGGGGGATACTCTGGGTGTGTAGATTACCTGACTAGTTCTCAGGTAGTGGTTTTTTTTTTTTTTTTTTTTTTTTTTTTTTTTGTGGTACGCGGGCCTCTCACTGCCGTGGCCTCTCCCGTTGCGGAGCACAGGCTCCGGACGCGCAGGCTCAGCGGCCATGGCTCACGGGCCCAGCCGCCCCGCGGCATGTGGGATCTTCCCGGACCGGGGCACGAACCCGTGTCCCCTGCATCGGCAGGCGGACTCCCAACCACTGCGCCGCCAGGGAAGCCCTAGGGTAGTGGTTCTTAAACTGGGGTCCCTGATCAGCAACATCAGCACCACCTGGGGGGTCTTGTCACAATGCAGATTCTGATCCAGTACCGCATCCAGTACCGCTGCAGGGGCCTGGCCTCCTACATTCCTAACAAGCTCCCAGGGGATGCAGGTGCTGCTGGTCCAGGGACCACCTTTTGAGTCGCAGCCTGTTGGGTTCTTTTAGAGCCCATCAGTTCCCTTCCCTCATACCTACCTCTTCACCACTTGCAAGTGCCTAAAATCCACGTTGATTATACAACTAGAGAAAAGGTTAAACGCAGCCAAAGTGACAGTATCAGTGACGAATTCTTCCACAGGACGAAATGACTAATGTGCCTTTTGATGGTGGAGAGAGGATGAGGGCCCTGACTTTGATCTGGGAGAAAGGACAGAAACAGGAGTCTGGGGAAGCCAGAATCAATTTGAAGGCTTGACTGTTCTGCACAGGGCAAGCCAAGGGAGTCCTGGCAGCCACCGTCTCTCGGTGTGGCTCTGGCTCCACGCTGCTTTGGCTATTTATTACGTCTGACTTCACAGAGAGGGGCTTTGTTTAGGGGGTGAGCTAACTGAGGCATCAAGGTATATGATATAGACCTTGCCGTCCAGGAGTGTAATGTGATTTTTAACTGTTTCCAGAACAAGACCTAAGCAACCCAACTCTGCACAAAACCCACCATGATTAGTTTTCAGTTTCTAAGCACCTTCTCATTCTCGACCGAGAAGTGGACAATCCTGAAAGAGCATGTGTTCTTCTCCAAAAGCCACAGGCCCCTTACATGTCAGAATATATTCAGCTTTCGGGGAAAATGACATGACAACTAATTTTCACATAAAATTCATCTTCACAAAGAACAGCAGGCAATACACAATAACCATGCAGGGGATGCCTGAGATTTATTTTTCTTCTTCAAACATGCCTTTTACTGTGGTTTTAATGATGTGCATACAATAAAAACATTCATTTTAGAAGGCCGAATAGTCTCTGAACTGTTTCTATTGTGCATTGTATTGGTAAGGATAGAATAAGCTCATTATTCACATACAGTCAGGAGAGGGGGAAGTGATTAAACCTTTTGATAAGAAGATAAATGATAGGAAATCCATCTGAAAGCCTGCACTGCCCCGAGTCAGAGTTTCCACTTTGAGCCAGCACAAAGCCTGCCTTCTGTGCGATGCGTCTGGGCATCCACCTCCTTCCTGCTGTTGTCCCACTTTGGCTGTGACCCTCTTAGAGACCCACACCCGGGGCAGTAGAGTTTCCTGAAAGTAGGACCCAGAGGCATGGTTGGGCCCCTGCTTCTGCGCTCCCATCACACTCATTACCCTTGAGACCATTTGTTGTTCAGTGTGTCCTTCCCTGATGCTTGATGCTTCCAGATGTTGGAGACTGGGTCTCACGTGCACAGCCTGGCACACATGGGCACTTGGGAATATTTGTTAGATGGATGGATGTATAGGTGGACAGATGGATGGGCGGACAGATGGAAGTTTATCAAGCTTTAAAGTGCTCTTCATTGAGCGCTTGGCCCTAGGCCAGACTTTTGTATGAATTGGTAATTGACAGACCATGCGTACTTCACTTGCCCCTCCAAGGGGCAGGCTTCTCCTTTGGGGAAATCAAGGGAAGCCCATCTTTTCAGGAATTTTGTGTGCACACAGTGATTTCTTTAAAATGCACTGAAAATTACATCCACTGATCCCCACACTCTGAAACAACACAAACCACCTTCAGTTTGTCTGCTTCAGGTACTGTAACTCACATTCAGGGCCTTGAAGGCACTCAGGGTGTATGACCCTCCAGGTCCCAGCTACCTCCCATTTCAACTCAGGTTGTGGCAGAGCAGGGTCTGGACTTCCAGTCCCAAGTTTAATATCCAGGAAGCAGGGAGTCACTGAGAGATGATGGAAACACCACTCCATTGCCCGCATTCCTCCCATTTCCGTGCTTCTGTGCATAAAGGTAAAGCAGAGCATGATTAGAATTAGTGACTGGCCTACCACCAGCAAGAGTCCACTCATTTCATTGAAGCTTCTGAACTTCTGTGTAGCAAGGATAAGGATTTTTAAAAATCTAGGTGACATTACTCTGAAAAAAAAGAAAAGCTTCCTTTTCTTATGTACAGGTAAATACAAACAAAAGAAATCCCCCCAGACTTCACGTTAGACATCCTCTTTAGGCTCTTGATCTTGTCTGACAAATTAACAACTTTGTCACTTCCACAAGGCATATTCAGCTCTTCACTTTTGGAATTAATTGTGATAGGCTGACAGAACTCCAGAGAGCTTTGAAGAATACATTTGGCTCTATTACCAGCTTACTGTAAATTTTGTCTCACTCATGTGAAAGCAACAGCACTTGGTAATCCTGAATCAGGAGTTTATCAAATTAGAGCTTTCTCTAGTGTCAGAGTAAATTAGAGCACAAATTATTTTCTTGAACATACTAATAAAATGAGGCCAATGGTCTCATTTGCTGTCTTGTATATGAAATGATATTGTTTACATGGGTTGATTTTTAACAGGTCTTTTACTCAGGAGTGCAGGATAAATTGACCCCAAATGTACCTGTTTTAAGACTGGTTAATAAAACATAAAAAGAGGGACACATCAATGAAATTTCTTTGGGCCTACAAAAATCTCTGGTTTAGGAATCAAAACATGTAAGTTCTAATGCCTGCTTTGCCATTTACTTATTGGCTCTCTGTCCAGAGTGGACATCTGTTGTTTTTGCCTGCCCATCACCCATGTCCTTGTCTTCAAGTAACAGCAGCTCTTTCTCACTCACACATCATGTTTTCCCTGGGACTGATCCCATATCCCAGCCCCAAGGAATGTGCAAGGCCAGAACATTCAGACTCATGGTGATTGGTTCAGCATTGGGCATGCAATTTAAACCAGGTCAATGAAATTCAAGCTGTGACTTTTACTAGAACTACTCATTTTTGCTGGGATTGCCCAGTTGATAGACTACAATGCTAGAGCTTCTGGTGGACATTTTTGCTCACAGGAAAGCAAATGCATTGCCAAGAAATGGAGAAACATACATTTGGGATAACGTTAATTGAGCACCTGGATACAGCCTTACCTGCACAAATAATGCCTGGAATTTTCAGATAACAAGAGCTAATAAACGTTCCATGTATTTGCCTTTTTCTCCTCCCTCCCTCCCTCCCTTCCGTTCTCCCTTCCTTCTTTTCTTCCTTCCTTCCTTCGTTCCTTCCTTTCTGGCTTGGTTTTTGTCATTTGCAACCAAAAGAACAGTGACTTTAGCAAATGCCTGAATCTCTCTGGGCTTTAGCATACAATTGATACAATTAAATGAAATGAGAGTCCTTTTATCTAAGAGTATTTGTGACACAAATATACACTGTAGAGACAGTGAAGCACTTTTGGAAATGTGTTTATTCTGGGACACCAACTAAACATTCAGGGACTGGAAAGAGGCAATGCATCTCCAAACCTTTCTAAGCTCTGGCTCCAGGGAGCAGTGGCTTCATTGTGTTACTGGCCATCTCATCTGTCCTGCTGGGCTGGTGAGTGGACTGACTGCTCTCACCAAGTCAGACCTGTCCAGAGGGTGATAACTTAATCCTTGCTAGTGCATAACAATCCCTGAAGCATATGTAACTGACACATTGACTGACCCAAGCTCTGTGGGGTGTAGGTAGAGAACAATTTTACTCTTTCTCATTGTTGACTCTTGAGATCCATTCTGTGGACCAGTTTTTACCCATCCATAATAAAAATTATTGGGAATTCCCTGGTGACCCAGTGGTTAGGAATCTGCACTTGCACTGCCATGGCCCTGAGTTCAATCCCTGGTTGGGGAGCTAAGATCCCACAAGCCATGCAGTGCGGTCAAAAAAAAAAAAAAAAAAAAAAAAAAAAAAAAATTCTTCCAGTCGCTTTAACTTTTTTTTTTTTTTTTTTTTTTTTTTTTTTTTGCGGTACGCGGGCCTCTCACCGTCGTGGCCTCTCCCTTTGCGGAGCACAGGCTCCGGACGCGCAGGCTCGGCGGCCACGGCTCACGGGCCCAGCCGCTCCGCGGCACGTGGGATCCTCCCGGACCGGGGCACGAACCCGCGTCCCCTGCATCGGCAGGCGGACTCTCAACCACTGCACCACCAGGGAAGCCCCAGTCGCTTTAACTTTTAAGAATAATTTCAGTTCCATCGTTAAAATACCCAGTCTGCTATAATAATTAAAACCTCAAACTTAATTCAAAAAGGAAAACTCTGTCCGTCCAGCTTAGGTCTGAGCAGTGGGTGAGGGATAACGGTCAGATTCTTTGCCATTCCCCCCATCCTCCTCCTCCTCTTCACTTCCCCAGGCTGCTTTGGCTTCCCCCAGGGACTGGGGAGGGTGAGGGAGAAGAGGTGGGCGTAGCAAACTCATATTTGGCCAGCATCGCCATAACCCATGTTGTTGCCTCCTGGTTTGACAGATTCCCAGCAGGGTCCATTCTGTTGGGTTTCGTGGGCGACATTCTTGGGAGCCTTCAACTGCAATGGGCATCACCTCTTCTCCTTCAGCCCCTGCAGTCCACTGGCTCTGTTGGGTCCCATTTCCCTCCAGGTGGCCCATATGGACCAGGTCTAAGATTTTGCTAAGCCAGGTCCCTTCCTGGGGTCCCACATCTAATCCTGGGGAGATGGCCATTGTAGATGTGCAATCAGCCCTCAGTATACTCCTCTGCTCTGCCACCAGGCTGCTTCAGCAAGCCTCTGCCTGTGGACTTCTTGAGAAGTGAGTCAGACCCAGCCTCTGCCCCCTACATACTCCAGGGGACACAGGTCAGACTCTCCAAGTGATTCTTTTGAAGCCCATGTCCGCTGAATAGAAAAGAGGGAAGCCTCATCCCTTCTCACGACCCCAATGTAGGACGGAGCACCTGCAGGCTCAGAGCACGCTCTCACCTCTCTCCAAAGAAGGTCTGGCAGCTTCCTTCACTTCAGCCCTTTTGAGTCCTCCAGGCAGATGACGGCTAGTGGACAAATCTTTGCAATGGCCTCATAATGGTCGAGCACCCCACTTTAGATTGGGGCTTCCGTGGCTCTTAGTGTTCACTGGTACCTCTCTGCCTCTGGGGCCTTAATCAAAATTGAGACATAAAGAGTCCCATATTAACATCCTGTCCATGCCTTGGGGTCTGTGTCAGAATTTTCTGGTTCCAGTTCTAAGTGTAAGTGGAATCTTCTTGGTAGAGGGGTCTCCCATCCCATCCTTGGGCTCTTCCCCCAAATCATCTCTCTGTCCAGGAACCAATAGGATCTGGGCCACAGTGGTCCCAGGAGTGAAAGGAACTTACCTTTGCACAGGAGTGTTCATTCAGATGCCTTGATGCTTTGGTCATTTGGAGGGGTTTCAATCCTCCCAACCACTCTTAAGTAAGTTGCATCATTATTTAGATTCTAACATAAATTATTGGTCTGAACATCTTTGTGAGTTAGACTCCTAAAAGGAGACCAGAGAGGTTAAGTAGCTCACTCAAGGTCACGCAGCGGAGCCTTGGCAAAATCTCGGAGTGTGATCCCCAGCCCGTTACTCTGGCCTCTAGACCTTGCAAGCTCCTTCCTAAGCTCATTATCATCTGTTAAAATCCCTTCTCCCATTTTGCACACAGCCACCGAGATGTCTGCAGATTCATTTTAAACAGAATGCAAACATTTCCAGAATTCATTTCCATTTCCATTTCCAGCTCTGAGGAGGTGTTAACTTCGGAGTACTTCACTGATCATTTTTCCTCTAGCAGCAATAATTGTTTTGAAGAACTTGACACACATTTCACTAGGGCTCAGTGCTACTAGGTGGGCAGGGAGCAGTGAGGAACTGAATTCCAAGAGCTAAATTTGCATTCTGAGGTGTCCAGAGAGTGAGCTGAACACCCCACTCCCATTAACAATAATGAGAGGTGTGCGTTAAGCTCTTCCTCATTGCCAGAAATATATTTCATCCTTTGGGGATCTGTTCTGATCCTTGGCCCTTCTGTGCATCCAGCCACCACAGCATTTGCTCGGTAATTTATAAAAGATGTGTGTTGCACCTGGGTGCCTCAGAAAATTTTAAATAATTTAAAAGCATTCAACACCAGCCTTAAATTAAAGCTCCCCAAACCCCTTGCCAGATGAGTATAATTAGACTCAGACCCACACAGGTGAGTCTTTTAATACATTTTAGGGATCAGGAGGCCTGGGCTGGGTCTGAGGCAGGAGCAATTCCAGAGACTGGAAGGGGAGAATGATCATCCTGCAGGCAGCATGGCATGCTGAGGGCAGATCCCAGTCTATAACAAAGCTTGGGAGTGCGCCATTATCCCAAGACACTCTGCATGCTTAACAGACATCATCTTATTCGTCTGACTCCACCCATCAGGAAGAATGGCTTTTGCTTCCCATTCAACACCCTGGCCAGCAAGGTCCAGGATGGCCTGACCCCAGGCCTCTCAGCAGAGCAGGAGGGTGAAGGACTCAAGAGTTTCTCCCAGTGCTGGGGTCACTTGCTCAATGGCGGTGGGTAGGTTCATATGCAAAATGCTCGAGGTTGGGACCTGAATAATCTGCTACAACAATAACAATAACACTTCCCAGTTTACCTTAGATTTTATTTTCTAAAACAGTTATTTTAAAACCCAAGTCCCTGGAACCTTGGGTACCGTGAAAAGCACCACTTTGGGAATTAAAGGGACCCCAGTTTGAGTCTTGGCTCTTACTACCCACTAGTGAGTGACCTCCAATACGTTACATCACCTCTCAGCTTATGCTATAAATATTTTATAATGATTCACTCATTAGCGTATAGGCTAGGCTACTGTGAAGCAATCATATCAATTACACTAGGCTACCATAAAGCAAACACATTGCTGCTTCTTTGTTATCAATGCATGAACTGTTATATCTGTAAATATGTTATATTTGTAAGGGGCAGGGGGATAACAGCGTCCACTCTGCCATGGCTGTCTTAACAGACAGACTTGGACACTCTTTTATGCTTCCAGGGCTTCCCTACCTCCGCAGCGCAAGCTGGGTAAATTCACACGATGCTGAATCCCTGGCACTTTATCCCAGGCTGGCAAATCATCTCAATCTTTCCCTTATTCCCAAATCTAAAAGCAAGCGTGCTCCATAAGCTCCTAGGTAAATACATCCTTATGCTCCATTCTGGATGGGATTCTAGAGAAACAGAATCACTCATTTGAGACAATAAAGAAAAAGCTGAGCTTAGGACCTGAACAGTCCAGATAATGGCTTTACCTAAGTACTTGGTGGGACCGGTGGCCCTGGCTGGGATTGTCCCTTAGAATTGCACAGTCCAATGTGTGTGTGTATGTCTCTATGTGTATATATAATACATATGTACACATATATATTCTCATTAAACATTTTTATATTGCTTACATGTTGAAATCATAATATTTTGGATTTATTGGGTTAGATAAAATATTTTTTAAAATTAATTTTACTGGCTTCTTTTTAATTTTTTTAATATGGCTACTAGATAGTTAAAAATTACATATGTGTTTTATATTATATCTATACTGCCCTGGAGGTATCTTTTGTCTCCATTGCAAGAGGTAGATACATAGCAGGATCAGCTCAAACAAGGGGTTTTATTATCTGGATCCATGTGTAATTGTGCAGAAACCTCAGAACCCAAACCCCAGGGTGGGTTTCGCTCAGGTGACTGGATCTGGGAGGTATTCCTGGGTCCACAGTAGCTCAGAGGCCTCCAGCAACAGGGTTAGAAGCGATCTTTGGTCTATGTGGTTCACCAACTCCTGTTCCTGCGTCTTCCCTCTCCTTGCATGACCAATGGGTAGCCTCTCTCCAGATTTCCTGTTTATATTCCTGAGAGAGAGGGGATCATACTGGCCCAGCTAATGTCATGCTTTTCCTTCAGCTCTCTTTGTCAATCCCAACAGCATCCGATTGTTGTTTGGATTCTGGACAAAGCACAGAAAGAAGCTCAAGTGAGGTGTACACAGAGTAAGAGGAAATCACGCCCCTGGGGCGAGAGGGCCCTTGTTATGGGCTGAGTTTCATTCTCCCCAATTTCATACATTGAAATCATAACCCCTAGGACCCCTGAATGTGACTGTATTTGGAGACAGGGTCTTTGAAGAGGTAATTAAGATAAAATGAGGTCACGAGGTGGGCCCTAATTCAAAATGACCAGTGGCCTTATAAAAAGATTAGAATGCAGACTTACAGAGTGGAAAGACCCTGTGACGACACAGGGGAAGATGGCCATTTACAAGTGAAAGCGAGAGGCCTCAGAAGAAACCAATCCTGCTGACATCTTGATCTCAGACTTCTAACCTCCAGGATCGTGAGGAAATAAGTTTCTGTTGTTTAACACCTCATCTGCAGTACGTTTTAATGGCAGCCCTAGCAAACTAACACAGCCCTCAAAGATGAACTTTCCCCAGGCTCAATTTTTCTGTCTGCTCAGCCTGCCTGGGCTGCAGACTTGGGACTGTTGAAGGCAGCCAACGAGATTTCCCAACAGGAAGTCAGACCATCCAGGTGTTCACTTCTCCCTGGAACTGTAGGGGTAGGCACAGGCCATGCGGGGAGCCCTCCCCTCACCCCTGCTGGGGTGGCACTTCAGCCAGCGGCTCCTTTCCGCTCCGTTAGCTCCTGGAGGACGAGGTCGGCTTTCCACACCTGCTGTTGACTGTCTTTCCCTCCGGAGTTGGCAGTGGGGATACAAGGACTTGCCCTGGCTTTTCAGCAGCTGTGAGGCAACCATTTTTGCTTTGAAAGTCACAAACCTGGGAGCTACCAGAATTACTACCCCTTGGCTGGAACAGGCCCCGAAAGAGCAGGTGGCAGGACACCAAGTGCCAAGAGAAAGCTTAGTTGTCATCTGAGGCCTCGAAACTTTTAAAGTGACTCAGCAAAGCTGTATACACAAAACTTTATCAATTATGCATCATAAAGAAGTCATGTAGGGCTTTCCTGGTGGCGCAGTGGTTGAGAGTCCGCCTGCCGATGCAGGGGACACGGGTTCGTGCCCCGGTCCGGGAGGATCCCACATGCTGCGGAGCGGCTGGGCCCGTGAGCCATGGCCGCTGAGCCTGCGCGTCCGGAGCCTGTGCTCCGCAACGGGAGAGGCCACAACAGTGAGAGGCCCGCGTACCACAAAAAAAAAAAAAAAAAAGAAGTCATGTAAATGCACAAAGTACTAATTGAATATTACTTTAATTCATGGCAATATGGAGCATTATGAACCCCACTCCATCCCCTTTCAGAATGCAGAGGTGCACAGAATGGACTTCCCTTGAGATGCCTTGCCATTGGAGAAAAATGCCCAGAGTGTATTAATGTGAGGCAGTGGAGAGATGCCTCTTTAGTTCATTTCTGTACCTGCCTTTGCCTGTCCTCCGGTGATTGCAGAAAGAAATGTGCATGCCACTATCCCCATTCCTCCTCTCTGCTGAGTTTTTGGGTCCAAGAAAGGGAAAGCTGTTTGGTTTCTGCCAGTATGCAATTCCCCTCACCAGCAACATCCTCTGAAGGGCACACTTGGACCTGGGACACATGTGGATATAGCCCAGCGCAGCCCTCCAGAGGGGCTCCACCTTCACCTCCAGAACCTATTGCTTTGCATTGTCTTGGAATGTGCCTTATAGAAATCACTTGCCAGGTGTCTTGTTATATTGAAAGAGAATGGTTTAATGAGAAATCAGAGCCATAGTAATTTAGTTTTTAACAAGGGAGAGTTGAGATGCTTACAGATAAGATTCACTTATAGTGGTTATCTCCAAGGGGTGACGTCACCAGGAACTTTTCAATTTTCTGCTCCATTTTTTGGTAGCAGCATTTCATTCATTTTCTAATAGTAATAAAAGAGACAAAGCATATAAATGTCTCCTTTCTCTGGTTGATTCAGATGCCCCACTTCATGGCTGTGACAGACCATCGAACCAAACTGCGTGGAGTCTGGGATGGCATCCACGCTGTGTGGGCCGCCGACAGTCAAGCCCATCAACTTGGAGTGGGATTGCCAAGCCTGAGTGTGGGAGAGAGTGTCCAGAAGAGGGAAAATCCAAACCGTAGCCTCTGGCAAAGGAGAGGCCCTGGGCAGAGCCGGCTGTGAAGCACAGCCTTGGCGGCCTGTCTTCGCCCAGCGTTCTCTGCCCTTGCCTGACCTGTCTCCTCCGTGAGGTCTGCTCCTCAAAGCCAGGTGGTGTGAAAGGAGCTGGTTTCCCTGAGAGCACAGCAAAGCTTTCCTGTCTTGAGGCCTGGAGGCGCAAGGGTGAGAGAGTAGAACTGCAGCTTTCTGCCTGCAAAATCCACATCGAAGAGTCCCACCAGCCCCCTCCTGGCAGCAAACTCTCCTTCCCCCTGCGGGCTTCGCATTGGAAGGAGCGAGGGCGAGGAACTAGGGAATGAACAGTCAGTATTTGTCAACTGTGAGCCAACTGCTCTGTGTGAAATAATCCATCTGAACTGTCACAAGGACCCGGAGAGATTGGGGTGGTAATCTACTTTTTCTTTTTTTGTGTGTGTGATACACGGGCCCCTCATTGCTGTGGCCTCTCCTGTTGCGGAGCACAGGCTCCGGACACGCAGGCTCAGCGGCCATGGCTCACGGGCCCAGCCGTTACGCGGCATGTGGGATCTTCCGGGACCGGGGCACGAACCTGCGTCGCCTGCATCGGCAGGCAGACTCTCAACCACTGCGCCACCAGGGAAGCCCGGTAATCTACTTTTTACAATGAGGAAACTGGGGCTAAAGATCTAAGAAATGAGTCAACTAGTATCATGTAGCCCATAAGAGACCCAATCAAGATTTGACTCCAGGTTTTCTGACTCTGAAATCCAGGCTCATGGCTTTACTTCTGGTGCATCCTGCAGGGTTAACAACTAGTTCTAAGACTCCGAGTCTTTTTTTTTTTTTCCCTAAAATTTACTTCTATGGGCTGAGAGGCTCTTTTGCCCGGCTTTGCGATATGCATAGATACAGAGATGCAGATATATGTATGGTTCATAGAGTATTGTCCTGCAAGACAGCAGGAAGGTGACCACACTAGGCTAGGAAATTGCACATAAAACAGGTTGTGTGGCTTTGCCATCCTTCTCCTCGTGCACACGGGGCTCCCCGAGCGTGGAGAGTGTCGTGTCCCCTGCTTGGCGCCCTGCTCCCCCTCTCCCACCACTGCTCCCAGCACTGCAGTAGAAGCTAGAAAAGTGTTGAACCACAGTCAAAATAAAGTTGTCAGCAGACGAACCTTTTATTATGTGCCCCGGCGTGAAGTCTGCCTGTGAAGTGTGTATTAGAATCACCTGACCACTGGGGGCACGTTTAATCATGTAACTCATTGTTCTTTCAGCATAGTTGAGGGGTCCTTGTAAGTCCAACTGCCTGGTCACTGATTTTACATAGCAAAATGTGACATTTCTGGGCTCAGTGGGGAGGGGTGGGGTGGGGGCGTGAGAGTTGAAGGCAAGGAAAACAAAAGGAAATACTTTGAAGAAACGTGGCCCAGAGAAGCAGACTCCTTTGAAGACATTAGAGCGAGAACCTAGGGCAGAGTTTCCTAAATGTCCTTCCTCTCTCTGCCACCTTTATAATTTTTGTCAAATTTTGTCAATAGATCACTGAGCTATTATTTATTTTATATTTTAACTTGACTCACTGTATTTTGGCCTCCTCTCGGGCAATCATATCCATGAAATTACTTACCAGTTATGTCTTTTTCTAAAGCACCCTTAAATTAGGATAATTGAAATAAAAATTGTGGGGCATTTATTAATCGTCTGAGGGCCACACTTTGGTGATCAAGGTGCAAGGGGACCGAGAGAATGCTTTCTTCCTCTGCGCGGGGCTGTCTGTTCTTGGGGCTCTAAGAGCTGGAAGCTGTCGGCTCGGCTCCCACCCTCCCTGGTGTTGGAAAGGACAGCGACAGCATGAACAGGACCTGAGTGACATCTGGGCAGCTCCTACCCTCTGCCACGGGAGCTGCGTTTCCTGAGAACCCAGACTAGCTTGGCTGCCGCTTTGTGAACAGCAGCCATGCTTTCAGAACCCTAGATCAGGATACATGATTCGGATAGAATATTTTTAAATGAAACAGTTCCAGAAAATATGGAGAGCGAGGTGGTTGTAGTCACAGAGCTTCCGGAGAGGGTGGTGGGGTGACTCTTCCTCCCCCCACCCCTTTGTGGGCCTGGTGCTTAGGGTGAAAGTGGACCCACCTGGAGACAGCTTGTGCCCTTTGCTGCCTCACTGGGTTTCATGGGCTAGCTTGAATGTAGCTGTACATTTTCTGAAACTTTAATTCCTTGTATCGTATTACTTGACACACTCAGACTCCTTCACTAGCATGCATTGCTGTGGTCCAAACTAACTGGACAGAGAGAGAGAGAGAGAGAGAGGGAGATAATGAGAGCAGGTGAGTTGATGTGATGCAAGGAACATGAGGTCCAGCACTGAGATGGAAAATAATGTGGAAGCCCAAGGGTCCTCTGCCAGTGCCCTTTTCTGGCCCAGCAAAGGTGACCAGAAGGGAAAATAAAAGCTCCGACTGGGATGGGTGTGTTTATAACATTTGAGCAGAATGAACCATTCACCATGTGCTTTTCCTGCCTCAGTCACCTCAGAAAATTTTCTTTGTGTGTATTGATTGGTTAGGACCCTTTGATTGCAAGTGACAGGAGAGCCAGATCAAATCGTCTTCAGCAAAACCAGAATGTATTGATTCATGTAGGCTGCATTGCACAGGGGTAGGACTGGTTTCAGGCATGGCTGGGCATGAACCTCAGACAGTGTCCTCAGGACTCAATTTTCTCTTCATTTTTCAGCTCTCTTTACCAAGTTGGCTTCTGTCTTTTTTTTTTTTTAAATTGGAGTATAGTTGCTTTACCCTGCTGTGTTAGTTTCTACTGTACAGCAAAGTGAGTCAGCCATGTGTATACATATATCCCCTCTTTTTTGGATTTCTTTCCCATTTAGGTCACCACAGAGCACTGAGTAGAGTTCCCTGTGCTATACAGTAGGTTCTCATTAGTTATCTATTTTAGACTAGTTTCAATAGTGTATATATGTCAATCCCAACCTCCCAGTTCATCCCCCCGCTCCTTTCCCCCTTGGTATCCATGAATTTGTTCTCTACATCTTTGTCTCTATTTCTGCTTTGCAAATAGGTTCATCTGTACCATTTTTCTAGATTCCACATATAGGTGATATTATACGATACTTGTTTTTCTCTTTTGAACTTACTTCACTCTGTATGACAGTCTCTAGGTCTATCCAAGTCTCTGCAAATGGCACTATTTCATTCCTCTTTATGGTTGATTAATATTCCATTGTATATATGTACCACATCTTCTTTATCCATTCCTCTGTCGATGGAACTTTAGGTTGCTTCCATGTCCTGGCTATTGTAAATAGTGTTGCAATGAACATTGGGGTGCATGTGTCTTCTTGAATTATGGTTTTCTCTGGGTATATGCCCAGGAGTGGGATTGCTGGGTCAAATGGCATTTCTATTTTTAGTTTTTTAAGGAACCTCCATACTGTTCTCCACAGTGGCTGTATCACTTTACATTCCCACCAACAGTACAGGAGGGTTCCCTTTTCTCTACACCCTCTCCAGCATTTATCGTTTTTAAATTTAATTTTTGATTTATATTGGAGTATAGTTGATTTACAATGTTTTTAGTTTCAGGTGTACAGCAAAGTGATTCAGTTATACATATACATATATCTATTCTTTTTCAGATTCTTTTCCCATATGGATTATTACAGAGTATTGAGTAGAGTTCCCTGTGCTATACAGTAGGTCCTTATTGATTATCTATTTTATATATAATAGTGTGTATATATTAATCCCAACCTCCCAATTTATCCCCCGCCTTTCCCCTTTGGTAACCATACGTTTGTTTTCTATGTCCGTGAGTCTGTTTCTGTTTTGTAAATCAGTTCGTTTGCTTCCATCTTGACTTTACACGGTCCTAACCTGGTGGCAGGAGCACCAGTGCCTACACTGTCTTTGGTTTCCAGGACGTATTCAGCTGCAACTCACTCCTCTGCAGCTTTTCAGCAGATCCAGGGTTGCAGGAAGGTAAAAAGCCATTTTGTACTGAGTTCAGGTCTAGCTCTGAATTGCAAAGGAGAAAACCTGAAGGGCAATGGCCAGGCATTGAACTTAGTTCAGAAGGATCTCTTTGGTGGTGTTTGCATCTTGATATACAAAGTAAGTTATGGATTTCCATCATCCAAGTGGGACTTGGACTATCAGCTTTCTGCTCAGTTTATGAAATAGGCATTGAAAAGCTGGGGAAGATATTTTTTAAAAGACAGTAATACAGCAGCCCTTTGCAGTGATTGAGACTTCTGGAAACCCTCTCTGGGCCGGGCTCACCATGGCCAGCGATGTCCTCGCACACGCAGGTGCCCAGTGAACCAGGCTGGCTCTTTGATCGGTTCCTCCCCCTGAATTATTTCCCCTTTAGACTTTCTACTTTTGTTCCCTAATGTAACTGACACCATAACCCAAAGGTATGGGTCAAATAGGAAACCAGAGGCACTTGGTTTAGAATTTCCTGAACAGAGAATACAGAATAACTCAAACTTACTGCTAGACACTGACATTTGTTTCCTTATAGAACCTTTATAATAACATCGATATTCTTCATGTATCTGTCTGGAGGAAGGGTCTCAGACAGCCTCACAGGGTCACCTTTAGCCCTGAGATGATAAACTGCAGCAGCCTGTCCTGTGTTGCTCTTTCTTCATGCCTGCTCCTCCTCCAGCCTGCCTTCTCTGGTAGCTACCTGCAGCGGCCATCTCCTCTCCCCTGAACGTGGGCCAAAGCTGACTTGGCTGGGAGAACCATGGCTCTGCTGTCTGTTTACTTTGGAATAATACAAAATAAAGCTGACCTGACTCTCTCGGGTTTACCAAGAGTTTTCACTTTTCATGCCCTCCATCTCATTAGATTGCCATAACACTTCTACGAGGAAGGCTGCGAATATGAGCTCTCTGGATTGTTGCTGCACCACAGCCCAGCCTAAAACAGTGTCTGAAAACACCAATAAACACCACGAGGGATAAGCAGACACAATCTGACTGGAAGCTGCAGGGTGAACTTCCAAGATGGCTCATTCACCTGGCTGGCAAATTGGTGCTGGCCATCCAGTTGGGCTTCTCTAGGGGCTAGTTGGGTTTCCTCACAGCATGGTGGTTGGGTCCCAAGAGTGAGCATCCTGAGAGACATAAAGTGAAATTTTATCTTTTTTCTTTTTTTTTAAAGACCTGGGTCTGGACACTGACATAGCAGAATTTGTGCCAGATTCTACTGGCCAAGCTGTCACAAAGCTGAGATTCCAGGGGAAGGCACAGAGACTTACACGTCTCAGTGGGAAGAGTGTCAAAGAATTTGGGGGCCATGTTTTAAAATTGCTAAATTGAGATGAGGGAAGAGCCCCAAGAAGTCTAGTGACTTGCCTGAGATCACTTCAGTAGACACCTTCTGAGGTGCCGGTCCAATTTGTTACCACCGTCTCTGAGATTCGCTCTTTATCCATGGGGTGGCCCCTGAAGCCCTGTCCATGCTGCAGAAAAACTCGGTGTCATAGGAGTTCCTTGGTATGTGTGAATGGTGCCCCCTGGAGTTTTTCAGTGCCGCCATCCAGAAAGCCCCACTGTGACTCACGCCAGGAATTTAGAATTGGGATGCAGATAGATGGGGACTGTAATAGGCTGGGGTTTACAGAGAGAGGACTTTGTGTCCAGAGCAGGGGACACCCTGATACATGTTCAAGATAGAGGAAGTTATTTCTTTTCTCTGGGCCTCAGCCTCCTGTAAATGAGGAGGGTAAATGATGTTAATTAATCTACATTCTTGTGATTCACTACAGAATTGTAGTGTACAAACGTGGCTCCCCAAAGCATTTTCTTGTTTCCTGTTATTTTAAAATCATTTTTATTTGTTTTTGTTTGTTTGTTTGTGTTTGTTTGTTTTTGGTTTTTTGCAGTACGCGGGCCTCTCACTGTTGTGGCCTCTCCTGTTGCGGAGCACAGGCTCCGGACGCGCAGGCTCAGTGGCCATGGCTCACGGGTCCAGCCGCTCCGCGGCATGTGGGATCTTCCCAGACCGGGGCACGAACCCACGTCCCCTGCATCGGCAGGCGGACTCTCAACCACTGCACCACCAGGGAAGCCCTTAATCATTTTAAAATTGAAATATAGTTAGTTTACAATGTTGTGTTAGTTTCAGGTGTAGAGCAAAGTGGTTCATATATATATATATATATATATATATATATATATATACACATATATGTACATATATAATTTTTCAGATTTTTTTCCATTATAGGTTATTACAAGATATTGAATATAGTCCCCTATGCTATACAGTAGGTTTATCTATTTTATATACTAATGTGTATATGTTAATCCCAAACTAATTTATCTCTACCCCGCCATCCCCTTTGGTAACCATAAATTTGTTTTCTAAGTCTGTGAGTCTATTTCTGTTTTGTAAATAAGTTCATTTATATCATTTTTTAAGATTCCACATATAAGTGATATCATAGGATATCTGTCTTTGTCTGACTTTTAGTATGATAATCTCTAGGTCCATCCATATTGCTGCAAATGGCATAATGTCATTCTTTTTTGTGCCTGAGTAATATTCCACTGTATATATATATACACCACATCTTATTTATCCATTCATCTGTCGATGGACACTTAGATTGCTTCCATGTCTTGGCTATTGTAAATAGTGCTGCTGTGAACATTGGGGTGCATATATCTTTTCAAATTAGAGTTTTGTCTGGATATATGCCCAGGAATGGGGTTGCTGGATCATATGGTAGCTCCATTTTCAGTTTTTTAAGGAACCTCCATACTGTTCTCCATAGTGGTTGTACAAATTTACATTCCCACCAAACTTGTAGTTTCCTGGTATTTTGATTCTCATCTTAGCATTGCTAGAAGACTGAGAATAGGGTAAGAGGTGGCTGATTTTGTGATTGATCCAACATTGTGAAGTCACGGATTCTCTGCTTCAGAGTGGAAAGGCTAAGGCTGAACTCCCAAGAGCACTGAAATGCCCCGGGCAATGGGGCAATGGAAAGTTCCCACGGGGCCTTTCTTACCCCCCAGGTCTTCTGTGTCTACCAAAGGAGATCATGGCTGGAGGGGAACTTATCAACCATGAGACACTTCATGACATTGTTTTTGGTACCATTGCTATATCCCAGTGGTTCTCAGTTGGGGAGAATTTGCCCCCAAGGAACAGTTGGCCGTGTCTGAGATGTTTTTGGTTGTCACAAGTTGGGAGGGAGTATGCTACTGGCATCTAATGGATAGAGGCCAGGGATGCTGCTAAACATCCTTCAGTGCAGAGAACTGCCCCCTTCTTCCCCAATAAAAAAATAATCCAACCCAAAATATCTATACTACTGAGGTTGAGAAGTCCTGCTATATCCTATTGCCCAAGGGAAAATTTGAATTTACAATCTAGATTGAATCAAAGTTTAGATTATGGCTTAAGTTTTTAACACTGGGTTTTCATTTCCGGGTTATGGCTTTGTAATCCATATAACGGCTGAAATCTCCCTGTATCTTGAATTAATCTCATGAAGTTAATTCAAATTCCAAGTCCATACCTCCTTGCCTAAGATTTCTTCAAACTCCCATGTATGAGCTTCTGATCATCTTCCTTTACCACATGTGGTGTCTGTTCTGTCCCATGTCAGCTCATATGTGAAAACTCACCTTCTGTGTCAATTTCCATTCAAGTGTGAGTATGCACACACACACACCCCACATGCACTAGACAGTTTGTATGTGTGTGCAGTACAGTAGTGTGTGTGTGTGTGTGTGTGTGTGTGTGTGTGTGTATCAGAGGGGACTGGGATGGAGTAGGAGATTTATAATGGGGCATTATTCCTGTTCGTAAATTTCTTACCTGCTGTGCTAATGGGCCATGTGGAAACTGAAGAGCTGCAACAGTGGGTGTATGAAGAGTAGAAATGAGCAGATGTAATAATTGGTGGCTATGAGAGAATGATATTTTTAAAATGGAATGCTCTGTGAATGAAGAAGCCAAGGGAAATATTTTTCAAACTTTTTTGACCATAACTCTCAGGAAAAAAAATCTTGACAGCCACCCAGCCCTGTACCCCCATAAAATATTACATATAATTCAAGCAAAAGTTTCATGAAAAAAATACCCTTATTACATGCAGTGATTGTGGATATTTTCTTTTCTATTTTATTTTGTAAAAATGTTGCAGCTCACTAAATTAACTTCATGACTCACCATTGGCTCTGACTGGCAGTTTGAAAACATGGTGAGGGTGATGCCCTAGGGTAAAAGCCTGGGCCATGGAGGTGGGTGGGTTGGGAGAAGAGTAAGGCTGCTTGAGTGGACAGAGTTGGGAACTGCAAAGCTCAGGTACTATATGATCACTCACAGTGGTATCCAAGTTCCCCAGGATGGTGGTGGGACTAGTGGATCAGGGAACGTTGTAATACGTGAGCCCAAGTCATCAGTGAATATAGAGGAATCATCAGGATGTCACTCAATGTCTAAAAGGAGGAGCTTGAGAGCGCAGGTTGGAAAAAAAACCCTCAGAGGTAGTGTTTTTCTCTGAATGGAGGAGTATTGGTGGTTTAGAAGTGTTCTAATCATTCTTCTAGTCCCCAGCACCCATGGCACAATATAGCTGCATTGCACAGCTGAAAAATCCTTGTTGATGGATTCATTCTTTCGACAAATATTTATTCAGCACCAACTAACTTACCACCAGATCCATACACTTCTGTGTTCTGCTTTGTTCTTCCTAAGAGCATCCTCGGGATTCACAGCTACACCTGGGGTGCTGCCTGATAACATTATCTTTTTCCTCCCATACTTACCTTCTCCATGAACACACGAGTCCAATGCAAGAAAGCGATCCGAACGGGTAAAAATCTGAACTTGTCATATAAGACTTGAAAATGGCTCCTGACCCCATTATAACATAGATGTTAGGGCAAGATTATATGACTCATACGGTCCAAGACTCACTTCAATGCCTGCAAGAGTGCTGGAATAAGCAAGCAGTGAATCTGCAGTCTGATGATGAAAGACTCGGGCCATTGGACTCCAATTATTACTTCAAACATAATGTCCCTGCTTCAGGCCCTTTGGGAGAAGCCTGTGTTTGAAAAGATCACAGTTTATTTACCCCTTTCTTGGCTCAACGTCCATCTGTAGCTCTGCAAGAGTAAGATAGAGGTTGCTATCTCCAGCTCTCTATCCATTGGCAGAGTCTGGGGTCTGTTGGACCCATGTGTGAAGCCAGGCTCCGTTGCTCACCAGCTTTCCCATCTAGATGTCAATTTTCCATTTATAATATAGGGTTCTTGTGCCTGAAACACATAAAATACCTGGCACAAAATAGATCTCTAAAAATATTATTTCTTTTGCCATCCTTCCATTTATCCTCCCTCCTTATGGTAGATGGCTTATTCTCAATTCTTCACCCCTCGATGTGTACCATTTCCCGTGTTCCTTCTAGCGAGAGGCAGAATATATTTTTCTGCCCCACTGATACTGGGCTTGGCTACTTGATTTGATCTTGGGCATGTGACTTGCTTTGGCCATTGGCATATTAGCAGATATGGCATAAGTGGAGGCTTGAAACGTGTTTTTATGGTTGAGCTTATTCACTTGCAACCCCACTTTTTACCATGAGAACAACAGGCCTCAAAAAGCTGCTGGGCCCGGGAGGATGGGAAACCTGTGCAGAAACCTGGACCCGGCCTGCAGCTTGGAGTCAAGCCCAGTGGAACCCAGCCTAGATCAGCTGAACCCTAACTGATCTTCAGAGGGAGAAACAAGTGCTTATGGTTGTAGGTCTCTGAGTTAAGTAGCATTATTGTAGCAACAGCTAACTGATAACTACCTTACAGTTTTCACTGTCCGTAATAAATGCTGTACACATTAAGTAGCAGAGAGAGTAACTTTTCTAGGGAAGCAGTAGCACAAAGTGAATCACTGGTGCATAAAAGGGACTAGAGCTTTATTCTTCTGCTAAGCCTGAAAAACATTTAGTAGGTGTCACTTAGCCAAAGCAAGTCACATGCCCAAGATCAAATCAAGTAGCCAAGCCCAGTATCAGTGGGGCTGCAACTTTCCCTCCATCTTTATTTGTGGGTAGGGGATTTCATATCAAAATGAAACTATTTGGATAGTAGTTTCATTTTTGGATAATAATAGATAATAATGCCAGGATTATTGTTTCTCTGAGACTAGACCCAAACTATTGTTAATGGAAAAAATAAGCGTATTTTGCACGAAGCTAGATTCTCTTGACTTCAGAAGAAAACGAATTCTTACTGGGTGAGGTTGTTTGCTCTTAGGTAGTCATAAGGTAACCTGAGCCATCATGGTGGAGAAACTAAAGTGGGTCCCTGTCATGCATGGGACAGAGCCCCCCTCTCTCTCCTTTGCAGCCTGAGAAGGAAAGCAGAGGAGAAGGGGCACCACCGCACACAAGTCCTGGAGACATCATTCACATTCGTCTGCAGACCTGTCTCCCATGGGAGGGTGGAATCCAAACAGATGGGGGCAAGAAATGGGAAGGAGCAGGGCAAAGAGAGGGGCTACAGGAGAAGAGGGATGGAGGTGTGTGCTGGAGACAGAGTTGGGAGACCTTGGGGCCCCCAGAGCAGGTCAAGCATCCACTTACCAAGCCAGGGGTCAGGCATGAGCTGTGTCTGCCTAGCACACCATTGAGATAGAGATAGAGGGGACTTGCTTTATTTTCTGATTCTCACAGGAGCACAGCATAAACTGGCAGCTGTTCTGGGTAAGAACAAAGCACCGCTTCTGTGGGACTGTCCCTGTGGGACATCCTCTGAAGGCCTAAGCTCTGAGGTTTTGTTCTCCCAGCTCCAAACATGTATGGAGCAAGAAACAATGTTAGTTAAATAAAGCCACTTCTTCCGGCCCATCTACTGTGTCTGCTGTAGAATACCTTCTTGAACCTTCAGTAGAATGTCCTGCTGAGTTCAGAGTGAGCTCCTTCTGAGGAGGACGGGCGTGGTGCTTCTTCCAAAGGGGAAGCACCTGTTTCCTGATCACCTGGCAGCGCCTGGCCCTTCCGCTTTGGCCTGTAATTCCTTTAGCCTGAGGGACCATCATGCATACTTCTCTGCTTACCCAGGTCCCCCTTTAAGTAGTGAGGGACATCCCCCTGTGAGATAGAAAGAAGGTAGGGTCCTGATACACCCTGCTTAAATTCTATTCCATTTCAAAAGTAAAAATTTTGTTCAGAGAACTCCTACCTCTGAGTTTTCTGGTTTTATTTCTCTTTCCTCTGTTTGTATGACACTCAGGATAGATCCAGGTTTTGTAGGGCCCAGTGCTTATACAATCTGAAGGGCCTGCTTTATGAAAAACTGTAAAAGAACAGGGTGGAACTAGGTACAGAAGTGGAGCTTTGCTTAGTTTGAGACTGGAAGGGGCTGGTGTAAGTACCTGGTCCTGAAACGTGGGCTTTTCTTTGCTTCATGGTAGTCTGCCTCTGACTGCAGCTGATTTAGCTTCTGCCCCTTTTGTCTAGGAGGGTGGGAGCCAGGAGCCAGAGCCTCCTCGGGGGCGCGGGTGAGCGAGCTTCCTCCTGGGCTCCCTGTGGGAATGTCCTTCAGTTTGTCCTTGGCCTGCACCGCCAGGCAGGGGTACCCTGCAAACAAGGCTGCTCGCCATGTCCTGTGGTGTCACCCTCAGTAGGGCTCCAGCAAGGGCCTAGGGCCAGGCTGCTGGGGTGGATTCATCCCTCCAGAACATAAAATGGGTGGGATCCTCAAGCAGAGGTCTTGACACATGTCAGCCCTTTGTCCCCTAGGTGGATCCTACTGGTAGAGCAGGGAGATGCTGTGATGTACCAGAAACATCTGCTGGCCTTTCCTATTTTCTCAAGGAGCACACCCAACCTCCCCAAAGGCCTCTTTGTCTAAAACAGTCTCTTCTAAGGCTTCCTTTTCTTAAAATGTCCAGAGCTGACCATTCTTTCAGGTAAGAAATGTATTTGGGCTTTTTGCCCTGCAAACAAATCTAAGGGAGAATAAAAAAAGCCGAGGCGTGGGCAGACTTTACTGGATAATTATTCAGGTCTCAGAAAGGACAAGAAAGGAACCAGGGCAGGTGTGGAGCTCTAGATAGCCAGAATCAGTGCACAGCTTTTGGAGCCCTACTTTTGGGTCAATTTTTTCTAGCTGTTGAGTTATTCTTTTGTCACTTCTCTCAAGGAGATCCTGAGTGGCCTGGTTATGGTCATGTGTCCATCTCTTGTTCATGACAGACCAGGTCATCCTGAGTGATGGTCCTGTCAAGATGGCATAAAATGAGGAGATGAGGTTCTGCAAAGGGGGGAATGTGAGAGCTGCTACAGAAAATGGGGGAGGGATGTAGGGTGGCGCATGCACTAAATGGATACCCTAGGTAGAAGCGCCTTGTTTCACAGTCTGCCATCTGAAGGGACTTTTGCAGTAGTGTCACTTCACCATGAGATTAATTAACAGAGTCCAGGGTGTGAGGAGATGGGACACAGGGTGATTTGATGGAAGTTTGGGCTTCAGGAAAATTCTGGAACATGGAAAGTGATAAGAGGCAAGCCTGGGTGAAGGATCCAAGAGGAAGAGAAGAGTCTGAGTCCTAGAGAGGCCTGGAGAGTGTTGGAGGTTAGTGCCAAATGAGATGGGGTTGCTAAAAGGAGGATGATGGGCCCTAACCAGAAACTGTTGAGTTCACCAGTTTGTCTCGGTAGAACTCTAAGTTTTTCCTATAACGAAGCACTATCCTTTTACGGTAGACATTTTCAAAACTGTATCCAGGCATCTCAGCCCAAATGGGTGTCAGAGAGTAAAGGAGGCAAGCTCGGAGGAGAGAGCAATTAGAGAGCAATTTTGTCTTTACTAGCTGAGTCTAAGGCTCTGAGCAACATCTCTGCAAGAGATTCTGGGAGCTCTGAGGTGTTGAATGATCCGAGGCAAAGCCACCTGGGAGATATTTGTGGGGAACTCATAAATGCCATGAGAAACTATGAAAGGTTGCTTCTCAGAAAAAGCAGAGGACAAATAAACCACTTTTGGATTTTAAAAAGGCAAACAGGGGCTTCCCTTGTGGTGCAATGGTTAAGAATCCGCCTGCCAATGCAGGAGACATGGGTTGGAGCCCTGGTCCGGGAAGATCACACATGTCGCAGAGCAACTAAGCCCGTGCACCACAACTACTGAGCCTGCGCTCTAGAACCTGCCAGCCACAACTACAGAGCCCACAAGCCACAACTACTGAAGCCCACATGCCTAGAGCCCGTGCTCCACAACAAGAGAAGCCACCACAGTGAGAAGACCACGCACCTCAACAAAGAGACACCCCCACTCGCTGCAACTAGAGAAAGCCCACGCGCAGCAATGAAGACCCAACACAGCCAAAAATAACTTTTTTAAAAAAAGGCAAACAAATTTGACATCACAGAGTCCAGTGGAAAGACTTACTGTATCAAATAGCAGGTCACAACGGATGCTCGGGATCTACACCGCAAGGCCTTGATAGTCATAAAAAGAAGGTGTCATTGCTGGACTGCAACGGACTCCAACTTCAGGGTTTCTGGGATCATAAGTCACTTGCATGGTCAAACTGTGGAAATAGTTCCTTTCCCACAGGATTCCTCAGGCTCAGAACACATGCAATGAACACATCTGTAGAGTGTTTGTCCCAGTGAAGGACCTTGGGCTCTTGCCGGCTAGGAGAAGGGCATTTGGTTATTGTCAGAGGCGGAGCAGAGGTGAGCGACCCCATGTTTCTTCCTGCAAAGAGCAGGAAGACCAGTGTTCTGTGGTCTTGCCTCTTCTTGGCTTCCTGGGTTCCCTTCCCCGCCACTTTTAGAACAGGTATATTTCCTGTCCACATCCCCCTGAAACCATTGGGCTCTGCCTAGAACCACTGATGTTCGTCCCTAATCCATTCTGGGCTCCTGTCCCTCATTCAGCTGTGCTGCCCTTGGCTTTTTATCCCACTAGAAGCTGCTGCACTAAGGGGAACAGGCCACTGTTTTTGTTCTTTCAACTACACAGAGAAGCGGAAAGTACCTGTGTGTCCTTCACCAAGGAACGTTTTTAGTCGGTTCCCAGTGTGGCTTTTCTTCTTCCCAAATGCCTAGATTTATTCTTGGAAGCAGCCCCTTGCTGATGATGCGACATCTCTTCTTGGTTATGTTTTGTGATGAGGAAGACCCAGTTCTGCTTCACAAAAGAACACTGAGCTTGTAGGAAATGCCCTTGTTTCAGCTCTTGGTTGCTCCAGGTGAGGTTTTGTTGGCCAATTTTAAACTCTCCAGAAGCTTTGTGGGCTTTGACGATCTTAAGCAAATACACAAAACCCACGATCTGAGTTCATCACTCCCTGCTTAAACATCTTTGCTGGTTCACATGCCAAAGCTCAGGCTCTTCATAAAAGGCTACATAAAAGGCCCTTCATGATTTAACTGCAGCCAAATAGTCAAGCCTCCTCTTGTTCTACCACGATCAGACACTCTATACCCCAGGCGTGCAACCCCACTCCTTTCCTCTAAAACTGGCTGCCCATCCCTGTACTTCCTCTACCCATATGAGGCCCTCATCTGGGAACACTCCTCTTCCCCCATCCCGGTCTCCTGGATGGTGGCATCTCTCCCAAGTAAAGTTCATGTCTCCCTTCTGTGTTTCTGTGCTGATGGTCATATCTCCTCTGGGACACTTATCAAGGTTCATTTTAATTATTTGCTGACGTCTACCTTCCTTGACCGTGAGTTCCTTGAAGACACCAGGTTCTTATTCTCACCTTTCAAGCCTTAGTACGGGGTCTGGCCAGAGCTGGAGCCCAGTAAATATTGGATGATCAGAATGAACAGTTCTGCAGGGGCAACTTTTCCTTAGACACCAGAAAATTAGCCCTTTTAAAATGGACACGCATCCCTGCAGGGACCAGCTGTTTGGGGAAGGATTCACGCCCATTCTCCCCTCGACTGGCTCTCCGCTGGCCAAAGGGGCCAGGATTCCCGAGAGGTCGCTAATGCTTCTCCTGATGGTCTGTTTCCTGTTACTAGCTAAAGGAAACTATATACCATTGTGTTTGCTTTCTTTCTTTTTTCCTTTCTTGGAGGACAGGAAGTTCGGGGTGAAGCCAGTGCTTCCTGGTATAATTATTCTACAAACCTCCTCCCCCTTTTGCCTTTTCTCCTTCTTGGCTCTTGCCTTCTGACTTTAGTTTTAGAGGTTGCATGGTTCTTTCATATCTGTGCTTTTCATTGAAAGCTGTGTCACATCCTTCTGGAAGCAGGTGGAACATAAATAATAAATGAGAGATGAACATATGATACAGTGCTCTTATGTTGCTTCACAACAAGCCTTGCTGCTAATGCAAGAGGTTTCCCACTCCGTCTGTGGGTGTGTGCTCCTGCCTTCCTCCAATGCACACCCTGGATACTTGGTCACACCCACGAGGCTATGTCATTGTTTATATCATCCCTAGCTGGACTTGGGGAGAAAGTCCTTTGACTATGTCCTTCGCCAGAGCACCTCTCACAGATTTCAGAGAAGGGGTTCTGTGCACGCAGTGCATTCATCTTTATTGTAGATGGACCACGCTGACTTGCCTGCCATGTGCTATGTAGGAGATTCTGAAAAAGTAGGGTGATTAGAAAAATGCTATGCCTCAGCATGACGACCTTTCATTAGCATCTCTGGACACATACACAGATATACACATGCACACAATTTTACATACACCTTCAAGGGGTTGGGAACTCTGGTTTAAAAACCCATTCTCTACAAGATGGCTTAAATAGGATGTTGTTCCCGGTCAGGGATGGCGACATCCTAATCACAGCTACATCATATGTGGGTGAATAAATATGTGATAAATGCCAAGGAAATGTTGAAAACAGAACAGTATGATGGTTTTGCTTTACCTGCTTTAAATCTACCATAATTTAAAAAGACATACGGGCTTCCCTGGTGGCGTAGTGGTTGAGAGTCTGCCTGCCAATGCAGGGGATACGGGTTTGTGCCCCGGTCCGGGAAGATCCCACATGCCGCGGAGCATCTGGGCCCATGAGCCATGGCCACTGAGCCCGCGCGTCTGGAGCCTGTGCTCTGCAACGGGAGAGGCCACAACAGTGAGAGACCCGCATACCGAAAAAAAAAAAAGGCATAGTGCCCAGATGGCCAACAAACACATGAAAAGATACTCAACATCACTAATTATTAGAGAAATGCAAATCAAAACTACAATGAGGGGCTTCCCTGGTGGCGCAGTGGTTGAGAATCCGCCTGCCGATGCAGGGGATATGGGTTCGTGCCCCGGTCCGGGAAGATCCCACATGCCGCGGAGCGGCTGGGCCCGTGAGCCATGGCCGCTGAGCCTGCGCGTCCGGAGCCTGTGCCCCGCAACGGGAGAGGCCACAACAGTGAGAGGCCCGCGTACCACAAAAAAAAAAAAAAAAAAAAACTACAATGAGGTAACACCTCACACCAGTCAGAACAGCCATCATCAAAAAATCTACAAGTAATAAATTCTGGAGAGGGTGTGGAGAAAAGGGAACCCTCTTGCACTGTTGGTGGGAATGTAAATTGAAACAGCCACTATGGAGAACAGTATGGAGGTTCCTTAAAAAACTAAAAATAGAACTACTATATGTCCCAGCAGTCCTGCTACTGGGCATATACCCTGAGAAAACCATAATTCAAAAAGAGTCATGTACCAAAATGTTCATTGCAGCTCTATTTACGATAGCCGGGACATGGAAGCAACCTAAGTGTCCATCAACAGATGAATGGATAAAGAAGCTGTGGCACATATATACAATGGAATACTACTCAGCCATAAAAAGAAATGAAACTGAGTTATTTGTAATGAGGTGGATAAACCTGGAGTCTGTCATACAGAGTGAAGTAAGTCAGAAGGAGAAAAACAAATACTGTATGCTAACACATATATATGGAATCTAAGAAAAAAAAATGTCATGAAGAGATTAGTGATAGGACGGGAATAAAACACAGACCTACTAGAGCATGGACTTGAGGATATGGGGAGGGGAAAGGGTAAGCTGTGACGAAGTGAGAGAGTGGCATGGACATATATACATTACCAAATATAAAATAGGTAGCTAGTGGGAAGATGCCGCATAGCACAGGGAGATCAGCTCTGTGCTTTGTGACCACCTAGAGGGGTGGGATAGGGAGGGTGGGAGGGAGGGAGACGCAAGAGGGAAGAGATATGGGAACATATGTATATGTATAACTGATTCACTTTGTTGTAAAGCAGAAAGTAACACACCATTGTAAAACAGTTATGCTCCAATAAAGATGTTAAAAAAAAAAAAAAAAAGAGTCATGTACCACAGTGTTCATTGCAGCACTATTTACAATAGCCAGGACATGGAAGCAACCTAAGTGTCCACTGACAGATAAATGGATAAAGATGTGGTACATATATACAATGGAATATTACACGAAATTGGGTCATTTGTAGAGATGTGGATGGACCTAGAGACTGTCATACATAGTGAAGTAAGTTAGAAAGAGAAATAGTGTATATTAATGCATATATGTGGAATCTGAAAAAATTGGTATAGACAATCTTATTTACAAAACAGAAATACAGACACAGATGTAGAGAACAAATGTATGGATACCAAGGCAAGGGTGGAATGAACTGGGGGATTGGGATTGACATATATACACTATTGATACTATGTATAAAATAGATAACTAACGAGAACCTACTGTATAGCACGGGGAATTCTACTCAGTGCTCTGTGGTGACCTAAATGGGAAGGAAATCCAAAAAAGGGGGGATATATGTATACATAGAGCTGATTCACTTTGCTGTATGGGAGAAACTAACACAATATTGTAAAGCAACTAGACTCCGGTAAAATAATTTTTTAAAAAGGCATAGTACTGACACAAGTACAAAAATTAATAAATGGAAGAGAAAATGGAAAGGGATCCAGGTCAGTCTGGAGACAGTGTCTGATAAAGGTGATGACCTCACTCAGAGTTCAATCACAGAAGCAGAACCACTATCAATGATACAGAGCAGCGGTTCTGAATAGAGGCAATTTGGCCCCAAGGGACATTTGGCGATGCGTGGCGACGTTTCGTTTTGTAGCCACAGCTAAGGGGCAAGTGCTACTAGTATCTAACAGGTAGAGACCAGGGAGCTGCTGACATCCTACAATGCACAGGACAGCCTCACATAACACAGAATTCTCTAACCCTATGTTAATAGTGATGAGGTTGTGAAACCTTCATGTAAAGGATTTATTATTTGCTAAAGACAATACACTTATAAAAGTAACTTTATTAATATTCAGGGACATGGACACTAAAAGCAACGAGCCTTTGTGACCACAAGATTGACCCAACTTTAAAAGATGGAGGCCCTTCAAGGGTGGTCACGGTGTGGGGAGAAGGAGAATTTCATTTGTGATTGGTTGTTATGGACTGAACGTTTGTGTCCCCCACCCCAAATTCATATGTCAAAACCTTACCTGCACAATGTGATGGTATTAGGAGATGGGGCCTTTGGGAGGCGATTAGGGTTAGAAGAGATCATGAATCCTCTCATCAGTGGGATTCATGCCCTTGTCAGAGTTCCCAGAGAGCTTGTGCCCTCTCTCTGCTCTGCCAGGTGAGGCTACAACAAGAAGCTGACAGTCCGCAGCCTGGAAGAGGCTCCTCATCAGAAACGGATCACACTGGCACCTGATCTGTTATTTGTAAGCCACCCAGTTTATGATATTTTGATATAGCAGCCCAAGCTAAGACATTGGTATTACTGTGAATTATAGGAGCCTTTTTGAGTGATTTTCAGAAATAATCATTGATACTGAAATATACACATCTTTTATAATAGTACTAATCCAACTTCTGGGAATCTAATAAGTAAAAAAATTTCAGTTTTTAATGATATAGCTTCTAGTTTGTGTATTATAGCCTTGTTGACACGGGGACAACTATTATAAATACGTAATGCTACATATTTACTACGTTTAAAACATTGTGAAGTTCAATACCACTGTTAACTTGGATATCTGGTTAATGCAAATAATGTGATTAGCAATATATGGATGATGGAAATATAGATAGATTCCATATTTGAAAAGAATCCTGCAAAACAGAAAGTATGTGAGGGCACATGTCAAATTGTCAACAGTGATTACAATGTGTGTATGTGTGAACAAGAGGAGGAGGCTGCCCGTGGAAGAACAGTATTATGTGTAGATATTGACTGTAGCATGTGTGCTGACTTCAAAGACCTAAGCATCTGCAGAAGTGTGTCCGTCTTAGATTTGAAGACTTTGGGTGCTTGCAAATTCCTACAGGAGCCATGTTCTGCTGGGCCTTTGTTAATATATGCTTTCTTTCTCGTGGAAGAAGCTCTGTATGTCACCTACTCCCAGATCCAACTATCAGCCCCGTTCATGCAGCTAATTCCTATTGATCTTTTAAGACCCAGCTTGAGGGCCACCTCCACTAAGGAGGCATCTGAAAGCCCGCTCTAGCCCCACAGTCTGGGTAGGGACCCCTCCTCTGATTTCTCAGTGGGTCCCACATCACCAGATCTTGCCCACTTTTCCAGCCCCTAGAATAGCAACATGCAGCATGATGTGCAGTGTTCGCTCACTAATGAATCAGTTTCAGATTTTCTGACAGACATTTTACATTTGTTTTCTTGTGGCCATTAGAAGTGTGCCACAATTCTTGTCAACCTAACACTAAACCAGAGTGAGGCTTAGCCAAGGGGAGAGACTATATTATTAAAGCCCCCATCCCTCCCCACTGCACTGAAGCCCCCCACTGTCCCCCACCTCTGAATACAATGCACATATTGAGATTTTCCCTCTTCACCTGACAGCTGGGTCTCTGATATCCCGGGAAAAATATATTTCCATTTAAAGAGTAAAAATACATTGAGCACCTATGGAGTCCCATTAACCGTGTAGAATGTCATGTTTGTTTAAACACATTCAGGGCTCAGAGCCTGCTTACAATGTTGTTGCTCGGCCTAATGCTCCCACATGCAGAGTCTGGATGTCAGAGCAAGCTCGATGAATTTGTATTTACTGTCAAAACAGACCTTCAGAAAAGCTAAGGAAGATCCAGCACTGCCTACATGTGTCTGAAACCTCAGGACCATGCAGAAACCACAGGAGAGGGTCCCTGTCCTCTGATTCCCCTGTGGCCCTCTATGTGGCAAGGCAAGATCGAGGGGTATGGTGGGGAGAATGGCAGTTATCCTAGGCTTTAGGGCATATGGGTATTTTACTGTCTACATCTAGAGCAGCTTGCCACTGTAAAGGTACATCACAGTGATGTACCTTCAAGGGTACATCCAGTGATGTTCCTTTTGTTCAGGCATCAGTGCCAACCACTAAGAACAACCTTCTCCTTAAGATTCTGGGAAGAAGACTTTGGTCTAGCTTGGGTCACCTGTCTACCTCTTGGTTAGGGGAGGGCAAACAACCTTAATTTACGGTCCCATCAAGACCACAGCAAAGGGGGCATTAAGGCTACAAAAGGAAAGTAAGATGCTGTTATCAAAAAAAAAAAAAAAGAAGCAAGGAAGCATGGCCCCCAAATATCTACCACTACCTGAGGCTTTCATTTGTAGCCTCTGTGCATTTTCACCTGCCTCCTCATTATACCAAGGCGCAGGGAAGGGCTGCTTTGTTCCCTCCCCAGGCATCCCCATGAGCTGCATTAAAAATTGGAATTTCCCACCTTCAAAGGAGGTTCCTTATATTCACTGTAATCCGATTCAACCTGCATTTGAAAACGTGTAGGGTGGGGTTATAGGGTCCCTCTGGGGCCTGCCCTGTCCTTTAGCATGAGCTGGGTCCCGTGAAACCTTAAGGACAGCCATTGTGCATGTCACCTTGCTTTTGGTGGTTTGGCATTTTACAGTTTCTTATCTTAGTGAAAAGGCTTCAGATTCTGGGGTTCCTCCCTTTTCCTAGGCAAGTTCTCCCACTCTACCATTTACAAAGGCAGTTATTAAGTGTACTGATGATCCTCGAGACTCTCACACCAATTCTCAAAGATCCTGAAAGAGAAACAGTCGTATTGTTTTCAGCTTGAAGAGGTTTCCTCCCAGAATGTCACCCTTACCCAGACTCAGGGGACATGAAGAAAGGTAGGGTGTACATGGCCTGCTGATGCTGGGAGGGGGTCCACCGCCACCAGTTGTCCTCCTGGCCCCCCTGCCTTCTCTGGGCTATCCCCAGTTCTTTGCACGGAGCCGGGGGTGGGGCAACGAGAGTACCTACAAGTGAGGAAGTCCTCGTGAGACTGCAGCCCCCTCCCACCCTTTGCCCATCCACAAAAATATCCCCAACTTCTTCAAACCAACATTTTCATCTCCAATTTTTGAATAAGTGAAACTTGAAGCTTTGATGCCTTATTTATTTTAAAATCAAATTTAACTCCTTCCCACACAGCCCAGATGTTCCTTCATTTTTCCTATTTTGACTTCCTCTTGACATGAATGATGAATAGTGGAAATGAGGGCCAGCGGAGGTGTCATTGCAGACAACGCTGTGCTCCTTGAAAGGTTCATGACCTGCGGATTCCCCCAAATCTTTACCCAGAGCTTCTCTGCCACCTCGAGACCCTGGGGATGTTGCATCTGAACTTGGGAAATGGGTGAGCCTGCTAATTCGGGCACCCTCTGTCAGCTTGCATATGCTGGCACATCACAGAGACGGATGAAGAGCCAGAGTACAAATCAACCTAAAATAAATGGTATTTGAAGACCTTGAAGCAGATTAATTTAGACATGGTTTGAAAAAAGAGTGGATTGGCTTTTTTTCCCCCTTAATTTCTTAGTTTGGATTTGGAGATTTTCTTTTTTTAATGGTAGAGCAAAAGATTGAAATTCTATCCCTTTAATTTCTTACTTCAAATTGCTGCAGAGTAATGAAGGCTCAACTTGGCTCAAATATTTTTCCTTTGTTTAGAGCAGGCAATTAACGAGGGGACACTCAGGCTTCTGGGTACAAGAGAGCTCGTTCTACCATCCTAACTCCTACTGCAGAGAGAGGGAGAGGCAGATATTAAACACTGTTCAAAAAAATTAAATAAGTAAAGAAGAGCCCTGGTCCTTGAACTACCTCTAAAAGATATCCTATTACATTTTTTCAGTGTTTCCTAGGAAACCAGTTCAGTGTAAAAACATATTCTTTGTCTTCTGCTCTTTGCAAAATTGTTTGAACCATCGTATCTCATAAAAGGTTGCTCCACCGGCAATTTGAACAGCATTAAGAAAAAGCTTAATCTGCAGTTTGCTGCACCAATGAAGGTGATACACCTTTATCGGAGGCTTGAATGCTTCAGACTGTATTTGCTGAAAACGGATAAGATTATGCCATTATTTCTGAAGTGTCTGTGAAATCAAATCTTGTTGTCTTTTTCCCCTTCACATCATGTCTTTTTTCCCCCAACATACCCACGTTGCATTAAAAAAAAATCTCCTAAGTTGGTTTTAGGAGATTCTTCTCAGTACTTACACAGCAGAGCATCAAAGAAGAGAGAAATAAGTCTCTCTCTCTCTCTCTCTCTCTCTCTCTCTCTCTCTCTCTCTCTCTCTCTGTATTCAGCACATATGTGCTTGGTGTCCAGTGTCATCACCGGGTCACAATCCCCTAATGCCCACTCTGCTGTCTTGGGTCATCTCTGATTTATCTTCCACTATCATTGCATGTTTAGTTCTTATTGTGGTTTTGCAGATTGAGGTATTTGAGTGTGTACTGGGGTGGGGACCTCATGAGGGTCAAGGGTTTAGGGCAATGGGAGATTTTGTTTGTTTGTTTGTTTTTGACACCTGAAATTTCAGTTGCTAACTTTATCTCATATGTGAAGGCCCTTTGGAAAATAGGAGCAGCATCTCTGCAGTACTGACGTGGGCGTGCACATACAGTATATTTGCAAGATGGGCTGCACGGTGTTGTCTGCACCATTGGAAGAGTGTCGCTGAGGGATTAATCTGACTCCCATCCCTTGTGTCATTAATCACTTAGCCTCCTGCGGTGTTGGCTGTCTCTTGGTTTCTGATAGGCACTCTTTGTCATGTTAAAAAAGCATCCCCAATCCCACATCACCTAATAAGACACAAGATGATTAAAAGCACTGGCTGTGGGGTCACCCAAATGTACATCCTTGATCCACAAATCACCAGCTCAGTGAGTATGGAAGTTCTTTAATTTTTCTGTGCTTCAGTTACCTTATCTGTCAAATGGAAATGACAAAGGTAGGATTCTTGTGAGGATTAAATGATGCTGGGAAAACACATAACCCAGTACCTGGTACCTGGTGGGTGTATAATCAATGCTACTGCGACAACTGCTAGCAGTAATTTTGTTTCTGTGTGGACGTGTGTGGAGACTCAACTCTTACTATCTTACGTCTCATGATAACTTAGTTTAGCAAGTAGTTTCTTGTGCACCTACAGTTTATCAGGTTCAGTGTCGACTGTGGACTTACAAAGGTGAAAATATTCAGTTCCTGCCCTTGATGTGTTTACAGTCAAATGGAGAAGCAAATCTTACCAATGGATTGTGGTGCAAATTAGAAACCTTTATGCACAAGCTGCTTTGGGGGACGAGAGAAGGAAAGCCCAGCTCTGCCTAGAAACTCAGAGAAGGGTTGGAGGAGGCAGGTACCTAAACCAGGTGTTGATGTAGCAATTGTGGTGGTTGATTACATTTCATTTTTGTAAATGAAATGTTTTTATGTGCACAGAATGTGGCAGGCTGCTGATATCCTGCAGTATCCATTCCCCCTTCTTTTTTTTAAAGTCCCAGCACACGCCTGAGTTTTAGCAGAGCACAAGAAACTGAAGTTTCCCGGCTTCCGTTGCTGCCTGATGTAGCCCTGTGATTACACTCCTGTCCCTAGGATGTGCTAAAGAGTTCCCTGCAACTACTGGGATTAGCTCTTAAAAATGGCTGGGGATGCTCCACCACTCTCTCCTTTGCTCTTCCTGTTGACTGAGAAAATGGCACAATTAGAAACGCTTCTTGGATCCAAAGAAGGAAGGTACACATTGAAAATTGCAGAGCTGCCCCACCGATGCTGGATTATGTGCTTTGGGGCTGTTACACGAGAGTGAAATAAATTTCTATCTTTCAGCCTCCACGTTCTGCTGTTACTTTTTTTCATAAGTTAAATCTGTACTTCATAGCGTATGGTGTCAGGCAGTGAATTAGGAATTGGGACGCCTGCTTCTTGCCCTCAGCCCTGCCAAGAAAGAGCAGCGTATTATTGAGACACCTCTCATGTCATGATTTCATCTTCTCCAAAAGGAGAGGGGTGTTGAACTAGATTTTTCAGCACCGTGAGATATATGATAATGACTCTCACTGACATTTTTGGTATAATGCTTTATAGTTGTAACAAAGTAGTTTTTCTCTTGAAAGAAATGTCACCAACGCTTGGGATGAGACATCCCAAGGGATGAGCTTGGGACTGAGTGAGTGGTACTTCCACCCGGGCTAACTGGAGCTGAGGTTGGAAACGCTTTGGACCCAGACAGGGCAGCACTGCAGGTGTGCTCAGGGAAAATGGCGGCTGTGAGGGTGTGGGCATAAGGTACAAGTCACCAAAGCAGACAGGCAATCCAAGACCGCCAGGCGTCATGCTGGTGCCACAAGCATTGCCTCAACAGAAAAGGCAGTGAGTGAACCTCCAGTTGTGGTCCTTGCAGTGCTTTCTGGGGCCCGTTCGAGGCCAGAGAGTCCCGCCCAGAGGCACCACTGGGGCCAAGGAGACAGGAAGAGTCCTGGCAGCAGGGAAGGCAGGATTCAGTGATAGGACAGCCTGTTCTCCCCAGCCAGCCAGCTGAGAAAGGAGGAGGAGCGCACAGCACTGTAATGTTTGGAGCCCCCAGGCCTCCGAACAGGCATCATGTGGCTGAGATGGCCGCAGCTGTGAGAAAGAGCCAGAACTCTATCGGGCCAGGCAGGGCTTTTGTTTACCGAGGTCTGGCTAGCTGCTTTTGTTGGCAGATAAGGAGTGTTTAGGGGAGAGAGAAAAAAGAGACATTTTCATTATCAGCAGGATGGGCACTCAAAGTCATTTATTTAATTTGAAGATTTAAAGGACTAGGATCTCATTTTGGATGCCAAGTGGTAGAAGAAAGATACGGCAGGATTTCGGGTTTTGTAAGCACCAGTAAATGTTCACCAAATGTGACTTTTTTTGTGTGTGTGTGGTATGCGGGCCTCTCACTGTTGTGGTCCCTCCCGCTGCGGAGCACAGGCTCCGGACGCGCAGGCTCAGCGGCCATGGCTCACGGGCCCAGCCGCTCTGCAGCATGTGGGATCCTCCCGGACCGGGGCACGAACCCATGTCCCCTGCATCGGCAGGTGGACTCTCAACCACTGCGCCACCAGGGAAGCCCCCTCATATGACTCTTACACGCTTCTGTGAAGTAGACGGGGCTGCCATCATTGTCTACTTTCGCACATGGGGAGAAGGAGATGCCAAGAGTTTGAATGACTGCCCCACAAATGGGGAGGCCAGCTCAGACTAGACCCACAGACTCACAGTGAGTTGCACTTCCTTCTCAGCTGCTTTGCCTTGTGAGAAGTGAGAACTCCAGATTGCCAGATGAGGGCTGACTGTCCCTAGGAGCCTCTAGGGGGCTGGCCTTGGTGGGCCTGGTCTTGGAGCATCTCACCCTCATGACACCACTCCCACTGAGCACTGCTCTGTCCCTGGGCCCAGGTTTGTCTGCTGCCCTGGCCAGGTAATTAGAGAGGATCTTTCTGGGTCACTCTTTCCTGAGGACAAAACAAGTCCTTTGGTTTCTCAATTAGAGAGCTCAACAGATTGAGTGACAAGGAGAAGTTTTTGATCTTGCTGTTACAGTCACCTAATTAAAATTAGAGGCAGATGCTCCAACACCTAGTAATTTTCACCTCACTTACTTTAGCTCCAGTTACAGCCCTTCCCTACTGACTTACACTGTTTAAATTACAAAGTCAGAAGGAAATATGACTACTTACCTGTTTCTCTTCATACATATCAGTCTAACACATTATCTTTTCTCCCCAAGCCAGAAATGTGATTGCAGGCCTTCTCTTCACCCTGAAGACAGAGGGGGATAAATCTTTGGTTCTTAAAATTAAACACCAATAAGAATTCAACTTAGCCAACACCTAATGAGACTTCAACAGACAATTTTGTTTCAGAAAACAAATGTATCCTTTTCCCAGGAATGGAGGAGGCAGGTCTTCAGAACCACTGCATTTGGTATTGTCTTGGAATGCACACTTTGGAATAGAAACCTTCCTTTTCAAAGTTAATCCGTTATTGACTCAGACCCTATAGGTCAGGGAAAGTTAATCATGTCAAAAGTCGTTCAGTTTACCAAGTACATAAGTAAATAGCACCGTGCAGCAGTTGGAATACTGTGTATATTTTATACCAGAGCTATCAAAGTTGGTGCCAGCCAAGCCTTCATCTTTACTAAAAAGCATATTTGTGTACTGAGAAAAGGCTTGTGGACTGGGAACAGGGCTTCAGCTGGCAAACAAATAAACAAACAAGCAGCAACGCTCCAACCAAGCAGAAAGAAAACGGTGGGGTTAAGAAGAAGGGTGATTTTTCCTCTCCCTCTGAGTGAAATCTGTCTGAGGTTACCAGTTGAGCAGGCAAGTGAAAATGCTGGCTTCCTCAGAGTGCTATGGAATAGCCCTGCACAGCGACTGGCTGGGCTGCGCTGCCCCCAGGGCAGGAGGGAGGCCAGCCACCCACTACAGACAAGAGGGCCCTGCCTCTTCTGCACCATGTGCCCTCATACCAAGCAGCATATGAACTCTAGGACGGCCAGTCTGCAGCACTGGCAACATGGAACATGGGCAGTGATGTGGTAGAGGAAGATAGTTACCTAGGTAACTAGGTGGAGGCCATCTCTACCTTCTGTCTCCTATCGGGAGAATCATCATCAGAGATGATGTCAAATTGTTTTGTTGGTACACATAGTGCCAACGTGGCCAATGGGCCTAACATGAGAAGTCAGCAGGGGTATTTCTTACTTACCTCTTCCTCTCATACTTACTTTACCTCATTCTTCTATGAAGGGAAGGGTAGGCAGATTCTTTACCCTTCTAGGTATAGGGCATTTCTTCGACTCTGTTCCCAATTAAGCCTGCTTTCTCTTAAGCTTCTTAAATTTCTCTTGTGCTCTGTGAGGCTCCGGTAAAATGAAGAAGCGCTGAAAGCCAGGCCTTTCGTCTTTTTCTTCCACTGAGGCAGCCCGTGTCACTGCCCCTGAAGTGGGAGGGTGTATCTCAAGAAGGGAGGTCACGGAATTTGGCTTCAGCTCTTTCTTTTCCTGCTTTGTTGACAGTTCCTCATAACACTGCTGGCATCAGGACTTTGCAGACGCAGGAAGGAAGAGATGTATTCTTTAATGATGGAAAAATATTAGAGCACAATACCCTTAAAATAGAATGTGTGTGCCTGCCCTTTATCTTGGGGACTTTATTGTTATTAACTGTCTCTCCTGGGAAATGCTCTTGGGGGGCTTTTCCCCTTTGGCAAAACAGAATAATTGCATAACCTGAGGTGTCCCCGAGAGAGCTGAGGGGATGATGTCAACACACAGGTTTTGGAAACATGACTCCATTTTTATGTCGATCACTGTTCCAATAGATCCCTCCTCTGCAAACTCCAGTTTCTGTAAAATGAGGATAATCATACGTGTGCTGCTGCCCACCCCTCTAGGCTGTTCTGAGGATCTAATAATATAATGGACAAGATTATATCTGCAAACTGTAAAATGCCCCCAATGTAAATTGTCATTGTCATCAGCAAGCAGAAGCCCTGCTCCTCTTGGGTTGGTGCCATTTCACTTTTCATCTTTTATGAAGCAAAAGTTATTGAAATTGGTGCTTATGCACTGACACGGGCCAGGTCTGCAAAATGTTCAGTGTCCACACCTGAGAACTAAGTTTCTTACCCTCTCTCTCAATCACCCACTTTCTCACCACCCTGTAACATGGTCAGGGCAGGTGTCATGAGGAACAGGATAAAACAGAGTGTTTGGCTCACAGACAGAGTTTTCATCATCTTCCTCATCCTAGGAGACCCCTGGGAATCCTGCTGGAGTTTCTTTCGTGTTGGTTGCCTGTTGTGTCCAATGTCACCTTCATCTGTGTTTTTTTTTTAAATGAAAATCATCAATGAGAAAAATGCCCCCAATTTCATGGTTACTTACTTTCCCCTTCATTAGCATCCCCTTATTGGGGACCGTTATTGCAGCTCCATCAGCGGGACCAGTAACTTGCTCTGGGGATGATGTTAGTGATTCTCAAGGGAAAATCTCCTTTTATTTGAAGAGATTAGGAAGATCAGGAAGAATAAAAAACTGCTAGTCACCTCGGTCAGCATCCATGGGCTGCCAGCGACCCGTGTCCAGGCCCCTCTGCAAAGGTCTTGGCTCCCACTCCTGAGACTGTAATTTATGACAGTTCACATTTGACCAGAAAGTACTGAGGTGGAACGCATGTTTTACCAGGAAGAGGGGTGAAAGACCTCCCAAAGGGTCCACCTTCAGCAGACACTGGTTCTGACCCCTGTGACATGTTTGGTATTAGATACCAAGAGGAAAAAGCCTCATGACAGCAGCTGTTTGCACATGTGCGCAGGGATGTGTTTGCAGAGTGGGATGGGGAATTCCCCACCACTCATCCGCCTCTCTTTGATTTGCTCAAATTTCATTTCCATTTGCTAGAGGGACATCTGCACATTTTTTCTGCCCAGTCACATTTAATGCACATCAGTTCAGATATAACACTCTGTTGAGGTCAACTGCCCCCCGCCTCCAGGCATCCCCGGGGGGTTAGAGCTAAGGATCCACAATAGTCTAAATGGAATACTCAAGATCCCCATCTGTCTGGCAGGCCCGATCAATAAATGTGAGCCCTTTCTTCCCAATTCTGTACAAGAGACACATCGCCATGTGGGTTTAAGAGAGGCGTGAGGTGTGGGTTTCTAAGGGTTACTGAGTCCAAGCACCCAGCTGTTGCAGTGCTCAGCCAGGACAAGGAGTAGCTCTTTTTTTTTTTTTTTTTTTTTTTTGTGGTACGCGGGCCTCTCCCGTTGCGGAGCACAGGCTCCCGACGCACAGGCTCAGAGGCCATGGCTCACGGGCCCAGCCGCTCCGCGGCATGTGGGATCCTCCCGGACCCGGGCACGAACCCGTGTCTCCTGCATCGGCAGGCGGATTCTCAACCGCTGCGCCACCAGGGAAGCCCAGGAGTAGCTCTTAATTGTGTTATTTTGTTACTAAAGGGTCTTTGAAATTCCCCTTACCCCTTTCCCTCGAGCAAAATATCCCATGTCTGAAGTGGTGGGTGCCTTTCTGACACTTTTATTTCTACTTGCTGAATGACTTTTTTGGAAAGAGCTTTTGTTCAGGCAGTCAAACCTAGGCACTACGGTTCTGGGCATGTTGTCTGGCTTCTGCCCACTTAGGAGACTGAACAACGAGACCAGTTTGTGTTTGCTTGACATTGCACTTAAGGAAAGCAGGCAGGTCTAAGACATCAGCTCTGGCCCCGTGAAACACCTAGCCTGTTGGCTGTGCTGGGACAGCCACTCCTGAGAGCCAACAGTCTGAAAACGTCTGGCAGAAGCCACCAACCCTGTAACAAGCAAGCAAGCAAACACAACAATTAAAAATCTAGGTTATCTGAGGCACTTCTCAAGCCTGAGCAGGGACATCCCTGGGGCCCCAGCTAAAATACAGGCTGCACCTGTTCAGCCTCTGTCACCTCTTCACCAGACCAGAACAAAGCTGACTTCAGCAAAAGCCACCATCCCAAGTATCAGGTTGCACTGCAGGGATTGTCTAGGCTGTGATCTGAGCTCCAACCGACCCCCTTGCCTTGGCCCAGATGAAGGAATTTGGGGATGTCCAGCTGGGGAAGAGTGAGGTGTGTCTGCAGGCCTTCCTGTGACAAAGGATGGCAGAATGATTTGGAGATGATGTTTGGGAGAAGCGAGTGTCAGGTCCTTTTAGCTAGCGGTACTCTAATGATATGAACGAAGAGGGCATAAAAGACAATAAGTTCGTCCTTCAAAGAGTGTTCTACTGCCAGCTTTGGGATCATGGCAAATCCTTTCACTCAATGGACCACAGCTTTCTCAGTTTTTAAAATGAAAGGGTCAGACAAGCTGTTGGCCATTCTCTCCATTTGACATCTGGGGATAACCAGGCAGGGCAAACCTGTCAGTCACGTAAGGAGAAGGACGCTCCTCTGACCAGCAAAGGAAGGAATGGTCACAGAGCTGATTCAGTTCTGTTTCCTAAAGAATCCGAAATTGGATGTGGGGTTTTCACGCATTGCTGCTACCAACTTGGCATGCCACTTGGTACATTGGCCGGCAGCCAGCAGCCTCTTCCTGGACCATTTCCACATTACTGCCAGGTAGCTTTCTAAGGCACAAACACGTGTGCTTGTGGCTTTACAGACTCCGAATGCACTCCACTGCCTCTCAGCTAAAATCCTAGCACATGGTTCGCAGGCCTCTCCCGATCTGAGCCCAACCCCCTGCCCAGCCCTGCCCCTGTCAGGCTCTCTCACAGACCCTGCTCGAGGTCCACGAAACCTTCTGTGTCCCAGTCACAGCACCTTCGGCACCTCTGTACAAGTTTTCCCTTCTGCCTGCCCTAGCCGTCCAGAGAACTGATTCTGTAAGGACCAGCTCGTACTATCCTGCAAAATAAAAATCAAGTGCTTCATTGCACTATACCTCCGACCGTGTCTTCTGGCTTACAAGAGATAGATGCGAACAAGGAGTAAAATCCTGCACCCTCCACCTGATTAATATGTAAAAAGGCTGAAGTCATATCTGTGCAAGGATCTATTTTTAGTGGACCTTACATACTAAAATCCTAGCCTTGATCTCTTAAACTATCAAGCCTACCATAAATGTTTGATGATGAACAAGCCCATAAAAAGAAAATGCATAAAATGAATTGAGGGAGTCAACGCGTGCTCTGCCTTTTAATTACCAGTGGTTTCTGCTCCAGGCTGGGTGCAGGCAGAGAGAACACATCAATAATTTGGGGAGCAGGGTGTGGGTATTGCAGACAAATGGGTCTAACTACGTTCTGATTTATGCTTTGGAAGCCAAATAGAGATGGAGGAAAGAGGAGCATCCTAGCCAAAAAGGGGCAGGATGAAAAAGGGGGAAATTATGAGATAAATAAAAGCATTCAGGACACAAAAGAGAATGTAGAACAGTCTTGCTTTATTACTTTTAAGTAATAAAGAGCCTTTTCCTTGCCTTTTTGTCTTTTTTTCTCTTCTTTTTTTTCTTTTTTACAACATACATTAAGTCGTGAATCAGATGTTAGGGGGTGTGGAGATGGAAGGAAAATTGGTGACATCACAATATTTTTACAACTTTACAACAAATATAAATCTGAGTTGGTTGCATCTACCAGTGTCTAGCAAGGGTGGAAAGCAAAGGCACACTCAGGTTTATGGACCCTCTCCCCACATGCTGTGGGGAGCAAAAGAAAAAGGGAAAATATTTAAATGCAGAAGACCAGCTCAATACCTGTGGGCATTTTAGGGTTAACACCGCAAGTGATGGGTTGTGGGATACGGGGACTGGGGTGGAAGTTTGACACAGGACTTTGTAACACAGCTGAGGCATTGATGCCCGCACATGGGGACAAGAGAGCAGGTGTTGCACCTCAATACTCCTGGGAGTGAAGGTTGGGGAAGAAGGTAGCAGGGTGATATATACCCATCACCTTCCCAAGTTCCACATTTCTAAAGAAAATAGAAGGAAGAAGACAATATCTCTGTTCGTAGCGAAGTTTTATGGTTTCAGGGTACAGAGTTCACGGGGTGTGAACATTGATTCCACTAACAAAACAAACAAAACAAAAACATAACACACAAAAAAACAAAAACCTATCCCGAAGGACAGCAAAACTGCAAGGGATGTTTGGAATAAAAGGCTGTGCACGTGCCCTTGCTACACACCCAGGTCTCACTCTGTTTAAGGAGGCACCACTTTTCACAGCCAATTCAAAATTATACCCAACTGTCTTTTTTAGAAAGTTTTTTTTTTTAAAAAACAAAACTAACCCCAGAAGATCAAACTGGAAATGAAAAAGAGACAAAGAGACCACTAAATATACTGTTTAGCTGTTTTAAAAAACGGATAACAACCAACAACAATGCTCACAGTTTACAGTATGTTGACAATTCTTTTGTTCCTGATAAGAGTAAACAAAAGTCCCTTGTGTGTGCTTGAGCTAATGAAAACCAAGGGGAAAAACACACGCCCACCCCCCTCCCCCTACAAACAATAACCACAAAAGGATAAAGAAATAAAAAAAAAAAAATTAAAAACCTTTTGCCCCAGTCATCGTTTTTGTAGCATCCATTGTGGTTGGCCTTGTACTTGGAGTTACTCATTAATCACAGCAGGGACCAGCCTGCCTGCATCTATTTCCATGTCATTTCTTTGTGAGCATTGCACCTGTGTGCTGCACACATGGCTTGGAGACTCCACCCAGGTGCCTGCCTAATCTCACTGCTGTGTTCTCCAGGCAGTGGACACAGCAGGAATGAGGACTGGGATGTTAGTCCCTTTTCTGCTGGCTAATGAGGATATCATCATTTTGAAATGATCTGAGAATACAAGGGAAGCAGGGAGCTCTGGAGGAAGAAAGAGGATTTGCCACCCACAACACTGGGGTCCACGCTTGGCAGCATGGCCAAAGGGTGGTTGGAGTTGGCACGACCAGAAGAATGTGTGAATCGGAGGGTGTGGTGTCGCCCAGCTTTCCCAGGCTGCAGGATTGTAACCATCACCACCGCATTCTTCTTCCATCTGCTGGAGGCTAATCTTCCAGAGGGCTGGACTGGGGGTGGGGGGAGGGAGGGTTAAATAAATATCTGCATTTATTTCAAAAGGGGGAAAAGTTGATCATAATGACAGTTTGCAAGTGTACACAACTCAGGGTGTAAGGCACAAATTTACATGTGGAAAACAGGCTATTCACAGATGTAACCCCACGAAAAACCTGTGTGATCAAACCATTAATTGATGCAAGGTAGCAGCCAGCATATTAATTAGTTCACACGGTTGGTGGATTTTGTTTTCTGTCTCACATGCAAAGTGAAATGAGATGGCGTATCACAAGCTGGTGCCTTCACAGAAAGTAGGAACCACTGACAAAGCCATGTTGGCAGCAATGGGACGCGATGTTCCATTCTAAAAGTTCCTCTCCTGGTTGCTTTAGAAGTTAGGATCTGGAAGGACTTTTAAACTAATTACTCTTTTGCATGTTATAAGCCAGGGACCTGACCAGCAAATTAAACTGGTAGATTTAAATAAATATTCCCCTCTTAAGTTTTTCCTTTAGCTAGATATCAGTCCAAACACAAAGCTCAGAATTCCAGCTGCAACTTACTTCCTCAGTGAATTTATTGTAAAAATAAACTCAATTATTCCAGTTAATGGATTTCGCGTTAAATAGTTTAACTGTCAAGGGACTTTCTGAAGAGCTGTTCAGAGGATGGTATGTGGAGAGTCCTTTCCTTAAGGAAAAAAAGTGTTTAAAATAAATAAAGAGTTACTTGCGTTAACGGTCAGGTTATTTCATTAAAAGAGAGAGCAGAAATTTATGATATAGTTGCCCAACATGGCATTCATCTGCTATAACAGAAAGCTGTAACACTGGTGGGCATTTCACAGTATCTGCGCATAGTAAACTTCTGCCCTTGTTAACGTCTGAGTTAGAATTATCAATGAATTCTTGATTTTTCTTTTTAATTTCCTGATTTTTAAAAATGTATCTGTGTTTTGCAGGATGGAACGCTAGCCCAGTTGGGCAGCGCTCGGTGCAGTCATGGACACAGCTGTTCACGGCGCGTGTGTGTGCGTGTGCGTGATGTGCGCGTGCGCGCACGCTTGCGCGCAGGCGCACACGCGGGGCTGGGTGGGTGGGTATGTGCTTTTGGCTCATGTTTGTGATGCTGATTGAAGTCTTTCGTGAGTCCGACCTGTTGCAGGGTGTGGGGGAAGAGTGAAGGAAGAGAATGGAGGTGAGTCCCGCGTCGCGAACCTTCACCGAACAGCTTGGCCCAATTTTCGAGAGCCCCCCTCCCCCCCCCCTCCGCGTCCCAGGGGAGGACCCAGCGTCCTGGGCGCCGCGGCGGCCGTCTTGGTCGGGTGGGTACTCAGCAGCTGAGAAACTTTGCTGAGCTGAGCGGGCGCCTAGCCTTTCCTGCTGGTTCGACACCTGACCCCTCCCCCAGGGATTATGTACACGCATCGTTGGGCTTCATGGAGGTGGAAAGGGGGGCAAAGGAAGGTTTGGGGGGCACGTCCGGCTTTAGCGAGGGCGTGCGCTTCAGCCCCGCCCGGGTCAGTGAGTTGTAGGCGTTGAGGCTGGGTTGCCTCGAAACAGTCACGGCCTGGCCCGAGGGCTGCGAGCTGTGCACCTGGATGGAGTCCACCCTCTGCGGGGCGGGGGGTGGGTTGTCTCCCCGACCAAAGCTCTGGTTTCTGGAGAGGTGGGAGGAATTGGAGGAGTTAGTATTGTTTCTTTTGAGCGTGGCGGCCTGGTGGCTTCTCGTGAGCGAGTTCGTGGGGTAGCTCCTCTTATAATCAAGCCCGTAGGACGAGGAGTGGTGCATCTCCAGCCGCTTGCTCAGGCCGTTCTGAGACAGGGAGGCTCCGGGAGGACCCAGGGAGGCCTCCCGCTGGGGGACTTTTGGGGGCAGGCTGTCCAGGTTCTCCACCAGATTCACCCCATGGTTGGGACTCTTGCTGCTGAGATGTTCCTTGATGGTCTTATATTCCAGGGTGGCCGCCTGGTCCTCCAGCGCCAACTGGGCCACCTCGCTCATTTTGGGCTGGTCCACGTATTCGTGCTGGTAGCCCTGCTGCGTAATGGGCAGCACGACCACGCTGGGGATGTGGCTGGGGGAGGCCCGCAGGGGCAGGTCGGTGGGGATCACGGGGGAGCCCATGGGGGGCATGTCCTTGGTGCAGGCGTTGATGAGGTTCTGGTTCCTTTCCCACTCGCGGCTGCCGCGGTTGGGCTTGCGTTTCTGCTGCAGCGTCGGTGTGGACTCTGGGGTAGGCAGGGCGGCCAGGTCCAGGTGGTGCTGGTCAGCCTTGATGAGCATCTTAGCGGTGTTGCTGGGAGTGGCGAGCTTGCCGTTGTGCATGAGTGGCGTGAGGATGGCCTCCGGCTTGGGGTCTTTGGACTGGGTGTCCCCAAAGAGGCCGCTGAGTTTGGTGACGCTGCTCATGGAGCCGCGGCGCGAGTGGGTGAGCTCCTTCTCCTTGCGCTGCACGGAGGACACGTCTTTGCGACGGTGATCGCAGACGCAGTAGACGATGATGCCCGAGAAGACGGCTCCCATGACAAAAGCCAGAATGACCGCAATGGCCAGGAGGGTGACAGGAACGAGCTGGTCGTGGCCTTTGAGATAACTCTCTCGAATCACTCCTGCAAAATACATCGCATATGGTGTTAAGAAATGAAAGCAGACCATGAGGCTTATTTTTGTTTGGCATGCACCCAGTTAATTAATAACAGTAATAAGTGACAATAGCACCTCTGCAGAACTTGTCTTCAAGATAACGTTTGCCAAACGTTACCTAATTAATCCTCCCCGCCCCACCCGGAAGTATGTAAATAGACTTCAATTGTTGCCCTCTTTGTGTTCTGAAAAAGTGTTTTCCTCCTATTTTCAAGTACAGGCTCTTTCTACTTTGCTTCACTCCGTGGAATATGGAAGTTTTTCCTTTCCAAAATTTATCCTTCTTTTCCTCTCATCTCTCTTCAATCTTCCCGGTCCTAAAACCGCGAGATATTTTGAGTCTGGGGAATAGGCAACAATTTTATGCATGTTAAATGAACAAATTGCACACCACTTCAGGCTTCCTGGGACTTTGCTGATGACTTCCTGTGGGCAACATGGCCTCTATCAGGAGAAAAGCTGGTTAGCATTTCATCCAGCTGGGGGAAGGACAGGGTGTATCATTTATAGTGTAAGAGAATAGCTAAAGCGCACAGATTACAAATGTTTATGCTGATTTTGCATCACCTCTACCAAGGGAAAAAAAAAACCCTTGCACACTCAATTTCAGATAAATATGCTAAATGTTTGAATGAAGCTCTTCCCTTACTTGAGCTGAAAGAATATTTAGAAAAAGAGACCATTTGGGCTCCTGTAGTGAGTTTGAGAAGTGTCAGGTATCATTATTACAGCTAGAGTTTGCTGTCACGGTGAAATTCTTCAGCAGAGCTAATCCCTTCAGTTTAATAAAAATTACGTGGCTGTACCTGTCAATAATATTACACTACATTAACCAAGATGCTGTGTTTCAGAAGTGGCTTTCCCTGTTTCTGCTTAATTAGCCACCAAGCTGAGGAACTCTAATCAAATGCAAACACTGAAGCATTTATTTTTTAATACCAAGTGAGAATACACATCACAATTGTCAGATCTTAAGTGCTTGATGCAGTAGCTAAAAAAATAAAATCTCAAATACCTCAATTCCTGCCTCTGGAGAGTGAAAGAACATGAATACATTAGAGGCTCTGCATGGGCTGAGGAAATGTAAACATTGTTCCTATTATGGAAATGATAGTAAGACAGAAAATGTACCTTCTCTGGTCTCAGGAGACGTATTTTTCATCGACTAAATCAACTCTTTCTGGAATATGTTTAATGTGTTTTACTGGCAGATATCAGTGGCACAGAATTAGAATGAAATGAAATAAAAATCTCTATCCCTTCCCAAACCCACAACACACAGCCCTTACACTTCTGCTGAAATGCTTTGTGTGTCACAGCTGAGACCTTGAAGAAATGCAGCTTTGTCACGGAGTTTTTCTGCTAAAATATTTTGATTGGTGAAGCAGTGGTTTTAAATCTCAGAAACCTTAGCCTGAAGAAGAAAACGTTGAAAACGTTCTTTTTTTCTTTGTGAACTCTCCTCCTCCCCCCAATTGTGACATCACAGTTGGTTGCTGTGGAAATGATTGTCCCGTGACAAAGGACTGTGATTTCAGGTGGGGGGATAAATAGAAGCAGCAAATATCTCTTGAGAAATAAAGAGTCTGTGCTTAAACAAATGCCCTTGGTAGTGAAGGGCAGGGGAGGTAATTCACCCCAGGGAAAAGATAGTAAGACACTGAATAATTTCCATATGTGACACTTGTCAAATATTTCAAGATTTATCTTCATGAACTTTTAAGGGGTAGAAACTGAGAAGCAAAAACGAGCAGGAAATTCAGCTGCAACTCACACCTTATGTGTTGTGTAGCTCCCCAAACAGTGGGGTGTCTTGTATCCAAATATGTTTTAATACCTAGTCACCAAGGAACTGTGCTAATGAGAATTTCCTCCTTAAATCTGCATTTCCTTGTTGTAATGCTAAAATAGCAATTGATTTTCTTTCAATTTTGCTTTGGAGTGGGTTTCTACTGAACATCATTTTTAACCACCTACATGATGGCACAAAAAATGTACACCTGTGAATAAAATGGGTTTAATTTTGCTTACTGACTTGGTGATGTCACCGATGCGGGGTACTACATTTTTTCATAGCAGTGGGCATTTCGTGGGTCCCTTCCAGCCGACTGTATTTATGGGGGCTGAACCTCCCCAGTAGATTCGTACTTGTGATAGGTAGTTATCTACAATTGACTTTGGGATTTTACAATTTAAATTACCATCTCAACTTAAGAGAACCATAGAAAGCACGAGGCTAGAGCAATACATTTGTTTCATTTATTGTTTAAGTGGGAAAACTCCAGAATTTTAAAGTTTATCCATTGCTTCTTTACTTTTAGCTCCCAAATAATTTTCTTTCATGTCCGAAGGTCCTTAACTGTCTTAGACTCATGGACCCCACTCGCTCTTTCACTGGGAAAAACTCTTTCAGTGGATATTTCAGTTCAGGTTTCTGGTTGGTAACAAATCAAGCAGGGTCTGACCTTTGAGAAAAATAGTGTCTCAGATGGCTTTCTCTGGCTCATTTTGTTATGTAAATAGTGTCCTTAAAAACCTTTCTGCATATACATCCCTCTTGCATATAGCTGATTCACTTTGTTATAAAGCAGAAAATAACACACCATTGTAAAGCAACTATACTCCAATAAAGATGTTAAAAAAACCCAACCAACCAAACAAACAGAAAACCTTTCTGCATTTCTTCGGCTTTGAGGTATCTACGGTGAAGCAGGTGGCTTCCCTTATCCACCTGTGCACATTCAGAAACCCCATGTCCAGAGTTAGAAACAGATCAGAGATTAAGTTGAAAGTAAAGTCAAGAAGATAAGACGTTAAAAGTTATTTTGGGAGGACTTCTTTGGTGGTCCAGTGGTAGAGAATCTGCCTTCCAATGCATGGGACGCGGGTTCGATCCCAGGTCGGGTAACTAAGATCCCACATGCTGCTGGGCAACTGGGCCATGCGCCACAACTACTGAGCTCGCGCACCACAACGGAATGCCGCAACTAAGACCCGACGCAGTCAAAAAAAAAAAAAAAAAAAAAAAAAAAAAAAAAAAAATATATATATATATATATATATATTTTTTATTTTAAGTTATTTTTGGAAAATGCCTTCCAAACTTAAAGCTTTCTACTTATATCATGAAAAAGGGCAAATGATTAAATCAACTTTTTGCCAATGGTCACTGCGCAGGATTGAACACACCAGACTTGTCAGTGAGGCAGGGGATAGTGCAACACTAGAGCTCTCCAAAGGCCTGGAGTTTTAAGCTCCCATTTACTGCTGGGTGACCTTTGGGCAAATGACTTAACGTCTCTGGGCCTCAGTTTTTCCCATCTGTAATGTGGGGTTAACACATTTAATGCCTTACTGTGTAGTTACAAGAATCAGTTTAAATAATGCTTAAGAAAGAGCTTAAGTGCTGTAGTTTGCTGGACAAATCTAAAGGTCAGAGGAAGCCACAAAAGAGAAATGGTGGGTTAGTAGTTCACGGAGGGCTTAAGAGTAACAGTCATAGCTTCGCCATTAGAATCCATTTGCTATAGGTCTCCCACGGGAGGGATGGACCTGTTTTTTCCAGCTCCAAACCTTCGGCTGTCCAAATGTTGCCAAAGGTCGATGAGGCAACATCAGGGAACATGTACCTCTGTTTCAGGACTGCCTATAGGTCCTGAGTCTTGAAATAAGTAAAACAACAACAGTGGGATATGTTGAGCAAAACACAGTGATTATAGAGTCCTAGTGGAGGAGTAATAATCCTGCAGTCAGCTCCTTGAGGGCAGGGACCATACCCCGCCCCTGGTACGCGGGCCTCTCACTGTTGTGGCCTCTCCCGTTGCGGAGCACAGGCTCCGGACGCGCAGGCTCAGCGGCCATGGCTCACGGGCCCAGCTGCTCCGCGGTATGTGGGATCTTCCCGGACCAGGGCACGAACCCGTGTCCCCTGCATCGGCAGGTGGACTCTCAACGACTGCGCCACCAGGGAAGCCCAGGGACCATATTTTATATGCATTTATAATCCTAACCATCCCCAGGGCTCTTAGGTCAGACCCTTAATAAGTGATTATTAAAGAAATGGGTTTGCAGTACATTGTAGAGACATTTTTTTAAATGGACTTCTAAATTTGGTGGGTCATATTTGGAGTGACTATGTATAACCTTGCTTCTGAAATCACAGAAACATATCTCTTATCATACAACAGAATATAATCATACTAACATCCATTAGGCAAAAGAATCTATAACGGTGTTCAGTATGTATTCAAAATAATAATAGGATAAACTGTTTTTTAAAAATGAAAAGACATTTGTTCTGGGATAATTCCACAAGAGAGGGTGAGGGTAAATGGGTTATTTGTAACAACTGAGTGCTCTAGTAGAATTGACTAATTCAAAACAAATGCATCGGGGCTTCCCTGGTGGCGCAGTGGTTGAGAGTCCGCTTGCCGTTGCAGGGGACACGGGTTCGTGCCCTGGTCCGGGAAGATCCCACATGCCGCAGAGCAGCTGGGCCCGTGAGCCATGGCCGCTGAGCCTGCGCGTCCGGAGCCTGTGCTCCGCAATGGGAGAGGCCACAACAGTGAGAGGCCCGTGTACCGCAAAAAAACAAACAAAACAAAACAAAACAAAAAAATGCATCTTTACAAAGGGCACACAGGGCTGGAGCTGGAGAAGCATCATTGCTTCAGGTGCTGCAATGAAACCCTGGGGAAGTGGAGGGCCTTTGTAGGGTGGTATACTCCCTCCCCAGGTTCCCCCACTGTAGAGGGGGGAAGTTGGCTCCACCCTGGGCTGTTGAAATGCCTTCCTCCACCAACCCCTGGGCCTTCTGCTCTCACCAATTGAAAATGGGGCATTAGTAATGAAAACAGTATCTGAAAAACCCTTTGCATTGATTAATTAACCGCCAGCTATTTCTCACCAGTCATGAGGTGCTAAATGGTTATTCTTTCCACCTTCCTATTGCAAGAAGCAAGACACACAATGGCTTAGAGATTTCTCTGAAATCGTGCCTTAAATTGGCAGAACCGAGAAAGAATAGAATCTCCACTTTTTTTTTTTTTTTTCTGAGGTGAGAGAGTTTTCAGATGCTGCTAGAAGGAGGTCTCAGAGGGGCAGTTTGAAGCTCTTTAGAAGCTGAAGCAATGAAAAGATTAGGAAGAACAACCACGCCCTCCAGGCCCTACAATATGTAATTCAAAATAAGAACAATTATAAACCGCAAAATAAGAGGAAACCCAACACAGTTCTGATTTTTCCTATGATGACTATGTCAATGCACTCTGAAATTTCACACATCAAATTCTTTATTTAAATAATGGTTTTTGGTAGCTCGCGGGTACTCTGCTGTTGTCTCTAGTCTGCACAGGGAGCCCAGCGCCAGGCTCTGGGACAACATACCTCAGAAAAGACGCTCTCCTAACTCACGGCTCGATGGTGATGTTCTTGGTGCCTTGACTGTCACTCTCCTGGACTAATAAGGTTTTGGTTGCAAGCATCTTGCAGCAAACATTTACTAAGCACAGATGAAAGTACTGTGCTGGGTTTTGGGGAGACAAAGGTGAAGGAGGCACAAACCCTGTGATCCAGTCGGGGAGAAGGTAGGTGCGCACACATCAACTACATCCAAAGTGTGGAAGCGTCATGAGATGCGTTGCTTCTACCTAATATGGATGGGCAAAGGCTTTATGTAGGAGGTGACATTTGAGCCAAGTCTTAAGGGTGCATAGGATGTCAGCTCAAGTGGAGACAGCAACAAGAACCAAGGCATGGAGGGGAGGAAAGTGAAGGCTGTGTTCAGTAATGGCCAGTGGTTCAGCTTCCTTCTAGTCTCCTAGCTGTAGGCACCAGCCTCTCTGCTGCATTCGCACTTGCTTCTGGGCTTTCACACAGGCTGTCCCCCTCTGCCTGGAATATCCCTACTTACCTCCCATCCCACTGACGTCCTCCTTGAGGTCTTAGCTTGCATGAGGAAGCCTTCTCCAACTCCCTCAAGCCAGGTTAGCTCTCCCTTCTATAAGTGTCCCCAGAGCTCTCCACTTCTCGATCCTAAAATCATCACGCTAATGAGACCTGCTCTCTGTTTTATTTTTACACCTAAACTGCTCCAGACAGCTCCACAAAGGAGAGATTTCCTGCTGAGTCCCCGGGCATAAAGGTGCTCAGTAAATAGCTGTTAAATAAATAGTAAATGAATGCACGAATGAATGAGACTTGCAGGGGAAAAATAGGAGTGAGTGCTAAACATTTGAAGCAGGCTGTGAAAAGCCATGAAAGTCTGAAAAAGATACTTAGAAGACATGTCAGTTTTGGAAGGAAAGTTATTGGTTCATTTACCTGTCATTTCAACGGTCTTCTTGCTTGAGAAAGCTGACCATCGAGTCAGAGCAGGGTTCAGCTTACTGTTTCACATTGAATCCATTATTGAAAAAAATACAGGCTTCAAAGAGTCAGTACCTTTGCATCAAAAGCACAGCCAGTCTACTTGAATTTATTATTACTGTTATTAAAATTAAGACTCTGTCTTCAACTGTACTTATCCCCTGCATCATACAGACATACCTGGGAGATTTTATCTGTCCTATGAAAAAATGAAGCCAAACAGACAAAGAAAAATACATGAAATCTATTGCACCTATTAAAGTCCCAAGGAAGAGCCCTACCCATCCCCACCCCAGTTACCTTGCTGAGTACGTGAGGCCTTAGGCAGCCTGTACCTTGAAATGGTTAAGTGCACACTTTCCTCTCTTACCCCTCCCTGTTCACTGGACTGCCTGTTTCAGAGCTGCTGTGATATGATGGATGTGTCTGTCTCCATAGTGAAGTGATTAATAGGCATCTGTGTAAAGCGGACCTGGTGACCACAAAGACAACAAAGCCCCTCTGTGTCCTTTAGAGAAATACGCAAAGGCAAAAACGAGGATGGACATTTCCTCCATCATCGAGCCAGAGCGGGGGTCCTGTTGGGTCTGAGAGCTAAGAAAGATGGCAAAATACCAAGAAAAGCCCTGGAGTGGGATGCCCTAAAAATAGACTCTTGATTCTGCTTTGTAGTAAGACAAGCCTGTAATTCCCTTGAAGTCCTCATAACAACTTGGGTGGATGGAATCTAACAACCCAATCTTTCTTGTTTGAAAATCTTATTGCAACAAAATGCCAGCCTCACAGTTCTGCACGGCAGTATGAATGAATGAACGAGTCACGGGCCAAGCATCACCCTGCTAACCACAGAGGGCCGGCTGTAATCCCTAATAAAGAGAGAAAAAAACAAATAGGGGGAAAACCCTAACTGGAGACAATTTATCCTCAAAGCCACACCCCAGCCCACAGAGATGACCACAGGGAAAGTGCGGTGGGAGCTCTCTGTGGTTATCTCGGCAGGAAGCAGCCTTCTCCTTGTCTTAACTGCATAATGCGAACCAGATGGCTTAGAAATAAACGGAACTGCCAGCAGCCCGTGGAAATGGACTCAGAGTTTATAACTCAAACTTTCCTTTTTCTTTTACTTTCAGTTTTTTTTTTTTTTTTTCTCCTGGCAGGCTGAAGATTAAGTGCCGGGAGGGGTGATGGTCTTCAAGATGTATCAAGTTAATGACTGACCATGCCAAAGTAGAGGCAGCTTCCTGGCTGTTTAATATCCTCGGTTCAGAAGCTATTTTAAAACTCACAAATTGAAATAATAACTGACTGTGGTTGTCTGCAGATGAATCCACTTCCAGTTCTATCACCTTTGAAATGGATACATTTTTATGTGTTGTTGGGATGCCATCACAAGAGGGAAGGGGAAAAAGGAGCATAAAACTTCATTTTCCCCTCTGTGGCAGTGCGAGTTCTGGGTTCCCTGTTCCTCCTCCGCTCCACTGTTTTAGACTCGTAGACTCTGCACTGCCAGGGGCAGTGCTACACCCAGAGTGGCGGTTGAGGTCTAGACCGGGGGTCATGATGAGATCATTTTTAAAAAGCCATGCTCTGGAATGTTGATCTGTGGTTCCATGTGTTAGGACTGTCACTGTCTTTGTAAAGGTAATGACTATTTCAGATGGGCAAAGTTTTAAGCAGAATTTGCATGGTTTATCTTCCTTCCTTTTGAGGTTTTCTTTCTCATAAGGCTAGAAACCCAACATCTAAATAGTTTTTGAAACCAGACAAAGCATTTCTGTTTTCCAGCTTCCTGGTCCCATCTTCCTTTGCTCTCTTAAGAGGCATCAAAGCTACAATAGGGAAATGGATCTCCTTATAAAATTGTGAAATTCAGATGATTCTTTGGATTATTTGCAGTGCTTGGATTTTTTTTTCTTTGCCAAATGAAGATAAAACAAATATGAGGAAATAGGTTTGTTTGAATACTCCTAAAACTTAAACTTGCTGGAAATATAGTTCTTGGGATCTGGGTTATAGATGGGGCAGGGTATTATTGGTTAAGAACATAAATCTTGAGGTCATAAAGACCTGGGTTTAAGTCTTGGATCTGTAAGTAACTAGCTGTGTGATCTTGGGCATTGTGCAGGACACGTTAATGCTCAATTAATAATGTAAGGGGAGTGTTTCTAGAATTTCTGACAAGTTACCTGCCTTCTGCATGATCCCAGATAGGCTATTTTGATGGAGCACTTTGGTTGGGTACAAGTGTATTAGCCAACAATGGAGAAATAAGGATTTAAAAATACAACAAAATCTTGGAAAGTGACCTTAAATAAGATAGCCCATACAACTTGGAAGATGTCCTAAATCAGTATTACTCAGCATCAGCATCACCAGGAACTTGTTAGAAATACAAATCCTTGGGTCCTACTTGGACCTTCTGAATCTGAATCTCTGGAGATTGGGTTCAGAAATCTATGTGGTTTTTTTTGTTTTTTTTTTGTGCGGTACGCGGGCCTCTCACTGTTGTGGCCTCTCCCGTTGTGGAGCACAGGCTCCGGACACGCAGACTCAGCGGCCATGGCTCACGGGCCCAGCCGCTCCGCGGCATGTGGGATCTTCCCAGACCGGGTCAAGAACCCGTGTCCCCTGCATCGGCAGGTGGACTCTCAACCACTGCACCACCAGGGAAGCCCAGACATCTCTGTTTTTAATATGGCCTCCAGGTGATTTGTATGTTCACTAAAGCTTGAGAGGCACTGCCCTAAATGATATGAATAATATTCCAGAAAACAGCATCAAAGTGTTATGCTTTAAAGTCCAACCCCAGACACCACTGAGGCAGTGTATAGCCAGACTTTCAAAATTGTTTGTAAAAAAATGAATAAATAGTCTTTCTGGATAGTCACTGAATATCACTAAGTATCACTAAAAATAGTCACTAAAGTGTGACTCTTTAGTGGGTCTCGTGTATGACATTTTCTTGCAGTTGCTGTATTCTGACAAAGAATACAAAATTGATAAGGTTTTATTGGAGAGACAAACACATCCCTAACACTTTCCCTTGGTACCTGACAAAAGCTTGACATATGGCCTAAAATGTTGTACCACTACTTCTGTAACAGAATCAACCCAATATGCCAGAGCCAAAAGCTGCTGGAAAAATGCATATGGTCTCTTTATTTGCCTCAGCCTAAAGACAGGGGAATTGCTGATTCTCCCCATCTCTGTCGCAGGGGCCATCAGGTAGTGGCTGGTGCTAGAGAGCCCAGTCAGGACTGGGTCCCAGGGACAGAAGAAGTAGAAGCTTGGTAGGAACTCACTATTGAATAGAGCAACCTCCTTTAAAGCTTACAGCACATGTTACCTTGAAATCAACTCCACTCAAGCAATGCACAACCATCAAGCAACATCTGATAATGATTCAGGGGATCTTTTCCCTTACCTCTCCATGATCAGACAAGAGAATAAGAAACTCAGGAAGATTCTTTTCCTTTCTTTTCTGGATGGAAGGAGGGACCTGAGCTCATGTTTCATTCCCCAAATTAAGGTCCTGCTTTACAGTAATAAAAATGCCTGGTACAAAAGTGCCCTCAGCGGAGCTCCGTGCTTATACATCTGCTGAGTTGAACTGAATCTGCAAATCCATAGAATTACGTAAGACATTTTAAGTTACATTAAATTTCTGCTGTGTGCCTTTAAATCATGGAGTGCAAGACCCATCATCACTTACGGTGTATTTATTACCTTAACAAATGTTAGATGATTGTGTCCAGTATTATCTATTATTTAAGAATAATAAGAGGCTGTAGGACTGGAAACAACAAGCTCTAATATGTCCAAAAGGTTAGGCATAACGCAGTTTGCTGCCTTATAAATTTCTTGACATCATTTTCCCTTCTAATAAAGCATTGTCAGTGGTGACTATACTGAACTTCTATTATTTCTATACAGTTCATAATGGCTGCCCCTGCCTTTAGCGAAGAAATCTAATTGCAGATACATATTTGAAAAAGAGTGCATCTTTTAAAAAATACAAATTTTAAAAATAATTGCGGTGGGAAATACCTGTTATCCTGTTAAAAAGGAATCTCTTTACAAAGATAATGCCCGATTGTAGACTTACAAGAGCTTAAGAAATACTAATTAAGGATGACAAACCTTCATACTGCCCATGATTAGCTTTCTGACACCCGTTAAGAGCTGTGTACTCTGTACCCAGTATATGTGAATTTATCCAACTGCGTTTCCCTAGTTGACTCCAGGGCCTTTCTACCACTAAAGTGCTGGGAGACTGACCTCTGATACTGTTCTTGCAGGTCTGCTCAGGCCCGCAGTGCTGTCCACGTGCTTTGCAGGACTTCACCTGTTTACTACTCGCACAGTCTGTGTCTCCCTGGGACCAGCGAGTGGACACAGCTCTTCTGTCCTCTTTCTCTCTATGGCAATGACATGAATCATGTATTGTGAGCAACTCTTGCAGCTTTTAAGGCCATTCTCATGTATAATGTCAAGAAAAGAGAGGCTGTCCTCAGGAAATTTCCCGGTTTCCACTCTTTCACCCTCGCTAGACTATTTTGTTGGTGGAGCAGCAAGGTTTGCAAAGTAAAACTTGTGTGTTACAAGCATTTTTAAAATTTTAACTCCAAGAAACGAGGCTATCAGACAGTTTTGAGACAAAGCTAATATTATTTTCGCATTATTACACATGCTCCAAAATATACGTCGACTCTTCAGTTTTATTGTTAGGACAAAACAAATTTTAGATGAACACAGTGCAGTTGAACCAATTAAAGAGCACATTTGTAACTACACCAGATGTTCGGTTAATACAATCATGCCTAACCTAGTCCCTGTAGTCCTTGAAAGTTCCATTAAGCTGTCAGAAAACTTTGTCATTTGTGTGTGTTTTTGTGCAAAAGATAGGAGGGAATGGAAAAAAAAAGACTGAAAGAAAAGGGTGGGAGCAAAATGAATTCATGTCAAGGGTGATGTGGCTTGAAAAAGTGGCTACAGATTAAAGTAAGTAGCACTTTTAGAAGGTGAATTGATTTATTTAATACCCCAAGGTTTAAGTTGCTGATTTTAAAAGAAAAAATTAAAGTCTCTATAATCATAATTTAAGTTCTTCTTCTTTTTTTTTTTTTTTTTTTGAGAAAATGATGTTAGGTGAAGAGAAAAAGGTTTAACTGGTATCTCTAGAAAAGAAAATTCAAATATTGGTGTTCAGATTCAGGTAGGCAGGGAGATGAAACAGCTTTCTACATGGCTGACATTTAACTTTTTTTCCTTCTACCCCTTCCACAATAATCTCTTCAAGACCTTAGATAAATTCAGCAAGTTGTCAAGAGGATGCAAAATTAATTGGATCAAATCTACCTCTCTGCCCGCACTGCTGAAATAACAATTACAGCCGACCATGTGGGCATCCTCCCCGCCACACGCTCACAGGGAAACTTCCATGTCTTCCAGTAGAGAGCCCAGCACCTGACCTCACAATCTGTCATTTTCCTGGGTGCCTCAAAGAAAACCCAGAGACTACAAATAGATTCCTTTTCTGGCAGGTGATAAAGAAATATTAATTTATTAGAAAAGTAAATGGTGGCACCCCGGATTATATTACCATTTCTTTCTCAGTCTCCCCACCAATTTCAAAATTGTTCTGGTTGAAAAGTCTCCCATGTGCCCTGCACCCCAGTGTTTAAAGTGATAGAGAAGGCCGAGTCTGAAGTTGAGCTTGCTTGGGCCTTTACCTAGGATAGAGCTCTTAGCTTGGCAAGAATCATCTACAGAAAATGCCAGTGATGTGTGGAAACACACTTTAGAACCAAAGTTGATGGCAGGATTCCATTTCCCAAGTTTATTGTGAACATGCAATTAACCACCTAATATGACTGAATAATCAATTTATTATATATCTGTCATCTGTCAATCTCTTGACCTCTGTATTTCCTTCCCTACCACCCATCTTCCTTCCTATCACCCACTGCTTACAGGTAAAGCCAAAACCCCTAGGCATGACTTTTAATCTCAATTCCCTTTCTGGCCCTTTTAAATGCTTCTCTTACTCTCAGACTTCACTCTGCCCCACTGCTAGACAGGATGTCACCTGTGTGTATCCCCTGCTAAACTGCAAGCTCCTTGAGTGCAGGGCTTATGTTGGATCAGATCAGTGTGTACTGTAGCATTCAGCAGAAGGCGTATATGTAGCGCATGTTTGCTGAACGTCTGTTGAATGAACGAAGAAAGAAGTGAACAAACGTTGCCATTTTGCCTTTCTTTGAGACTAGGGTTGTTGTTACCATTATTACATTTTCTCTTAAATTAAATTAACTTTTAAAATAACTATTATTTTCTAGTGCTCTGATTCCAGTTCATGTCCTTCAAAGTTGTGGAAATGAGAAATGAAAACAAACAAACAAAGGCAGCCATATAATTGAAGAAGAAAAATAACCCCATATGGTTTACATAACTGTTGATAAAAACCTGAGGTTAAATTAAAATTAGAAAGAAACAGTAGTTTTAATCATACCCTTATTTAGGAACAGTTTGATTTCTAAGCCTTCTTCACTTAAAAGTGGCATTTTGAAGCTTGCTTTCAGTGATAATTTTTAAAATTACTCTAAAAAGCATATACAACTTATAGTGATATTTCTCTGGAATTAAGTACAATGGTAATATTTTTCACAGAATGAAATTTTTACTTTAATTCCTCTTATAGGGGTTATTTTAGATTTTCTAAGAGTTGAAGGGCAAATGTAGACTAGAGATTAGATCTTGTATACTCACTGAAGAAGTTATCAGCAACCTCTTCAGTAGGATTGCCAGGTAGCAGATAAATATACAGAACTCCTGGTTAAATTTCAACTTCAGATAAATAATAATGTTTTAGTATAAGTATGTCCCATGCAGTAGGTGGGGCATACTTATACTAAAAAAATATTCATGGTTTATCTGAAATTCACATTTAACTGAGCACTCTGTATATTATATAGCAACCCTTCTCTTCTACCTCCAAATAATGGGCTTCTACTGGTTCCCCATAAATATTCTTCAGACTCACTCTAAACTTTTGGAGATGAAAACAGCTTTACAGAGCATAACAAAAATGATAGTAAGCCTTTATGGGGCAGGTTTAGCACAATTTACAAATTTAAAAATATACTAATGGACTAAATTTCAAGAATTGTATCTTGGGCTTCCCTGGTGGCGCAGTGGTTGAGAGTCCGCCTGCCGATGCAGGGGACACGGGTTCGTGCCCCGGTCCGGGAAGATCCCACATGCCGTGGAGCGGCTGGGCCCGTGAGCCATGGCCGCTGGGCCTGCGCCTCTGGAGCCTGTGCTCCGCAACGGGAGAGGCCACAACAGTGAGAGGTCCGCGTACCGCAAAAAAAAAAAAAAAAAAGAAAAAAAGAATTGTATCTTTATCAGCAACAACAGCAACTTAGATGCCAACTTTCTTATGTTCGAACTTTGAAAGATACCTTTCCTCTAACCCTCAAAACCAGAAATAAGGAAACTCTAATTCAGAAGCGTTGTTGGAACAACAGCAACCAGTCCCCCATCTCTTAGTGTTCCCTGGCCCTGACCGTGCATGTTCCTACCTGGTTGAGTTAGCCGTCAATTGTTAGGTGGAAGTTGGAGCCCTTTGTCCTACCGCTAGCAGCCCCTTCCCCATCAAATAGAAGCCCTCTCAACCCCTTTCTCTGAGTTCTCTTCCAAGATGGTCCTGTTCTACCATCACATTTAAAAATGGCTGTGATACTATAGGTTTTACTAATAAAAGCTATGCAAATTACTATGGAGTTAAGTTTTTTTTAAGTAAAGCTCAGGATGTTCAAAAAGAGCCTGAGTTTGCCAGCATTTCCACAAAACTTTACAATATGAGTCCTGTGCCAGATGAACTTCACTTCGCTCATCCTCCTTGTCAGGTGATGTATGACTGCTGTAATATTGGCACTGGAGGGGACGACTAAAGTGGCAGAGAAGCCGTTTCCAAGTGCTGTGTCTTTGATGTGTTCAGCCCGGTTGTCTTCAGTTGTCTAATATCTTTTTCTAAAGTCTGCCGTGCACCGTTTTGCCTTGTTCACAAAGACAATAATGGTCGTGAAGGCTTTTTGGTGCATTTTTGTGTCTTTGTGTGCTTCATCTGTCTCGCAGTTTGATATTTCTTGGACAGGAACTATGTCTATCTCTAGTTTAGCCTCTAATGCCTTATGGGCATCCAATACTGTGCTGTAGAGCCAGTAATAAATTTTGCTTGAAGACTCCTCAAAACATTTTTGTTATGTAATGTTACTGAAGAAACGGCAGAGAAAATGCAGTCCAAGTTTAGGAGTCAGGGAAGGAAGAGAATCTTATTTTTCTCCCTTTATTACCATCATCAGCAATAATTTTCTTTGTAAATAAGATCACCTGCATATGACTTGATAGGAACCAAGAAATCACTTTCCCCATTGGGAGAACTGAGATGCTTTAAAATCCTTCATCCATTAGATTTTTTTTTTTTTTTTTTTTTGTGGTACGCGGGCCTCTCACTGTTGTGGCCTCTCCGGTTGCGGAGCACAGGCTCCGGATGCGCAGGCTCAGCGGCCATGGCTCACGGGCCCAGCCACTCCGTGGCATGTGGGATCCTCCCAGACCAGGGCACGAACCCGTGTCCCCTGCATCGGCAGGCGGACTCCCAACCACTGCACCACCAGGGAAGCCCCATCCATTAGATTTTAAACATTGCAGATGGTTAAAATGCAGAAGCTATTGGGCCAGGCTCTGTTACCAAGTATACTCTCTTAAAATGGGATTTCCTAGCCTGTTCATGAAGAAAGCCTGGCTCTGAGGGTTTGGGACAAAGAATAGGTAAAGTTTGAAAGAGAGAAAAGGGAAAGAAGGGTCAAGTGTAGGTTACTGCCAAGTCAGCGGAACATGCTATAGCCCAAGAGTCCTTACAGATCCCAGAAAAGTAGGCGGGAAGCAGAAGTGCTGGAGGTAAACTTTCCCTGGGCCACAATTTGGAAAATAACGAGCTGCAGTCTACACTTGGATGCTCACTGCTGGTCTGGAGAATCATCTCGCCAGATGCTTAACAAGCCTAGAATGACTAATCTCTTTTTAGTCTAAATCCATTTTACTCTCAATTCCTGCTTGACCAAACTTCTCGTCCCTAATCACAAAGCTCAGTAGTTGGAAGAGAAATCAGAAGAACACTAGGTCGTATAACTTCAGTGCTCAGACCCCAGCCAGAAGGTAGGGCCATTATTCAGTCTCGTTCTTCCAAATGCCAGAAGCACAGTTTTGGTCTAGGTTAATCATCACTGGACTTTTTAAATTGCTCCAGGCCAGAGTTACCCACACTTTACTCATCAGCTACAGTTCTAGTGAAATCAATGAGCCTCACTTACCGTGTTATTTACTTTTTATACCTCTGTATCCCTATACTTCCTACATTAGTAGTTACTTAATATTTTATTTAAATTACCTTTACGGTGCGTTTCAAGTGGAAACTTTATATCATTATCATAAATGGAAGAAAGTGTCACTTTTAATAGATAGAAGGTAACCATAAAAATAAAATTAACTGAAAGCAAAACAGTGTTTGTTCCAGCTAGCCCCAGCTGTACGGCAAAACCCCCAATCTAAAGTCTGTTCTTTCTTCTCAAAAGGGTAGTAGCAAGTTTCCGGAGTTGTTAAAGCACCAAATTGAGACTTTTGCCTTGACATAACCAAGAAGACGGAAAGAGAAATGAAAGGGGGCGTAAACTTTCCACCACATGATTCAGTATTCTTGAAGGCCATGGTGTCTCTGAGCCATCTAAATCGTCTCATGTAAGATGTGACATGTCCTACTTGGAGGCTGTGATGCCTTTGAGGAATAAATAATGGACTGTAAAGAGTACTGTTGATAAACTCCATGATTTATACAGTTCCATTCAGGATTGTTATGCACTGTGGCCAGTAAACTCATCATTCTTCATAGACCTTCTGAATCTTACTGGAATGTTATTTTCCAAACTAAAAATTGCTTACAAAATAGCTTGTACATTGATTAAAATATATTCAGCATTTGCTGTACATTTTAGTTTAAATTATTCATTTGATCTCTAATTTAAATTCTGTTTCTATATCTTTTCCTTGTCTGTAATGACATCTTCTTGACTAAATATAATAATGTGATAATACCTTGTTTTAAAGATTTCCCAAAATATATAAGTATATATATATAAGCTCTGGCATTTCCAATCAAATGGGAACATTTTTGTATATATCGACTATTTCATCAGTTTTTTGAGAGCTCACAAGAGCTCTAGAAAATAAACTCTGAAGTAGGGGATTTTCTTCTAATCTGATTTATTCTTGTGTCTTTGTGGCAGTGGTCCACGATTACATTAGACATTTATGCTACACAGCTCTCTTGACAGATCTGTCCCTGGCTAATTTCCTCACCTATCTTGCAGGCTTCTTGGAAATCAGGTTTTGGAGGATTATTACTTTTGGTCAGAAACAAGAGGCACAAGAGTGGCTATTAATTCTCAGTATTGCTTAACCTAGAAAAGAAAGCTCTTATTTCTTTTGCTGTGGGAAGGGGGGTGAGGGGAGACAAGCCAGATCTAAAAATAAACTGGATTTTCTTTCTTATTTGTAATTAGAGCCCCTTTGTAACTACTCATTACCACCTCAATAGTTATAGGATGAATAAATAATATATATATTTAAATGTGGAAAAACCAAGAAAGAAGTAGCCAGGGCTACTTCTAATTTATCAACTTGGTGATTAAAGGGCTGGCTCTAGAGGCTCCAGACATCTAGGGAGCCAGAGATAAAACAGGGCAGTTGGCTGTGTTTTTACTAATGAATCTAGGGCTTGAAAGATATCAGGCAATTTTAAAGAAAAGCAGCAAGGACAAGAGATATTAGACAAGGCCAGTAGGGTCATGAAGGACAAGGCCAGTTACTGAGCGAGAAAATTACTTCATTTTCCGTGAGCTTTGTAGCTCTCTTCTCACACTTTGTTAGTATGGCTGTATATATATACGTACAGCATCGCAATGCTACCCCCTGTGTAGAAGGAAAGAGCCTTGGAATGTTCCGCAGAGGGCCAGAGGGCTTGGGTCTCTTATTTTGAAAGGGGGAGGCTAAGAACAATGGTAGCAGAAGGGGGTTAAATTGCAAGGTGAGGAGCAGTGCTTTGACAGAACGTGAGGGACGCACAGGATTAAATCAAGACGAAAGACACAGCAAGGAAAAGAAAGAAAAAGGCAAGCAAACATACTCTGGAAATGCAGAACTGTTTGGAGGATGAGGTGGGACCAGGAGTGGGATCAACCCAGTGGCGCTCAACGTTTCCGCAGAGCAGAGCTCTGGGCTCGTTTGCTCACTGGTCTTTTTTCAGCAGCCAAAATGAAAAGGGCATGGGACACTTGACTCCGCCTCAGCTAGCTGGTCAGCAGACACATTTTCTGCTTAGCAGGGAAATGTGCGGTATTTTAGAAACAGTTCCAGAGTATATTTAGCTCCTAAAGCTGGGGCACACAAATGTCACATTCCCATAAGACAATCGGCCCAGTGAAAAGAGCACCCACCAGAGGCCTGCAGAAACCCCATTAAACTCTTGCATCCCAGGAGGTGCCGCACACCCGGATGTGACATCATTAAGGCACCCACGTCAGGGAATGGAAAGAAGCAAGGGAATCACAGATTGGGTCGAGTTAAGGGACGTAATCATGAGTCAGAAAAGAAACAAGACTTTTCCAACGGAGTAACACCATCACCAAGTCATACCACACAGTGCTTGGCAAAACAAAACAAAAGTTCAAAATAAATCATGAACATTAAACAGAAAAACACTTCAGAGCAAAATGGAAATTAAAATCATAAAAAATCATGACAAAAGGAACATTAAGCTACATTACTTTTTTATTTTTAAAGTTTCTGCATAACAACTCATTGTCATTGCCCTATCAAATACACACATAATCAGCTGTCAAAAATGAAGCTCAAATTTGACAGGGCAAGGCAAGGAGTTAATAGCACGAGACCAGTGATCATGTTAAACACCCATGCAATCACCTCTGCCACCATTGTTTGACAATTTGTAGACTGCTTCCAGCTTTGTCAATATTCATAATAAGGCCCAAGAGAATGAACAATGCTGAATTTTAAAATGATCTGTCAAAGTGTTAATTGGACTCTTTGATAACCTCCATCCCTCGGGAGAGTTAACGCCATCCGTCTCAGTGAAGTGAAGAGGAAATGACTGTAACCAACACCTAGATATTTGGTTGACATATTTAATGCTTTACTGGAAAGGCTGTTTGGTTTTTCAGAAAGTTGCAGTGGGCAAATACAAAGTGACTTTTACTGTGTTGTCTGTTCTTGAGAACTCGGCCAAGACTAACACATCTGCGGTCAGGAGCCACACAGAACAAATAATGGCACATGCTAGGGCTGGTGGCCTGCTGTGATAGTTCTGCCCCATCACGAATTGGCCTGGTGCTTTCTTGTGATGGTTAAGAGCAGGGATCCCACCAATTTAGAGGCTGCAGAGACAAAAGCCACTTAAAAAAAAAAAAAAGATTGGGGCAGGACAGATTAACAATAAGAAGTTATAGAAGAGTAATAAAATCGATTAAGGGGATATATTAAAGAACAAGCTAAAGGACTTCCCTGGCGGTCCAGTGGATAAGACTTCACCTTCCGATGCAGGGGGTGCGGGTTGGATCCCTGGTAGGGGAGCTAAGATCCCGCATGCCTTGCACCAAAAAACTAAAACAGAAGCAATATTGTAACAAATTCAGTAAAGACTTAAAAAAAAAAAAAAGAAAAAAGAACAAGTTAAAAGGGCTACATCTTCCCATTTTGGGCTTGGCATGTAGCAGCAGAAGGTATGACATTCTCAGGAGATGAGCCGCCAAAAAAAAAAAAAAGATGAAAATTTAGTGTGTGAGTCTGCCTAGCAAACATTCTCTAAAAGTAAAGATGGAAATATGTATACAGAAAACCCTGGGAGAAGACACTGTCTTCCAAGGGTCACTGTGGCTGGTGTGCCCTTGAGACTCAAATCCCTGCTTGGATGAAACTCTTGAAAACATATAGAAGTAAACAAGGCTGAATGGGGGGAAACAGCTCGCAACATAACTGAGCTTTTCAGTCTCTGATTTACAAGACTGTTTTTTGGACAAGTAAAGGCCTCTTTGGTTGCAGCTGCAACTAAAGTAGGATGTGTTACCAGAAGCAGCAAATGGCGAGAAAAGAGATGACATTTCCTGTCTCTAGTTGAGCAAAGAAAGCCAGGGAGAATTTAGGACAGTTCACAGTAGAGTCCCTTTCATTTAGTGCAGCTTCCTTTCCATTTTAAATGCATAGCAATTCTGCTTGATTAAATAACATATTTTTGTTTTAGCTGTTATCCTCTAAGGGCAATTAAGTGCGTCTCAGGACCTCAGCTCTATTCAAATTCAGCACCATGCGAGAGCGAGGGATGCTACCAGCCAGAAAAGACTTCACTCTGCTATTTCTCCATTCACTGATTAAACGGGCTTTTACTTTGATTACATGTACTTGCCAAAGCCCGCACCACATTCCATCCCATTATGGGGTTAAGAGAGGATCCAAAAAATCACTGAATGAGCTAAGACAAGTGGAAAGGGATCTCAGGAGCCAGTATCTGCTTTGGGCCAAGCCATGCCTCTCTTGGGTGGAGGAAGCTTAGAGGATGTGTTATTTGTTTTGTGTGGTTTCTCCTTGGTCAGGGAATCATTGTGGATCAAGCCTAGCATAGAGGATTGGGTTGCAGCCTTTTCTGAGACGCTTTCAGTCATAGTGTGTTGAAGGTTTGTTCCTTCAGTGCTTCTGTGATTCAGCTGGAAGCAGTTCCATAGTCCTCCCCACTTTTCCCTCCCTCTCCCCCCAGAGGAAGAGGTACTTCCAAGGCCTTACCCTTCTTGTCTTGGTGATTATGGGAAGACACTGCCCCCAAAGAGTCTGTGCTGTCAGGTGAATCCTTCCAGTCCAGCATTCCTCCCCTAGACTCATACCCCTCTTGAGCCGCCGAATTGGACGTGGTGGTGCTGGGCAGGAGGGAACTGGAGTGCCCTGTTTTCATCACAAATATAGTTAGGGAAAACATCACCGGAGACACCCGCTTTCCCTTTGCTCAGAGGCCAGGAGGTTGGACACCCACGCTGGCTGTAAAAGACTCAAAGGAGATTGTCCCAGAAATAACAAGACTGGTGGGTAGGATTCAGCAGAAGACCCCTTGAACTTGTAGTTAGAGGATGAAGGGCCAGATCTTGTCTCTGCTGCTTGCTGGATGAGCCTGAGGGAATCACTTAAGCTCTCTGAGCCTTGGTTGGTTTTCCCTGTGCACTAAGTGGAGATGACATCGTTTACCTCCCAGTGTCGGAAGGATAAAGTGACATCATGTTGAAAGTATCTAACAGTATCTGACACATAGTAAGCACTCAAGAAGTATCAGAGTCCTTCTTTGGTATTCTCATAGCAGTACTAAGGTAGAATGTGTCCACTCTGGGGACAGCATTTGTGACAGATGGGCAGGTTTATGGTAGTGGATGAGCCTCTGCCCCATCACAAACAACTCAGCTGCACTGAGCCTTTCCCATGGAGGATGTGTCTAGTTTTCAGCTGCAACTCAGCCTCACAGGCATTCCTCTTTGTGGGGGAAGTGACTGCTTTCTCAAGGGATCTGCTCCCACCCACTCCTTCCGGGAACAGAGGCCTCAACTGTTCAACATAACATAACAACAACATAACATGTTGTTATGGCTGTGCCTTTTGTGTCTTATTCCAACCAAGTTAGTTTCATGGTTTCATGACTCATACTAGTGAGAGGTGGTTTTCTGAGGCCACACTGACTGATCCAATTCAGATTAGAAAGGGATAGCTTTTTGAGACCCAGAGTGGCCTACCATAGGATAATGCCAGAGGAAGAATGGCTGGGTAGGGAGTTATGGCAGAAACTGGACGTTTCCTGTGAACACATTCCTAAGCTTTCCCTCCCATCATTCTACAAGGTTAAATGCAGATCATATCGGGTGCTTTGACCTAAGCTGTCACAGTTATTTAAAGAAGCCACACTACCTGTTCTCTCTGGTGGAAATAAAAAATAACCTCTCTGTGATTTCAAGTAGAGTCTTTGGCTTATTAAAGCATCTTACCTATAGCAACCTCTTGAACAATTTTTAAAAAGACATCAGGGCAACTACTGTGAATGTGTAATTGGTGCTTTTGGTAGAAAGTAGGACAGATTCACAAGTGGCTCCAGCCTTGGGCTGTGATCACCGCATATGTGATAAATATGATACTAGCCACCAGAAAGAAAGATTATAATGAATGTACTGCATTCTTCTTTTTTACAATTATTATTGGAAGTTGGATTCCTAGGAGTCTTTAATACTATAAATTACATACTGTGTATACACACACACACACACACATACACACACGTGTGTGTGTATATATGAATAAAGCGGGGAAAAGCAAGCAAGCCAAGTGGTTTATCTAAGCTATAGGATTTCCATGGAAGCTCCACACTTGAAGTGTTACCACAAAGCTTTGGTAACATTTAAGAGGCCCCTTTCTGTGTAGAGCTTGTTTGGCTCTTACACAGCTTCAAATATCGGCTTTGTTGCAAATAGTCTAGTTCGCATCCAACTGCTAAAAACCTGTTCATTTAAAAGTAAAGAATTCTTGAGTCTAGACTTTTTGTTTTTATATTTCTGGGTTTCACAGCTCATCTCCCAATACTGGTAAGAGAACAGGGTAGGAAAATTATTCACCTGGAATTGGAAATACAGACTTTCTTTTACTTCCTTTATGCTTACATTGAGGTCTAAAATATAGCCTCTATTTTCTACTCTTGAATTCAACAATGCTCTAATGCAATATACGGTCAACATAAGAGACTTCAGCACCCAGCCTAAGCAAACAATTAGAGATAGCTTTGCAGGGAGTCAGAAAGGGGGGAAGGAAAAAAAGAAGCCTCTCCTCCAAGTAGCAAGAATTTCTTTTACCTAAATTGATATGCATTTTGAGCGCTTTCAATTTAACTGTGTTCAAGGGGCAATTTTATGGTAATACCGTAAGTATGGTTTAGGGAGAACATTTCTTAATACGGTAATCTAGGGGAAATATATGCCTAAGGGACACATTCTCTGTAGAAAGATTTCCTGGACCATATGCTGCAAATATATGGAAAACTCATTGGTAATGGAAAGCTATGGCTATGAGAGGAAATTAATGTGGACCAGATGGTAGTTAGGTAGGAAAATGTTTCACACAAATGTGAGAAATCAGCTCCTGCCTATTGCTGAAGTGTTAGTCTAATACCCACCACGTCTCCATCTTCTACATGTAAATCTAGAGAAACCATGCATCTGATGTACTCAAATGGAAAAAAAATAGAGCAGCATGAGGTTTGTAATCTTTTAAACTTATGCTTGAGGACAGGCAATGTGTGTTATGGGTGAAGCAAACAGTTGGAGAAAGCAATGCCTGATTCTCAAGAATTTTAGAACTACCATGTAAAAGCACCATTAAGCAGCCATCCTTAGTTTGAAATCAAAGAGCTGTATTATTATTACCTCTCCAACTGTTAAAAGGAAATCACTTATATTCCTTCTTAGAATCTGATTCTACAGGCTATATTGTTTTTGTGCATTCCCTAAGAGATTGTAACCAAAATAATGCTACAAAAATAGGCAGTCGTTTGTGCATGTGGTATTACATGTCAACAATTTGGAACCTGTAATTTTGTCTTGTTAATCCAGTATGAAAAGTCATATTATAATCAATGGAGCTTATGATATATTATTCTTATAATATACAAAGAAATAGATTTTAAAAGTTAACTTTAATATGCATCATATTGTTTCTCTATATCTACAAGTCTTTGTAATTCTAGAGGTTAGAGATCCTTCAAACTACTCTAACCTATTAACAATGATTGTACCCAATTAGACACAGAAGAGACACTAAATCAATACAAGAGAGGATGAGAGAAGGAAGATAATCAGGGTCCAATTCACTAAAAAAGGGTTCTTGTATATGTAAGTGGTGTTGTGCAGAGCTTTTGCCACACAGAGAGTTTGCATGGCTTATTGAACGATCCCTTTTTCAGAGTTAGGCTGTTCTGGTTCTGCGGGTCACCTATGAGTCTGTACTCAGCCACTGAACTTTTTATGGGAACATGCAAAGGACACAGCTAGACACAGTGGGTGCATTTTGGACTTTGGGTTTGGCTTCCTAGTCTACATCCATGCTCATAAAATCAGCAATTTGCTTTTTCCTTTGATGGTTCAAATATAGCACCTTATCCAGTGCCCGGCACATAGTAAGCACTAAACTAATGTCTGCAAATGAATGAGTTAAATCTTTTCTAGGTTTATTAGCTCCAAAATAAGCATCTCTTGCAGTAGTCTGTGAAAAGAAAGTCTCCTCTGTTTTTATAAACACTGTCTGGACCAGCCCTCATGTTGATGGTCAATTAACCGTCTAACCCCTTCACACTGGAGAGATTGAGCCTGAAATGGACAGGATCATTAGTTGAAAGGAAAATTCCAACTCTTTTTTAGTTTCATCACAGAAACCACTGACCCAGCGAATGGGACATTGTTCTTTAAAGTGTTAACATGGAGGCATTAATAAGTTCCTTTCCTTTTGTAAAGGCAGTAAGAGAAATCCATAAATTGAAGAGTGATTTTTTGGTTCATAAAGAGCATCCCATGGTTTAATTATTCTATCTATCTGAGAAATTACCTGGGAGTTAAAATTGGCCGTAGTACTATTGATGAATGCTGGGGTTACTGGTTCAGTTAGATTCAAGACCTGAATTTCTCAATCTCTGATAAAGATTATTCAATTATAGGAAATGATTGCAAAGTGATATGAAATTGGAGAAGTGCAGATGCGAAGTGGGTTCTCTTTGTGAAGGGCAAGCTACTCTAGATGACACTTGCCTCCTGAGAAATGTTTCTTCCAGCTGTTGGTGTTTGATGTTCTGGCTTGAATCATAGATGAGAGAATGGTAAAGGTGGATGAATTCAGTGGGCTCATCTACTCCATATGCTGCCCCACTTCACGACAGGAGAAACTGGGCATTGTTTTCCCTACCTGCACAGCCCCAGTTTATAAGATAGTCTTTAGGACTTTCAAAGAGGCTTTTTATTTATGCTAATTAGACACAGGAGTGAGAGTTTCCACAGAGCTATTAGACGTATTTGTAGCCATCTTGAACTATTTCTTTGAATCCTGAATCCACCTTGCTTTCTTTTCTTCCCTTTTTTTCTTTTCTTTATTTTGTCCCCTTCCTCTATTACCTACCTCTGCATTTAAAGACTGACCTAGAGCTGTTACTGTTACGTGTCTTAAACATAAAAGTTATAAAATGTGTATCAGTGAAGTTTGTAGTCCGCATTATAATGCAGAAGCTTAAATTTCCCATTACATATATGTTGTTCATTATCTTTAAAAAACACATGAATAGTTTTACCTTAATAAACATTTGGGGAGGCTTTCAGAAATGGAAGTGGAACATTTCAACTACAGTTTAACTTTTCTTATAAAGAGCTCAGAATAGTCTGTTTATGGACTTAATGGCTTTGTTTAGTATAGTGTCTGTATATTTCAGAGCAGGAACAATGGGGTAAATCCTGTTTGCACATCATTTCCACTGCGTCACTCTTCCTTGTGTACATTTAAAGACATTTCACTGAAGATAGGTCTAAATATTCATACTCTTCATGTGATTAAATTTTGATGGCTATATTGGAAAGTTTTGCCTAATAAGAACTTAGTATCTGCACTCTGTATAGATTTCCCTGCAGAGGGTATTGTTCTGAAAGTCAGCATTTTGGGGAATGATACTATCTATCAGTTAAGGAGCTATGGCCTATGAGTTATAAGCACTATTCTTTTATCTTAGATGTACTTATGTCCAAAAGCAATTTCTTCTCCCTCAAGAACTCATTAAATGCATTCTCCAAATTCCCTAAGGTTGGCATATTTCATGTTCTGTGGATTAAAAATGTAGGACTCATTCTCACATGTCAGTTGTCTCATATATGTAGAGTAATTTTTGAAGCATCATGAAATCTATGAATAATTTTAGTGAATTGGGGTCCTGATGTAGCAAAGAATCTGGTCCATGATGTTTAGGAATGAAGATTATAAACTACCACAGGATGAATGGCTCGAAGAATAAAAAAAGAAAAAACCCCATATAAACTGACCATATACTGTGTTGTAAGACATTTCATGATCTGGTAGAGGAGTTGAAATGTCTATAAAAAATAATGAGAATTTAAAAATTAATTTAAAAAGAAACATAAAATTCAAAAATACTCAAGAGGTTTAGTGAAACAAGATTTCTCAAATATATTTCCATTGCTGTTAAATTATGAGTAATATCTTCCTTACCATTCAGTGCCACGAAGGAATCTGAAAGACAGAAGGGAGGAGTAAGTTACTTAACATTGAACACTCTGCTCAGTGTGATTTCCGTAATAAGTGGGAGTGAGCTGATACAGAGCTGTGCTAACATACGATCCCCAATACTAAGCAAGTGCTTTTTACTTTCCGCTTGTGAGAGAAGATGCTTCATATTTGGTCCGATTTCATATCCTTTTACTATCTCTTTCCCAAGTGAGCTTCCTCAAAGTCATGCCTTTGTTGCCAAGAGGCAGAGAAAAAGCAAGTTAGTGGAAGGAATAGTAACTGCGATTATATGTAAGCCCTACTCCATACAGAGGGATGTGTATGTGGATAAAGTGAGTGACATCTGGACCACTTACAAAGCACTTTTTCTTTACATTCTCTCTCATTTCATCCTCCCAACCATGCTGTGAGGAACTGTCCAGTATCACAATGTTCTGAACTCAGCAGGGGTTTTAGTTAGGAAATTAACAAAAATAAAAATCACACATACAGGCAACATACATTTGTGTGTGTGTGTGTGTGTGTGTGTGTGTGTGTGAGCACGTGCACGCGCGTGCCCCCGCTGTGTGTCTGGGTCACGTCACTTGTTCGCTCAGCCTGCTACTACTCAGCCTCTGACACTGGCTCTTTATGGTTTCCTCATTTCCCCTAAAACTCCTGTTAAAGAGTCATTGTGTACCAAATATCTAAATCCTTTGAATGCCTGTGTGTGACTGGGTATGTCTAACAGTAGTAGGTCATGCTCCAGTGGGTGCCCAGAAGCAGAGAAGCCACTAGGAAAAGCATTACCTCCTGCCTGGAGCAGGCACCCTACGTGCCTCAGTGGGAGTGGGGGTCGAGGTACAGAGCACAGGAAAACACAGAGGCTTGACCACTGAGACGGAAGAGTAAATCACTGGCCTGGGGCTTGAGGGTCTGCCCTGCACTCTGTCTGAGGACCCAGGCCTGGTGTGAGCCTGCTGGTGTAGTGGATGCTCCAGAGAGCCAGTAACACTTTCACATTTTTCATATATTTACCTATTCAATCCAAATTGACACCCCTATTTTTCTAGATGCCTATATCATCGAATCATAAAAACATGGAGAAAATTATTCACTAAAATCAGCTAATTAAGTTCACTCAGACATACATACCGACTGAAACCTGTTTCCCTAAAAATGGAGCCGTAAGACACACACATAGCAGATCTTTTGGTGATGACACTGTCTCCTATGCTAATTTCTTAATTCAGATTTTGTGTGTGAAGACATAAGAAGCTTTTTCCGGTATATATTTGCAAACAAACAAACAAAATATGACCAAGAATTTGGAGATGAGGCTGTCTGTGGCCCTGTTTATTTGATTACGTCTGTTCTCTAGAAAAGATAAGGTATTAAATGGCATCTTAGAGTCTGTAATTTCAGGACTCATGGCTCAAAGATTTAGAGTTATATCTATGATTTTCATCATCAAATCAAATATCAGAAGTAATATAGTTTCACTCCCTTAGGAGCTGTTTTTGGTGCCATTCTGAATGCAGGCTTCTTGAAATTTATCACATACAACATTTAAAACATGGTAAACTAAATGTTTTCCAAGAGTATGGCATTATTCTCTAAATTAGCATTAATAAAGCATTTTCAGGAGAATATTGATACTAATCAGATCACTGGACAACGGGGCAGACCTTTGACCAGGATCCTTTATATAAAGTTCTAACTAAAATGTTAGCATGTAATAACTTTTGAAATGATCTCTGAGATTAGTATAGTAGGTCAGTTCTTATGAAAAGGTTATTTTGAGTCACCTTGTATGTAGTGGGTTCTTTCTGAAATTTTTTTCTATTGCAAATGGTAATAAACATAAACCTAATTTAAAAAGTAATTAATTTTGTTAATTGATATGTTCAAGAGAAATAAAATAGTCCCATTCAATTAAAAAGCTAGAGTACAGTGATCACTCTTTTTATTATTTGGCTGAAAATTATGGCAATAACATATCTTTAAAAACAACGAAACTGGTTTTAAATGGAAATGCTGATGTAACTTACTGCTCTGCTGTAGTAGACATCCTCTAGAGTGAATTTGTTCCACACCATTATGATAATGAAATAGGTGCCAGCATTTATGGCAACAGCATTGGTAACAGAGGCTGCAAAACACTCTGTTTTCTTTGATATTTAGAAGGTGATTTCTGTTATTTATGCATGTTTTAGAGGTAGCTGCACTCAGTTTCACATGTGGGGTCATGTTTCTAGGCCAGTCTATAAAAGCATCTTTTTTATAGAATAAATATCCAAATGGGTAAAAAGCTCTACTTACTCTGACAGTCTCCCAGGCCATCTGTATTGCCACGCTCTATGTCCTGTTCAAAAGTCAGTCTTCAAAAAAAGGGAGGGAAGAGAAGAAAGGGAGACACAAATTCAGTGATATGAGTCTATTGCAGGATGCATCTTAAGTTTCACTAAAGCAGCTAACACAGTTTGATAAATTGAGTGACAGGTGCAAAAAAAGTAGGTAACAGCTCGAAAGTTTATCTCCAAAGCTTACAGAAATGAGTCGTTTGTGAATCTCCCAAGAGAAGCCATGTTTTAGACAGTTAATTCAGGTATTATTCAGGGAGTTAATTAGTTTGTGGATTACCTATATCACTCTTTGCCTCTGATGCCCTGAGCATTTCTTAAATATCTGAAAAGTTTAGATGTTAACACACACTCCTTACATAAGTGGTACAGAAGTTTCTAAATTAAAAAAAAGTATTTTCCTCTCTTTTGCCCCACCTCTTGCCTTCCTGGACCTTTATCTGTTTCTTTGCTTAGAAGTAGCTTTGTATAACAAAGTGTTCAAATGGTCAGTGGATATGTGGGCCCCTGAGAGGATGGACATGGCGGTGCATTTTGCTGAGACCACTCGGGTGTTTCGTTCGCTCCTGCCCCAGGCCCAGTCCTCAGGAGTATTGCCGCCATGCTCCTCTACAGGCTCACTCTTCTTATAAGGTCACCTTTGGGCTGTATAAACTATTAACACCATTAATAAAATCAATCCTAATAGTATCTATTTTGATTTTTAAATAAGCACACTGGAATACTCCAAAGGAGTCTTGTCCTTTTTGGGGGGAACTTTGCGCTTCTTTCTACACCATAACTGAAACTCCTGTTTTGTAACTGCCTTCAGAGTTTACTTATGAGTCATATAGGAAAACTTTTTGGAAAGTCACACCTTGATCTAATAATGCACCATGTTTGTTTTACAGTGTTTTTATGTTGTATTAAAAATCAAATTCATCCTCAAAGGATAAAGATTTCTAGTAGTAATGAAAGCCAGTATGTACCAGGCCCTGAAGGCCACTTTCCAAAGAGAGTTCCACATGTTTTGAACAATGAAATGTTCTCATGTTGACTTAAAAATGATTCTTAAAAATCAGTTTTACTACTTTTGGTCACACCTTGACTAAAGAAAGGAGATAGGTCATTTCTCAGCTTCCCTCACTGTGCATTGTGGTCCTTTCTCCTTCACTTCAAGGTTCCGGTGAAAAGATTCAAAGCTTTAACACTATAGTAGGTCAATATTGCTACTCACAAAGCTGATCTAATAATAAATGGTGAGTCAGCCCTTTGCATTAGTCAAATTTCCAGGTCAGACTTGATAGTAACCATTAGCTCTGTATATGGAAGTACTTTCCCTCAAATTATGCAGGTGGTGGTCATCAGATATGCCCTCCTGTCTGTTTGACTAGCTATTCTCAAATGGGAGAGGAGGCTCAGAGTGATGTGAGGACGATTCTTTTCACCCTTTAGATCAGAGGAAGTTGAAGAAATGGCTAAGAAAGAACTGTGCTGCCATCCGGCACCTTCCTTGAATTGCCATAACCTGTCAAGGACATGCGTTGAATATTTTTCCAAATGTCATTTTGGATTTCACATCCACTGAAGTAAAAGCATAAAACCTTTGAGCTAATACCATCCAGGCAATTAAAGTCAGGGTAACAGTTCTAAGCATCAAAATCACACGCATGGTAGACTAGCTTGATCTAGCTGATCTGCTGGAGAAATGCCAAGAATTGATTTTACTACCTAATGAGTAATAGGGTCAGCTGTTCTTCAGTGCAGGGGAGAGGTTTATTGCATGTATACACTATGCTTGCAGTACAAATGCACTGCTTAACAAATGCTCCGCAGTTTCTTCTCAGCCCTGGATGGTCAATTAGAAGAGCCAGTTTTGCTATGGCTGGACAAACCACATCACTAATCTAATTGGTACCCTCTTGCTCCCTTTCTCTGCTGTTCTCGCACTGTGATGATCAAGGCATGTACCATCTTGTCCCTCTCTCCAGGGAATACTTAGAAGTCCACAGTTGGTTTTCTCTTTTTAATTAGTCTGAGGATGGATGATTAATCAATTGGAAATCTGCCACGTGATGTTGGGTTGTTCTGTGAAAGGGGAAAAGGAGGGAGAACGGCCGGCAGTCGTATTGATGAGGTTTGTGCACAGAAGGCTGAGTGGCGGTGGTGTGTGTGAGCTCAATTAATTGTACGTCTAGGCCACTTTATACTCTCCCACACCTCGGGCTCCTTACCTACTGCCAGGTGACAGACGGGCACAGGCACCTCCGTCCTTTACCCACCCACAGTAGGGGTCTCTGGAAGCGATACAGGTTCTGCAGGAAGAGGATGACTGTGAGTTACCCAGGACTCTTTTCTAAGCACGGTGGACTTTCCAGTGATCAATGAGGCAAATACATACTTTTTGCACTTCCCATGTCGTTCACACCGGCCAAGGGGAACCTTTATCACACAAGTGGAAAATGCAACATACAGAGAGCTGCTTGCTTTGTCCAGTTGCATGCCCATAATCCTCTTGTCTTCTATTCCATCATAGCTGCACCTAATTTTATAAGGGAGGATAATATCATTCATAGTCTCTCGTGGGTCAGTTCCTTTTCCTGCCACCACCCTTACACCCCAGCTCCCAGCGCACAAGGTTAGATCTCTTAATCTGATCCAACTGAACAGGAAACAGAACCTTACGTGTGCACCCACAAACATACACATAAACACACAATGTATGTGTTTATATAAACATACCCGTTATTAGCAAGGAGAAAATAATGCTTTTAATATATGAAAAGATTTTTACAAATAATACTAAAAGTCACCTAAGTGCCTAAAATCTAAGTCTGCCATGATTTCTCTGGATGGAAAAGATAAAGTAACAGATAATTACTAGGGAAGAACCAAACTTTCTACGTACTTTTCAGGGTTGTAGACACTCATCTCCTCCAGGAAAAGGCTGTCATTTAGGAAACCACTGTTTCCTATCCTGGCCAAGAACTTCAAGATGATTCCTTTCTCTGATCCCAGGAAAACCACAGTGTGATTCTGATATGGCCCAGCAGCGGTGTCCACCGCAATTTTGGTCAGGCGATATCTAAAATGACAGGATCACATTTTTTATCTCTTTGTTGGTCTTTCATTAAAGTGTCCCCTTTTCCACTTCAAACAATTGGGATAAAGCTTTCTAGTAATAGCCTCAAGAAAAATATATGCATATAAATAATGCTCTCAAGCTGTTCTGCTCCTTTATTTCCATATGTAGAGCATTAGTATGGCTCCAAGGGGAGGAAAGAGGTATGTATGTGTGGAGGCCAAGTTACATAATAAATATGTAGCCATCATCATCTGAAACCACTCAACAATTATCCCTTCCATGAATAAGGAAAGACTGGATGTCTCCTGTGAAGAGGGGAAGAAATAATAAGTGAATTCATTTAATATTTCGCAATGCAAAGTACTAACCACTATCGATCACAGCTAACATTCCACTCAAGACTGAAAAGAAAAGCAGCGGCTACCATTTTTCCATACTCTTCCTCTGAGGTGCCAAGACTTGTCAACAAAATGTCAGACTGGAAAGCTTTCTGATTGTGTACAGAGGGGTAGAGAGTTCTGAAGGATGGGGAGGTAGAGGGTTAATGGCAATATTAATAAATAATAAATAAATAAATAAATAAATGGATATACAAGCCAAATAAGATCCATCTAAAGCCAAAGGTGAAGGGCATTAGTCCTGTTGCCTACCTAGGTAAGTCCTATTGGGCAACCTCCTTCTCTGAAATCCCATAGCCATTCAACACTCCATGGATACCCTTTTCTCCTTAAGCATCATGGCAGGAACTGGAAAACATGGACTCTTCTGCAAGTTACATACCATGGTTTCCATCTTATGGGCAAGAGCCATTAATAGTATTGGGTTGGCCAAAAACTGCCTTTGGTTTTTAAGTAAAAATAAAAGACACATTTTTCATTTTCACCAAGAACTTTACTGAACAACATATTGACCCTTTTGTTCCACTACCTTCTGCCACTTTTCAGGCAACTTCATAATTCCATCTTTCCAAAACTTTTAATCTTTTTGGGCATGGAACTGTTCCAGGTGCCTTTTACAGTCTTCCAGGGAATTGAAATTTTTCTACTAAGAGAATTTTGTAAAGACCTAAATAAATGGAAATCCAAAGGTGCAATGTCTGGTCAATACGGCGGATGAATCAGAACCCTGGCCAAACCATAACAGTTTTTGCCTGGTCATTGAAGAAACGTGCGGTCTTGCATTATCTAATGCATCATATAATTCTGGACGCTTTTCATCAAGTGCTGCGTTCAGTTGGTCTAATTGGGAGTAGTACTTGTTGAAACTGGTTTTCTGGAAGGAGCTCATGATAGAGGACTCCCTTCCAATCCCACCATATATGCAACATCACCTTCTTTTCATGAAGACCAGCCTTTGGTGTGGTTGGTGGTGGTTCATTTCACTTGCCCCACGATCTCTTCCATTCCACATTATTGTACAGTATCTACTTTTCATCACCCGTCACAATTTGTTTCAAAAATGGAGCGTTTTCATTACATTTAAGTGGAGAATCACATGCAGAAATATGGTCAAGGTTTTTTTTGCTTAATTTATGTGGAACCCAAACATCAAAGCAATTCACATAACCAAGCTGGTGCAAATGATTTTCAATGCTTGATTTGGATATTTTGAGTATGTTGGTTATCTCCTGCGTGGTATAATGTTGATCTCAATTAATGTCTCAATCTGATAGCTATCAACGTCAACTGGTCTACCTGACCGTGGAGCATTGTCCAGTGAGAAATCTCCAGCATGAAACTTCGCAAACCATTTTTGACAGGTTTGATCAGTCACAGCACCTTCTCTATACACTGCACAAATCTTTACTGGCATTTCGGTTGCGTTTTTACCTTTCTTGAAATAATAAAGCATAATATGCCGAAAATGTTGCTTTTTTCTTCCATCTTCAGTATTAAAATGGCTACACAAAAATTCACCAATTTTGATATGTCTTTTTAAAAATGCACACTGATATGACAGCTGTCACGTACAGTCTAACAAAATTGCTTTGAATGAAGTTAAAGAAAACTAAGTTCTACTAGAGCCATCTTATGGAAAAAACTGAATGAACTTTTTGGCCAACCCAATACTTTAATATCTTTCAATAAAGTCACTGTTTAAAAATGGTGGTAAAGTTAATTAACATTTTGTTTGATGACTGCCAAAACTGGATGGTACTTGGGAAAGCCTGTTGAATGGTTTGGCAACAAGCCCTAAATAAATATGAGAAGGAGGAATATTTAATGTTATCACAGATTTCCAATCAGCTATCCCTTCTCCATTGGCCACCACTCCAGACAACAAATGCTAAAGTATGAACCCTTCATGCTGGTATACTTATGCAAATGCTCCATTAGTCCATGCTCTGTATGACAGCTAACAATCTGGGGACAGTGCTCGGATGACATCTGCAGCATGTTTTGCAACCATATCCAACCAAACAGGTATCCACATCCATTGACTGATTCTCTTCACTGCTCCTCTACTCTCACACACATGGGATGAACAGGCTAACGCAGAAGGAGATATCTTTGTTTCTTCTAATTGCTGGCATGTGTCCGATTAGCCTGAAACTATCTGAACTGTGTTCACTGGGAATGTGGTCTTGGGGTTTGGTGGCATCCACCCATATGCCCGGGACTTCAGAGCTGAATCAATGCCCAGGATAACAGAAGATGTTTGTGGCATTTCAAATTGTGATCCACTGATGATAGGTTCTGTAAGGACCCTGTTCCTGGGAAGGAACAGGGGAAATCCAGTGAGGACACGGTTTGCTTGGCACCCACCTGACCATCGTCCTCAGGAACCATGGCTTGTTGATGATGGAGGGCACGGCCTCATCCATGAGCGGGTGTGTTTTGATGAAATTCAGGGTATCGTCAGGAAATTCATTGGAGGTTGCATATTTTTCTAAGGAGGATGAGCCAGCACAGCAACCTGGCCTAAAAAGAAACAAAGGGAGGGGGCTTATTTTGTGCTTTATGGCAAATTCTTTGAATGAACTGCTTCTCTGTGCATACTGCATGAGGGAGAATATACTGTAGGCTGAGAAGGGGAAGCTGAACAATACATAATGCCACCAAAAAATATGCTTAGATTTCCACAGGGCCACCTCCTCACTCCATAGAGAAGCCTGAGCCAGGACAGTTCAGCCTGGGCTGGGAGCAGCCTGGCTTCCCTGCCAGAAGCACAAACCCACCCCATAAACAATGATGGAGCTTGAAACAAGTGAGGGTTTGGTTTGCACGTCTCCGGGACGGCTCTTTGTCTGTCTTAAAACGCTGCTAGAACTTCTGGAGGCATTTGCTCCACAAAAAGACACAATTGGGCTGACTTTTTCACAAATGTAGAAAACAAAGGCGTTCAAAAAGCTGCCAGCCTACGTACCTGTTAGACTCAGTGTAACCATCTCTCATTACTAGGGGGTCAGAGAACATTTGGGTTTTGTTTTTTATTGTTTTTGTTTGATTTGGGTAGGTATGAAAAGCCACTTACACTGAAATTCTTGCCTGAAAAGGCATTTTTAAAATTTCTGAGCAATGACACTGAAAATTCATTTCTAAAAGAAATTATATATGTGGTTTTAGGAGCCAAGGGACATCTCAGCAAAGTCAGATCACCGGAACACTGGTGCCAGTCTTGTCCAGACACCTGCTTTGCCCACTGCTGCAGGAGAGAAAAGTGGACCCAGACAACACTGGCAGGGTCTAGCCCCAGGCACACGCTTTCATGGCACTAACCCAACCAGCCAGTGAAAGCGCCCAGATATCTGTAAGAGAGACAGGCCAGCACGTGGAAGGATGAAAGCAAACATGCTGCCACCAGTAGAAAGTCACTTGAAGTATGTGTCCTGGTGATGGCTGAGTGACACCATCTTTCGATACGCAGGGGAGCATATTACATAAGTACTCCCTGAAACCTGATCCCTCAAGCTTAACTCCCCTTCCTGCTTACCTGGAAGGTAGCTAAGAATCCCAGGCAATGACTTAGAGAATCTCTGAGGTTGCCAGGGTATGCTTTTTACACCGAGTCTGCTCTCCATAAATAACAGAGAATGCACATGCCATTTAATTCAGGGGATGAAAATGGATGAACTGTAGGGGTTTCTCCCGTGGGTACAGTGTTTCATATTATCTAAGTTCAGTTAAGTGAATTGGGCTGGGTATCTTGTGTGGGGGATTGGATGTCGGAGGAGAGAGTTGGAAACCAAAAAAGTTTAGAAGACTCTGGGTTTCCTTCCACAAATTAAGTGGAGGAAGCCGAACACACAGGGATGTTTCTATATAACTTAGATTTCGAATGCTGTGATGGGAGGCATGCAGTGTGCGCCACATAAAGAGGACAGGCACAGGGTTGGGAGAGAGTTTCATCCTGTCCCAGTTAGGAGGAATGAGTTAACTGGTTTAGTGTGAGGATTTGATAGATATTCCACAGTACCAAAAGGTCTCTGTATTGTCCCTCAACAATAGGTTCCTCATGAAAGCACTTCTGGGGCACATTTTGGGGAGGGGAGAATCGACAGTGCATCTGGACCCCAAGCAAACCAGAACCTGGCAGACCAGAGACATCCTAATAATGGCCCATTGTACCTGCTGCCCTTGGCTCAGAGTCCAGGATCAGTTCTGATCCAGTCTCGTCACAAAATCCAGGGAACACCATTTATATTTTACATTTTTTTAAGACTGAAAGACATGGGTCTCTGCAAAACTGAAGAGGAGCAGGGAGGGGCGGTGGAAATCATCTCCCCAGCGATGTGAACTTGCGCAACTCCCTTTATACCTCTCTGGGCCTCAATTTCGTCAACTATAGACCATTGGGGCTGCTGGACCAGATGATTCCTGTCATCCTAGGATTGCAATGGATAATCCACAGATAGAGAGTCTAAGCAAAAGACTAGAGAGTCACTGTTTTGAATACAACTATAGGTAATTTGGGGTTTCGGTTAAGGGAATGAAGGCAAACAGCCTCACCGGCCTTTCTATTGTGTTGGCATTTGTATCTGCGTGGCCAGCGTGGAAGGCACTAGTGTGCAGTTTATAAGATGCTCATTATCCGGGGAGCAAATGGCACCATTTTTAGAAATTCAAGAAAGCCGTGTAAATATTTGCACATACCTAGGCTTAGGTACTCGTTCATCAGGAACTGGTGTCCAAGTGGAATCTGGAGACTTCTGTTCTTTGAATCTCCCAGTAAAAACAGTGGCGACATCATGCATGTCATAGGCACACACTGCAGACCCAGGGATGCTGCAGTAGGACATTTCACACAAAGTGTTATTCATGCAACAGTTACGTATGCAGTTTGGAAAATATACTCCAAAGTAACTTTCCTAGTACGGGCAGTTGAGATTTAATGTTCACATCCTGAACACTATAAATGTAAGGGATCCTAGCGCAGAAGGAGAAGGTTTCTGTGACTCAAATTTGCATCAGTGGCCTTAAAGAAAGGGCTAGTTACAGCAGAATCATAGAGGAAAATCTCTTTATGTCTTGTGTCTGGCACTGCTTTTGCTTATAAAGGAGGAATGGTCGAGCTGGTGATTTATAAGTTTCATGAATTCCCTGAAATTATCAGTCTTTAAACCAAAGATAAAACCTTTGGACAACATTCTGCGTCTCTAATATTGGTGAAAATTTGAAGTAAAAGTGCCCCTACTGTTCACATATTCCTTCTTTGAATTTGGTTCCTCAAGCCAAGGACTTCAGGAGTGAGGATGTATGTGTGAGGAACCCAGCCATATTTTATGTTAGTCACTGTACGTTGCAAAGTTTACTTCCTGTTTATTTGCATACGACTAAACAATTTAAATCTCTAAAGCACCAACACTTTGCAAATAAAATGCTCTATTAAGTGCTAAATAATAATAATGACAGTAATCTCTACCTATAATTACATTCTTGCCTGGCACTCCTAGAAGGATTTTGGGATTTTTTTTTTTTTCATCAGTGGTGAACAAACATGAATTATTCATGCATCTAGGTACACTGCTTAAACCCATGTTTGTTTTTGACTACGGTCATTCCTTGATTTTGATCAAATAAATTTCAGCCACTGGCTGGCCAGCAGTTTTAATCAGGTTTTGAGGTAGTGGGTCACTGCACACAGAAGCATCCAGGGCAAGACACAAGCACTTTGCAGCATGAACTTCATCCAGGGAGAAAGAATGATTTACTCCTGATTTTGCAGATGTTGAAAGGATATGGAAATCACTTCATATATGATTAGGAGAATTTTATGCCATCTTTAATTTCATAACACAGTTATGAAGTATTACTAATAAAGCAAGAAATAGGGAGAGGATTAGAAAGCTTATTTAAAACAAGGTGGCAGGATGAATTTTAAAGTATATAGTGTGTGTGTATGTGTGTGTATGTGTGTGTATTCACAGTATTGAGTCTATATAATAAGACAATGATCCCCATTTGTTTTGAAATTTCAGAACCCCCAGCATTATTTAATTTTGTAAGACTCTCTCCACATCACACTTTCCTAAAAGAGGTGTACCTATTTACTTTAAATATTAAGAAAAATAGGATAAATATTGAAGTATTTTATGAGGCACTTCATAACAACTAAAAATACCCTAGGGTTTTATAATTTTCCTAAGGTTATACTCATTTGTAAATCCTTTCTTTTTCCTTCCCTACTTTATTCCCTCCCTTTCTTCCCATCTTCTGTTCATTCAGCATATATTTATGGAATCCCTAATCTCAAGTGGTGAATGTCAATAAATAAGAGAATCCTGCTCTCCGCTGACTCACAGTTCAGTGTGTAAGAAAACAACAACAACAGTGATAATAATAACAACAGTAACACATATTCCAACACAGTCTGGTAAAAAGCGGCATGTGCAGGGTTCCACGGGAGGCAGCTCGAGCTGAGGCTTGGAGCATTCCCGGGGGTTCGGTGGGCAAACAGACATGGGCTGGGTGGGCAGACTTGGCAGAGAGCAGGGCAGGAGCAAGCTCCAGGAAGCCGTCTGCGCTGGAGGAGGAGCCCGTGCCTGATCATGAGGGGGCCTGCATGCTATGCCAAGGAAGCTGGGCTTTATCCCCAGGGCAAAGAGGAGCACCTAAAGGAATTGAAACAACCTGACATGATGAAGTGTACATGTGTGGAGGACCCAGTGGAGAGGGATGAAACCAGAGGGAATAAAACAAGAGAGGGACTATAATTTATATATGAAAACTGGTATGCATATCTTTGCCATTTTCTGATTTTACTAAACAAATATGGTTTCTGAGACGGCATTAGCATGCACTAATTTGAATGTTTCCTAGGGCTCTTTTAAGAAAATTCTTTAAATGGGAGAATACATAATACGCAGGAATCTACTACTCTATTGTAATCATGAAGTGATTCACCCTCTCGAAAAACATACAGAAAAATTAGAAATGTGCTCTGAAACTCCACTGGCACCTGCATTCTGTGTTCCAAAATAGTATTCTTTTTCAACACTACTAGATACATCGGTTCCAAAGTATGAGCAGTCAAGGCCTGAATTTTTTTTTTATCTTTTCTCTTCTCAAGTCTAAAACTTCCGTCAGATGGTTGCAGCTTATTTAAACCTAACTAAATACTTCTTGTTGCAATATGGGTTTATGTTTTCATATCTCTTCAGTGGGAACTCTTGACTCTTGCCCTCCATATAATTGAGGCACATGATTTCATCTTTCAGCTAGCTCTGTTCTGGGCTCTACCCAATTCTTAAGCATTTCTTCCTAGCAGCTATCCTGTCATCTAGCCACTCATCAAGTCCTTCAGAGTTTTTGTAAGAAGTATAATCCAAGACAAAACAGTGCATTCCTTATGGAAGATCATATGGAACACACAAAACTGTACATGGAAGTGAGAATATAGTACATGTATTTCAATTTCATGACCATGGCCAGAGTTAGGATCATTTCCACACAACGGTGCTAGTACTCTAAGGTTTGGGAGAGCCAAGTACCAGGGAACATAGTGTCCCTCTTCTTTCTGTTCTTTAGTCTCTACACATTTCACTGTTCCAGGGACAGTTATTAGTGTGCCATTTAATAGCTCAGTGTCTTAGCTTAAGTAAATACAAAAATAGGGATGAACAGGCTGAGACAGTATTTCTCCGTGCAACGTTTGATGACTTGTAAATCCTCAGTAGAACCCTCCAGAGTCAGACAGTAGTGCTGTGGATGGGATCCTGGTTCCTCTGACAGGATAATAACCAGGGTCCCTTAGGTGGGATGCAAGATGGACTCATCTAATTCCTAAATTTCACTCTGTAGCATTTTAATAAGTTTCCAGTATTTTTACCTCAGAATACTGATCGAGTCATAGGAATATTAAAAGTCAAATAAAATGTTAGATGACCTAGAAGGGAAAGGAGGAACATTCTTGACTTCCAAAGCTGCTGCTTCCATCTATTGGCTCCCTGGACCAGATAGTATAATTGAACTCAGTTTCCTCAAGTGTAAAAAGAAGGCAACAGTATTATTCACTTTTCAAGATTACTGGAGGGATTGGGAAATAGCACATGAATAGTGTTTATACTCCAGGCATATGAAAAGACTATATTGTTAGAATTTATCTAATTACTTTCTCCAGATTCCTACTCTAACCGTGCTTATACATAACTGTTAATTTGTTGATGAAAACAATGTTAAGTGCTTCTTAGCTACAAATAGTGAATGGCAGTTTTTCCATCAGTTGCACATCTTGTGTATTAGACAAGAACCCCTTGGGAAAAGGAAGCCAGGAAGGACCGATTAAGTCCCCACAGCCAGGGCATGGTTACCTGTTATAAGGTGTGGAAAAGGTTGCCAGGATGACATCACGACCATTAATACGAATCACGTCTGTAACTGCCTGCAGGATGTTGAAATAAAAATGAGAGTCTCCTGGAACTGAGCAGTTCAGGCGAGCTTTAAGAAAAGACGTCCACTGTTTCTCCAGGACTCTTTGTGACCCTCCCATGTCATTCTTACAAACCTGAGCCACTCTTGGGAAAACTACCTGCAGAGGGAAAACATGGAGAAAATGAAATGCACTTAACTTTTCGTGGAGCTCTTAGTAGAATTTGCCTTTCTTAGAAAACAGAAACAGAACAACAAGGTGCTTAATTTAATCCTGTGTTTCTAAAATCAGTAGAAAAAAAAAAGAAGGGAAAAACTCAGCATTGGAACAGCATGTTTTGAAAGATAAGGCTGTGGCATTTAATACAGAGCCATAAATCCTTCAGGGGATCAGCTCCCAGCCACATAAACTCATTTCCATACAGACTGCTTAGCTTTTTATTTCCTCAAACAAAAGCACACTTGTATGCACCATCTCTGCCATCCTCACTAGCTGCCTCTGGGCTCTGCATCTCATACTCTGAATTCCTCTAACTGTGCAAGCCACCCTGGCATTGAATTGTGCCTTCTAACTTAGTGATCTTGATCTATTCTCTGATAAAAATAACCGAAATAGACATCCCCTAAGTGTTCTATTGCTTTTTGTAATACAATCAACACCCTTGGTTTTCTTAAAAGATATTGAATATTTACATTCTCTCTCTGGAGCGACTCAAGTTCAAAACATAAAAACCTGATGAGTGCACCTGGAAACCACATCTTAAGGTACTTGAAACTCAGTATTAAATTTTCAATATAAACATTTAAGAGGTTTCCCTGTAATCTGTTACTACTCAGAAAAAGCATACAGGGGTTTGAGGAAGCAAAATGTTTCACTTCCACCAGTCTCTGGCTGGATCTTCTCAAAACCATGACCTTGTCATTAGATTTATGGTTCTTATTTCAAAGTCATTGATAACCACACTGGCCCCAAACTGAGGACATCCTCCCCTCTTACCTTTCCCATGGTGTTGTACTCCACCGCTATCTCCCTAAAGAAGAAGTAGATGTAGTCTCCATAATCTACCGCTTGGACAAAATACGGTTCTGTGGACAAATGGGCACTTTAATTGGGGACATGTCACACAGAGTTAAAAGAACTGCAATCAGCTGCAACCAAAGACATGTCATTAATTGAAAGTGTAGGGCCATTAGACATTTGGTTAACACTGACCATTTCTGGTGACTTCACACATGCAAGTGCTGGTGATTTCAGAAAGCATTTAAGCCTACAGATTTTATCTTTCAGAAGCAGTTGCAATGAACAATGAAGAATAAATGAGTTTTGCATATCTGTGTAATTTTATTTTCCACAATACAACTCTCAAATTACAGAATGGATTTTGTACACATGTCTTTGTCACCCTTGACTCATACAGGGTTGTGAACAGCTTTTTTTCTGTTCCCCACCACCTCCAATCCCCTGTTTCCTTCCATGAATGAAGTGTTTAGTTGTTTTCACGTGGGACTCTGAAATGAGAGCTTGAAGCAGGAAAGATAAATGTCACGTGTTCTATTATAGTGGCATTGGTAGTTTTGATAACACTCCAGAAACTCATGGGAAGTGAAAAGGGGAGGTAAATAAATCAACTGGGGGCAGAAGGTGCAATTTCTACCTTCCTGTCTGTGAGAAGCCATTACTAAAATGCAACTGCAGTCTCGTCCATCTAGGCTCTGAATCTCCCTCAGGATATGTATCTCCCCCACCTCCCCTCCTTTCTTCTTTTAATTGTTTGTTCACCTTTCAACCATTTTGAATCATGCTTGACGGTCCGTAGGGTTGGGCTGTCTCCAAGACTCCGGTAAATGACTGCATCAATGGCAAGGAAGTCAGTCACTGTAGCAGAGTACAGTTTTCCGTCTTCGAAGAGAAAGAGAAGAGGTGGTCGGAGTTGCAGCAAGACAGTGGGCACGGGGGAATAATAGAGGCCTCCCCCGCCCAGCCTTCCTGTATCAGGCAAATAAGATAGGGCACCTGGGAAAAGCCCGAGAGTCTCTGGGAAAACACCTGGCCCACATTCCTAACCATTTTAAATTGGGATCATGAGAGATGAAACATTTTTCATTTTTTAAATTGCACGGCAATTTCTAAGTAGCAGCAGCTCAGGGAACAGGGTAAATGAAAAAGGTTGTTAGCTTCACTCGATTAGATTGTACCTTGACTGAAATCTCAAGGCCAAGGCCTCTTGGACACTGCAACTGCCACACACCGTGGTAAACTGGATTAGGTAGGAGCCCAGGGAAAGATAGAGGCTGATTTTATCACCAGAAAAATTTAAGTGCAAGCAGAAGTAACAGCGTCCTTGGCTTGAGCAGGTGAGGGGCGTTGAAGAAAGGGGATTCATAAGCAAAAAAGAGCTGACTAAAATTGCTACGTGTATCCTGCGAGTCTCTGCTCCTCTTTACCTCGGTCATGAGAGCCACTAAGCCCTGCCAATCTAGCTTTGCATTTAAGAAATATTTGCTTCAGTATTTCCGGTTACAAACGGAGAACATTCTGATATATAAGAAGCCAAAGTAAAGGCGGGGGAAGGGATGGTGCTGAGTTCAAATTGGTCTTTCTTTAAGAATTCATGCTCTTTGGGACTTATGCTTGAGAATGCATTCAAGGCAAAAGAGGGCAAAGATGACCAAAGGTGAATCCTTGAAATCTGGGGTTCTTTACCCGGATTAGCAAGCATTGTTTACACAAATAATCAAATGGGCTATTCTGGAATAGCAAAATCTATGTAGATGAAATGGAAACACTAATTATATTTAATATAAAAAATTACTTCCTTGGCTCATTTTTAATGGATTACATATCTTCATTAATTGTGGCTTTGAAAGCATCTTCCAGAGTGGTTTATATACAATACAGTATTCTTTTAAGCTCTTGCACTTGTGGAATAAGCATATATATATATATTTTTAAAAACCTCATATCCAAACATACCTAAGCAAAGTTCTTGATGTCTACTTTTGGTCTTAACTGACCTTTACTTAGTTTCAGGGTAGAGCTGTCTTCACATCTATGTTATTGGCATTCATATATCAGTCATTGTTGACTGTTTGGGCTAGATTTTAACTGCAGACAGCACACCTTTCTATTGATAAACATGTCTACAAAAATCACAACTTCTCCTATAGAATCATAGCCCCAGGTCGTACAGATACACCTGAAGAGCCAAGGGCAGTGGAAGCACTGTGTGTGCGTGTGTGGTTATTGCTGTTGAACACTCCCCCGTACTCTTTGTCTTACGTTCTACACTGGGTATCTCACCAGCACTTTTACTTGTAAAATCAAGTACTATTTTGGCACTCTTCGTAATATGGCAACCGTTGAGGTACAACAAATATCTTCTGTTTATAAGGGCTGAGCTTTTATGAGATTTCAGACATTTCAGTGACCACTGATTCAAATATACCTGTTGGAAGGGGCAGAGGGGCAGTGACAGTATGGTCTCAACATGGCTTGCTTCTGGAAACTTGGTGGCCTTAGTAAACGCTGCCCATTCTCCTCTTTCTACCTCAGGCTATGTCTTTTTAGTTAACGGTTAAACTTGTGTTCTCCACTGCAGCCCACATCCTCCATGGTACTGACTAATGCAGGTGCCAAGTGTCAGAAAAGTGTTGCTGCAGAAGTTATGCACATAAGAATATGCTCAAACCCCCTTACCACTGGCCTTGCCCCTGGCCATGCTTACAAACAGGTTTCCAAGACTTTGTGTTTCTCACAATGCTGCTTCCCGACAATACTGTGCTCTACCTTTGGAGGAGAACCTGAGAAACCTTTCCTTCTGAACCTGGCACAAACCACTTCTTCAATCGTTGACTGCAGATGCAGGCCCACAAATGGATGACACTGAGGATGAAGTTCAAGGAGCTAATCTTTTTTCATAATCAAAGCCCTAAAGTCTCTTATCTGGCTAGGATGTGCCAGTTTTTAGCTGCTGTGATGGAAATTATAGCTAACTGCTTTATTACATGCCATAACAATCACGAGCAAACCAACACTTCTCCCTGTACCCACTTCCACGTGCACAGCTGGCAGTGAATTCCTAAATAAATTTCTAATTAAAACACACACACACGCGTACACAAAAATCCCAATCTGAACGTCATGGCTTACTTGCTGCTGTTTTATATCCTTTGCAATGGAAGGAAGGAGTAAGGATGGGGAGTGTGGGTCAGCCTCAGCCAATCAGCACCATCCCCTTGGCCACTACAATATTTCTGTCAGAGACAGGCATGTAACCTAATCAGGTCAATGATATTTGACAAGATGTTTGCTGGTAACTTATGAGTATGTGGTCTCACTGCTCTGATAGAGCTTCCAAAAGCTTCCTTTTGTCTCTTTCCTTCTCCCTTCTGTATGTAGACAAGAGAACACGTAGCCCTAATTGAGCCCCGGCAGCCATCCTGTGACTCTGAGAACAGCCAGTCTCTCTCAGAGAAAGAAAGGAAGCAGAGCAGAGAAATGAAGAGGACCTGTGTCCTGGATGAGATTATTGAGTTGTTGAATCAGACCAACCCCCAAGTCTACCCTACCTTAAATACTCAATCCACATTGGTGGTTCAAGGTGGGATTTTCTATTATTTCAGCCCAAACATGCCCTAACCAGTATGTCACATGTTCAGTACAAAGTTGTTATTCTCTCTGAAGGCACAAAAGCATGGGTAAGCGTGGCAAAGACTTCTCTTAAGAAGCAAAAGTACAATTTTCATATGAATTTCAAATGGAAAAGGCATTGTTAATTACACTGTTCACTAGAGAATCAAAGTACAACTGTGACTCTGCAAATCCTCCAGAGTAGGTGTGCAGCCACAGGCTGAGCACACAAAAGCAAATGTAATGAGAAGAAATCAGGTCATTTACCTGCAAACAGTGCAATGTTGGCATGTTTGGCATCGTAAGGGCATCTGGCCATTCCACTAAACTCATCCCCAAAAGGTTCCAAAGTATCCATCTAAATGAAATAATAGGACTTAATTAAGAACAGCAACCAACAGTAGTAATAGCAACTAATATTTACAAAGCTCTTAATTTGCTAAGTAATTCATATGCATGGTGCAAATAATCCTCGAATACCCTCTGAGGTAAGTCTTGTGGTTTCAGATGACGAAGCTGAGGTTTAGAGAGATTAAGTCACTTGACTAAGATTCTACAGCTAGGAGAGTCAGAAATTCAGTCATGTCTGCTTGACTCTGAACCACTACAATAAAGAGATTCCTTTATTCCCATAAAGAGTATCCTTCTGGAGTGCTCAAGAAGTAGCATCGTTCTCCTTGGAAAAGGAATTTCTGAGGCAGACACCAGGAAAACTTAATTCCCCTCCTTCCTCTACTCCCCATGAATTATCTGTTGAGTCATTAACTCTATAGAGAATGACTTCAGATTTGGTTTTCTTGTGCCCGAGGAGTCCTGCCTTTGTGGGTTAAACTCTAGAAGACGACGCTGGAATTCTTTCTCGGGTTACCTGATAAGACTAGTATGGCATCAGCAAAGGTACAAAAACATGGATGCAAGCAGAGCTCAGGTAGCCTCTGTACCTACTTCAGAAACATGTCTATCCTCAGACTGTACAGGTGAGAAAGGCCCAGAAGCTGAGAGGTTCCCAACAGCCACAGGCTGCTGCTTGACTTCCATCTCCTAATGCCCAACCCTGGCCATGTTCCTGTGGGCTAGAGGTTATTACTGGCTAGAGGTTATTACTGGCCTGCCTGTGAGCCCTTTTTTAAAAAAAATTTTATTTATTTTTGCTGCGTTGGGTCTTTGTTGTTGTGCGTGGTCTTTCTCTAGTTGTGCCGAGCAGGGGCTACTCTTTGCTATGGTGTGCAGGCTTCTTGGGTTGCGGAGCATGGGCTGTAGGCACATGGGCTTTAGTAGTTGTGGCACGTGGGCTCAGTAGTTGTGGCTTGTGGGCTCTAGAGTGTAGGCTCAGTAGTTGTGGCTCACGGGCTTAGTTGCTCTGTGGCATGTGGGATCTTCCCGGACCAGGGCTTGAACCCGTATCCCATGTGTTGGTAGGTGGATTCTTAACCACTGTGCTGCCAGGGAAGCCCCTATGAGCCCTATTTTAAAACAGGGAGATTGCATATAAAAACCTGAATTTCTTCTTTTGAACAAGTTGGAAAGTCAGTTTAGGCTGTTCTTACCCAAGTGGCAGCAGGCTATAGTTGAGTAATGACAGCCCCTGCCATTTTCTTCAAACAGGCATGTGGTCTTTAGCATCAGGGCCCCTTCACCCACAGATTATCCTGACAACCTGCTTGCTTCACTCCTATGAGTTACCTGTCTGGCTCCATAGGCATTTGCAGGTGAGGCAGGGTCTTACTAGCCGTTCACCAAATTTCATTTCCCTTTCCTACATATCACACTAACCTACATTTCCCATCCTCCCTTGCAGATCAGGTATGATCACATGACTGAGCTCTGGCTAATGGGGTGTGTGTAAGGCTCTGTACCACCTCTAGGTCTGGCCTCTAAAAACCTTCCACGGTCCTCCCCTCTTGCTCTCTTTCCACATTCTTCCCTTAGATACAGAGGATCCAGTGGAGAATTCCAAGATTCTAAGAGATGGCAGACACAAGAGCAGAATGGAGCTGGCTTTCTGAATAACCTCCTCATAGAACAGAACCTCTCTCACCAACCCATACTTGACTGTGATGTGAGCGGGAAATGAACCTCTGATGATTAGCCACTAACACTGGTCAGTGGTTGGCCCACCTAGACCAATAATTAAGGGGGTTCCTACCACACAGGCTTCTTCCTTACACCATGGATTGTCCTAGAATTTAAATCTCAGCACCACAGAGTCCCTAGAGAGATCTCCTCCACATTATTAATGTTTTGACCCTCTCTGTAGTTCAGTCTTCTTTATGGTTTTAGGGTATTTTGTTTATCATCTGGCAGTTGCCTGGTTTGACTACATATATGAAAATGGAAAGAAGATAAACCCAAGATAGCACTGGTGCTGAGGAAGAATCTGTGAAAAGGCCTTTAGCACTAAATCAGGGTGCCTTAGATCAAGGTGCTTGGAGTTGCTGCCCAGGAGGAAGGAGCGAGGTTCTTACTGAGCAGCCGCTAGTGTTGTCCAACACTAGCCCTTTGCCCTCAACCCACAGAAACCTTTTCAGGGATATGACAGGCCACTTCTATGTACAAGCATTTTGAAATCTTCCCCCATCGAAGCCATCCTATTTGTTTAAACTGTAGCCGAGAATCACATAAAGCAGTGTGTTAAAAATGTAATTTTAGGGAAAAGATGTTCAAGTTAGACATTCTATAAAGCAAATGCACTCTTCCCCCAGCACATTTTTATGAAAGTCTTTTCCTAATATTTTGTCCCAAGAAGAGCTTCCTGCTGAACTGTGACAGACTTTGTGGTCTGTGGCAAGTATTCAAAGTGATGCTTGGTACACAGTGATGCAACGGAAATGCTGTTATCCCAAGCAGTGCATGCTGTAATCCTGGCAGTGGGGAAACAATAATGTACAGTGGGGATATATTTTTTTTAAATGTACCTACTTCTAAAACAGCGGCTGTAGCTATAGCTAGTCAAGGGCAGGAAGCAATGAAGAATTAATGTATTGGTTTGGGAACTTGGAAAAGTCCAGAGACAAAACAGTGCCATGGTGAAATGCTCCTTCCATGAAGAACTAATCCTTGTAGCAATCATCAGATCTTAGACTTAACAGCAGCCCCTAGTCAATTAAATCACCCTAGGGTACAGATAGTTATACTAAGAACCAGCCTGACTTGTGTGGAACTTCAAGAGGTTTAGAGAACAGGAGGGAAAAGGTATGGAGTGTAGTTGTAAATTTATAGTGGGCAGCCTTCAGAATTCTTCCCCAGATAATCTTATTTGGCTCTAATCTCTCTAATATATTCAGCTTACTTCTGTTACAAAAATCGTGTAAGTCAGGGCACACGGTGCAGAAGCAGAGACCAAAATTTTGTCACTCTCCTGCTTCAAATAGTTTAACTTGACGCTTCTGCGCTCTGAGAGTTGGGTTAGTGGAAAACTGGTCATTGTTTTTGCTTTGACCCTTTGGTCCTGATCTGGAGATGACAAGCACTTAAGAGAGAGGCTGTCCATTCTCCCCGCAGCCAAATACATTATGTCTCATATCCTCAGCAAAGTCCCTCTGTGCCCCGAGAGTCTAAAAACACTTGTCTGAGCAATGCCAAGGGTTCTCACTACCATTCGCCATGATAGGTGTATCCTGTCTGTGGTTTCTGAGAGGCCCAGGCTCCTGGAACATGTTTCAGCAGGTGTGGCTAGAACAAGGGAGAGGTGAAGGCATCCCTTAGAGGTGAAGTATCCTGGGGGAATGGAACATGTGCAGGAAGAATGAGCTGGACCACAGGCAGGCCGGGTATCACAGTGCCCAGAAAACCTGTAATTTGTCATAAAAGATAGCTTTCCAGCTAGGGAATTTGTTAGGATTTGTTAGAAGCATTAATCTTAATGAGTCCTAAACAATGACGAATGGGGATGGAATATTAAGTGATAGAATTAAAGTCCGTGCTCCAGTATACCATTACTGGCTGAATGTTTGGCTAGACTGCTGCCTCTATTACAGCCTGAATCGGCTCCTATCATTACTTAAAATTTGGATGTGATAGTATTTTTTGTATTAATTTAGATTTTTAAAAAAATACTGCATTGAAATTATCATTTGTCTTGATTACTGAATTTTTTTGATGCCCCCCCCCACCCCTTACATGTTGTTCCTGAGCCAAATGCCTCACTTGCCTCACCCTAATCCTGACCCTGCTGGTGCCCGTTTCCAAACATAAGATGAAAGCTGAGGGCTTCCCTGGTGGCGCAGTGGTTGAGAGCCCGCCTGCCGATGCAGGGGACATGGGTTCGTGCCCCGGTCCGGGAAGATCCCACATGCCGCGGGGCGGCTGGGCCCGTGAGCCATGGCCGCTGAGCCTGCGCGTCCGGAGCCTGTGCTCCGCAACGGGAGAGGCCACAACAGTGAGAGGCCCGCGTACCACACAAAAAAAGATGGAAGCTGAGCATGAGGGTAAAACAGACCCTCCCTCCAACGTCTATGCCAAGGCAGTCTTTTAAAACTGTCAAACTCAGGCTGGTGAGCCCTCTGGTCATATCAGCCCAACATTTCTTTGCTCATTCTTCACACCCTTAAGGTTTCACTTTATGCTGGTGAAACCCAAATCTAGATATGCCCCCCATGTCTCTCCCTAAATCAAGGTTCACCCGTCCATCTTCTTGTTGGAGATCTTTATTCATGTCCCGTCGGCATTGCCATCCATGGTGCCTGGCATACTCCTAACGTGCCAAATGGAACCCCCATGTTCTCACCACCCCCCTCAACCCCACTGCTCTTCCTTTACTCACTGTCCAAACTGGTGGCCGCCCCATCCGTCCACCCACCCAGGAGATAGCCTTGCAGTCATTCTTAACTCCTGTCTCTCCTTATCCTGTGCTTCTTGTTAATTAGTAAATCCTCCTGGTTTTTGTCATTTAAGTATTTCCTGAATCTCATCTCCTCCCTTAATCCCTGAGGCCACCTCCCTCTCTAGGCTCTTTTTTGTTGTCACTTGTCACCTCACAGTCCAGCACTTCAGAACCAAAAGTAGTTTCTCAAGCTCAGTAGACTGTTTTCTTACTCCGTGCCTTTGTTCATGCTGTTCCCCTACCTGGAATGCCCTTCTCCCTTCATTTGGTAACTTCTTCTCTGAGACTGAGGTTAGGCATTATCTCATTCACTATTTACCCCACAAAATTCATCGAACACCTGTTTGGAGACACTGTGTCAGGTTCTGGGCAATCACAGACGCTTGGGTTTCTCCTGGGCTGGGGTGTTCGTGTTCCATACGTGGGGACAGCAGGAGGGAACGCTTGCAGACAGGTGTCGTCTACCTCCTTCTGGAAGCTCTCCCTGACTCCACATCTCAGGCTGATATAAGCACTTTTCTGTGATGGCTTCCATCACAGCTTCCATCACATAATGCTCTGCATTATGTCACCGTGGCAGCAAACCCATGGGATTGCAGTTTTCTTCTCCCTGTCTGGCTTCCCTAAGGATGGAGGCCTCCTGTCTGTCTTTACAACATCAATGCCTGGTCACGGGAGAAACTCAATACGGGTTTGCTGAATGACAGACTGTTGCAGAAAGAAGGGACAAGGAAAGCCAAAGATGTGGAGCCAAGACCTCAGATCATTCTCATCTCTGCTCCTTCAGCAACACCGCCATCAGCTGCATCAGAACTAACTAGATTCATTAATGCTGCGAGGGTTAATTTTTTCCCTTGCATAAAGGCCAAGATAAGTAAGGCCATAGTCAAGTAAGCTGAGTGCTGAATGGAATTAACTTCCTGTGTTCTTGCAAATCTTACCTAGAGGAAAGTCTGCAGTTTCCAGTGGCATGCTTTTGAGATCCCTTTATAAATAGGAATCGTTCACAATATAAGCGTGTTTTTGTGCTCAGAGAGGAGATGGTAGGGTGGGAGGGAAAAAGAGAAAGGGAGAGAGAGGAAATCCACTATGTGGTACATATGTTGGCGTTCTGAACAATAGAGAATAGGGTTTTACAGAAAGGAACTTTGCAGGATCGGCTCTTTAAAGCCGCGTCAATCAATCCTGAACAAACAGGAAGCTTAGAAGCCTGCTCAGGATCACTCATGTGGAGCAATACATTAAGTCGAACAAGTGAGAGGAACCCAGGTGGTGTTGAATTAACCCTCTTAGGTTACTGCAGGCACAATCACAGTGAATTATGAAATACCTCCGGGCTGTGTGGTTCCAAGAGACAAGATAGCATTTACCTTATAGTTTCTGCAGGAAGGGTTGAAGGCGTTAGTTCCACAGACAAACAAAGTATCATCGTTTTTCTTTAGAAGAACTTTAATAAAGTTGTGACACTCATCCTGAAAAATAATTCAAACTTTTTGGTATCCAGTCCATTCAGTATAGAGACCCCTTCACCGTGTACCATGATCTGCTAACAGCAAGGTTAAAATGCTGGTGGCTGGAGAGTTCACCTGTGAAAAGTTCGAGCCCCTCCTGATGTTTACCAGAAGATGATGATGAGAATAACAATTGCTTTTTCAACAGTAAATAAGAAAACGGCATAGAGTGGAAGTATGTATTCATGCCGCAAAAGGAAGGCAGGCCTGGAAGTACCAGCCTCCCCATCACATTAATTCTAATGCCAGAGGCTCCAGGGTCCCTTGATATATAAGGTTCCTAGCTGAAGTGTGTTTTTATGTTGTTCTATGACCAAAGGCACGAACTTCTGTATGTCTGCGGCAGCCTTTCTGAGCTCTTCTGCAGACTCCCTGAGGGCTCTGCACTGTGAGGTGTGGGCTCCCGGAGAGGGCGCTTACAAGAGTCAGGGCAGCCAGCTTGGTTTCCATAATCCCTGGTGCCCCTAAATAGTTCATGACGCGGCCCTAGCAGCTGTTGTAATGTTTTATCACATTAAAAGCAAGCTATTTTTGCAAATTAAAGCCTTCAATAAGTTGATGGAAGAAACAATTACTGGGGGAAAAGGGACTAGTGTGACCCACTCCACATCATGGTCTACAGCTAGAGATAACAGTCAAGGACTTAACCCAAAGTGGCAGCTGCAGGAGAAATGAAAATTGCCTACCTTATGTTTTCCCTTCATTCTGCATGTGTCTACATCGGCCTGTCTAGATTTCCATGTCAGTTTCTGTGGCGATCAAGAAAGAAATCAATTAGAACCCAGAGGTTGTTGCATTTGATTTTAGAAGTAAGAGTTCCCTGGGGGAGACTAGAGGCTGAACATATATTTATTGAAAGCTTTCCGCACCCTTTCTCCATGATTAATTCATCATAACAACAAAAGATTAGAGGTGGAAATGTTCATTTAATTTTGAACCCCTGTCTATTCATTAAACTACAAAATGACCTTCTTCTCTTTGAGATAAAGATGAAGGAAAAAGGAAAGAAGAATAAACAACAGCGTGGATGGACATTTCACATAAAATATCCACATTAACTCGCTAAATTATGCTCATTTTGATAAAATACATGTCCTTGCCCTTCTTTTTCACTTGATAAATCAGTTTCCGTGAAGCAGGCCTTTTTCTTAAAATATGGAAGTCATTTTCTTAAACATAAAGGAGACATTCACTTTAGGTGGACAAAGATTTAATTCAGGTTATACTCCTTTGCATAAATTCATGGGCTGAAGGGATCATCTACTTCTGGGGTGGATTTTATTAACTAAAATACCTCCATGTGGAGTTATAAGGGAAGCTTAAGGTTATATTTTATGTGTGTCTGAAACGGATAATTATCAAATTCCTGAACCACAACAGTCAACTCAAACTTAGTACTGCAAGATATGGAAACATAACAGTGAAACGTTTGTAGGACAAAAGTTTACATATGAAAGCTGATATTTTCCTGGACAAACATCCAATATTTTATTAAAAGAATTTAGCAATTACCTAAAACTCCAAAGTGTACATGCACACATAATTGATGAATAAAATATGAAGTACATAACCATTTCTGAGTATGTATTAAGCCCTAAGTTACCCCCAAATTAGGACTTCACAGAATGTTCCAAATTATTATAAGCCATGTCATCTCAATCAATGCCTTTAAAATACATATTCTCTTCAAGAACCATCCTAAGGTCCTTCATTTCAGAAAGAAAGTTTTAAAACTACTTACTTTGCTACAATAAATTTCTTCTGTGTGTGAGGTGTCTATATCAACAGTATAAATATGGTCCCTATAAACAAAGAAATATTAATACAATGTCAAACACAAGAGTCAAGATAGTTCATTTTCTCCTGAATGAGTATATGTCTCATTCAAGGCAGATAAACCCACATCCATGTTATTAAAAACAAAACATGCATATGCAAGAAAAAGGGGAGGGTTCAGCCTCCAAGAGATGCCTCTGGCTCACATTCAGCATCTTCTGACAAAATGTGGCATCTTGCCACAACGGACACCTTTTATGAAAACTTTCCAGTAGTCTCTCTCATCATGGAACTATAACATCTGTATATATGTAGTTTAGTGGGAGATGTCTGAAAGTTGAATGGGCTTCCAAACTGGAACACAGATGGTTTCACATGCCCTTTCACTTGGTATTCAACATGCTACAATAATTGTTCATCAAGGGAGCTAACAAAAAGCTCATCTCCATCTCCATCTCTTTTTAGACAACATATTTTCAGCCTTAGCTTTGACAATTTGATGGAGAAGATGGAAGATGATAAAAGTAAAATTCTTTCCAGAAGCCACTCTCTTTTTTCACACGATGATGGTCAATTAAGGTCTAAAATGTACTTGAGCTAAAGTTTACATTTCTTGCTTCTGTTTACCTTCCTGTTTTGCTGAGAATTTGGTTGACTTTATGATTTGCTGCCATTCTCCCCTTGGAAGGGGAGAAACCGAATCAGCAGCTCAGGTGTGGGGCTATATTTAAACATCCCCTTCTGTGTGAGCTGAGTACAAGGGTGTTTTTGTCTGGAATTCAGAAGAAAGGAAAGAAAAGAACTACACTCAACTGGGGAGATGGGGGGCTAGTGAGGGAAAGCAAAACAGCTCATTTTCCCTTGAAATAACATTGACTTTTTCTAAAATGCAGGAAGTCCTGGGGCTGGAAAATTACCCACAGCTTTAAAGCAAGACCTCAAGGCTCCCGTGCAGACTTTCAAGCCCCCTCATTACTTAAAAGAAACGGAGAGGGGAGAAGGAAAGAAAGAAAAAAGAAAGAAAGAAATCTGCTGTCAGGTTTCACTTGAATTCTTTTCCCCCCAGTTCTTTGGAAATCTGTTTGCTACTGCTTTTAGGGAAAGTACAACAGAGAAAAATAGAAATAAAAACAGGCTCTCTCCTGTGAAAATAAAAGGGGGCAAGGCAGTTGGCCTACAAATTCCCTTGCCTGCTCCTGGACTGAGAGAGAGAGAGAGAGAGAGAGAGAGAGAGAGAGAGAGCGAGCGAGCGAGAGTGAGTGTGTGTGTGTGTGTGTTTGTGTGTGTGTGTGTGTAAGGGTGGTGAGGGGGAGAAAGGGGAGCCTGTTTTGTAAATTGCTGAGTTGGGAAGTTCTTCAGACTTCAGTAGGGTGCCAGAATCGCCCTGCCCTTTAATTCCAAGGCAGTTTTATGGCATTCCTTTATCACTTGTTTGACTCTATTGGTGGTGCTGTGGGTCAGGTTCATTATTGGAATGGAATTGCCTATTACTTTGGTATTAGGTTTGAGATGACTCGAGGTTTTTCCTGGCCCTGTCTCTCCTCAAAACTTTAAATAAGAGCTGAACATATGAATTGTAAATTAACAACTGATTAATATTGGCAATTCCTCAGAAAGCTCTTAGATTGCCCCCCTTTGGCATGGCCTGTTTATGTTAATTAGCAGTTCAGAGATTAAACAACAAAGAAAGAAGAATTTACAAAATGGATAATAATAAAGCAGAACTGGAAAGCATTCTTGCCATCAAGCTTCACTCAGTCCTTGGGTTCTTGATGGGACTTGGCTTCTGATTGCTGACACACATTGTCTAGAAGAACCAGGGAGCCTTTTAAAAATAAAATTCTGTGAATGAAATCTCCCTTTGGACAATGGCAATCTTTTTCAATCTCCAAGAGATCACATTGCCCAGCAAACAGAACAACACTTTATGCTAAACCACAGACCAGGGTCAGGGGTTATTCCCCAGCACCCGTGTGTGCATCCCAGGGTTCATACTCTGCTCTCACTGAATTAAGTTATTTGAACACAAACTGACTTAATTCTAGGACTTCCTCTTCCCCCCTTCAGTGAGTACCACTGAACTGTGTTGCCATGACTTGAGCTTGGGGGAAGGATTTCACTTTAAATCGTGTTACTTGCTGCCTGAGAATGTGGATCTCTCTGGGAATTGTTGGGAAACGTGAAATTAAAGGGAGAGGAGGGACCCTAAATACCGTGAACACAGAAATAATTTAGGAACTTCTCCAAGGTGTGTATTGAAGGGAAGTGGCTGCATATAGAGTGAAAACCAACATGTCAGTACTAGGCTGTTACAAATTTGACCTTTAACTAAAGACAGTCTGTTTTATAGTGTTAAAAAAGTGAATGTTTCCCTTTTTTTTTTTTTTTCCCTTCTTTCTCCTTTTCTTGGCGTAGGGAGTTACGGTAAAACAGTCTTGGTTTTAACAAGCTGTAATAATGGTTACTTTGAAGTCTGCATAGCACCTTGCTCCTAACTCAGGTGCCCACCAAGGCCTGCAGTTCACACCCATGCTAAATCATCAGGCACAAGCGCAGTCTGTTATAATGTTTATTTTCCCCTAAAGACTCAGTTGCAAAATGAACAATTCATAGAAGATTATTGAGTCAACCTATTTCTCACAGATGCAATGTTTAATCATTTGTTTTGACCATCCTTTAGCTGATAGGCTACAAATGTAATCTTCCAGACTTGCTGCATTTAGGAAACTAAAAATGGTATTTAAGAAGGAGCTGATAACTCTCCCAGAGAGGTGGCTACCAAGGACTCATTGGATTGCTTTTTCATAAATACCTACAATGGCCATGATCTTGGGCAACAGCTATGAGGAGATTATCACCAGGATAAATAGTACCATTTCTATGGCTCAGTAGGCTGCGGAGTACAGGGAGTGGTGACCCAGACTCTAGAGCAAGACCATTCCAGTTCAAATCCTGCCTCTGTCACTCTGACCCAGTCATTTCACCTTTCTGTACATGGTTTCCTCCTGTAAGACATGGGTATGATAATAGTTCCATCTCATAGGGTTTTTTCCAGGATTGAATGGATTAACATTTATAAAGGACTTAACAACTGTATTTGCAATTTATATAGCACATACAACCAATATGTACTACATAAGTATTTGTGAAGTAAAAATTTTAGAAAGTGCTTTGGCATTGCTCCCTGTGACCAAATGTAGGGTACTCGGAGGATATTTTAATCTAGCCAGTGGATTTTTACTTTATGTTGCATAGCTTGTAATTTCAGAACATTTAAGTGCTTTGAAGGAATCCAGCACTGTTGTTACCTCCCTGTTTGTTGCCTGTGCTCACAGCCAAACAGGTACTACAAACATAGTCTCTATTTCTCCTTCCCAGTGTAAAACAATTCATCAGTCTAGACCCAGGTTACACCACAGTGGAACCCTACAAGATAGTGCTCTTTTTGCTGTTCATTTAGAAATATTTTGAATGAGCTACACACACACCCCCAGATGGGAAATCATGTATTTTTAGAATCCCAAAGGACTTCCTTAAGATAATCTAATCTAGTCTCTCATTTAACAGAGGACACTTACACAGCCAGAGAAGTTCTGGTCCAGGTAAATTAAGAGCAGAGGTGAAACAAAAGCCTAATGCATGTGATTCCTGTCTGGGTCGTATTCTTACCATGCCATCCAGCCTTAAGACATGGTCTGTTTAAATGACATTTCCCCAGTGGATAAGTATTTTCTTAACTAGATCCAAATCAAAAACTTCTAAAATGGATGGCTACTGCTAAAGTAATGCTATAGACTATACATTATCAGCAAAAACACAAGATTAATATACACACACCCCCACACACATTGAACTTAAACTGATACATGTTTACACATTCAACTTAATTTAGGAAGTATCAAGGAGAGAAGCACTTTACTCTGTGCTTGAGCAAATATTTGTATATATATACGATGTTCAAGATAAACAGAGGATTATTTGAGTCTAAGCTCCAAAATATGCAATTATTTCTACCCAAATCCACATAATAAAGTTAAACAGACACAGAAAATCTTGAAAGAATGATTGCTTGACAAACTAAAGTAGACTTTAAATTAAGGAACACTCTGTTGGAGATCTTTAAAATGATGCATAGCGGGGACATTTAGCTATTAGGACCCTTGGATGCTCTGAAAGCAAGCGTGAGGAAAAGGTGGCTCACCTAGCAGCAATGTAGAGGGTTCTGTTCATGATCATGATCATCTGGATGTCCAGCCTATGCCTCTGTGTGGTGTTCCGTCCTGGCTTGTGGCCCACAAACACCGGATACTGTTTTGTATCTGTGAAAAGAGGAGATGGGGCAAGAAGAGAGGGAAAAGGAAATTAAGCCAAGAGTTGACAGGGCAGGGAGAGGAGGGGGGCCAGCCACAAAACAAAACCATATTTAAGTCCAACCGTGCCACCATTTTCCAGTCTGTTATTTTAGGAAGTGCTGTGATAGAAGAGTCCTCTTTAAGGATAGTCATGTTACAGTTTCATTTCCTGATGCTAATAAGACTGGGCTTAGATTTCTGAGTGTCACTCTTTCTGACTTGTCCTTCTTTCTGGGGGTTAAACTTGCCAGTGAACCCTTTACATGAAGGTGCTCTTTTCTTCCACAGTTTTCTTTTCATCTTTAGAGTGCTAAGCCCGAGGGGCAGTCTGCCAAAGATCTTGTCTCCGGACAAAACTATTTCAAAGCAGCCTTCCCATCAATCACCACAAAGGCAATGTGGTCTGGAGGCAAGAGCCCTCATCCAGGAGCCAGAAGAAAAATACAGTCTCCACAGGCATCCAGTTGGAATAATCTACTATTGAAGGCAGCCCCGCTAGGTTGGTTGGCATTCTAGGAACTGTGGGAAGTTCGCTCTTGAGTTAAGCAATTGGCTAATCTCACAGAAATGGGGGCTTTGACAGGACAGGGTCAAATTGAGTGTAGCCAGTCGGGTGATCTGGAATTTTCCTTGACCTGGAGAGTCAGCATATTTCTCCTTTTCTGCAATTCTCTTTAGCTGAGAGCGGGCAATTTGTAATAATATCTGACCTTTGGAAATACCTACATCTCAAAAATCTCTCTGCCTTTAAACCTACAATCTCCAGAGCACTGGCATTCCTCCAGAGAAACTAAGGAGGAAAGAACGATGAGTCACATTTAAAAGGCAGTTGTTTTGTGGGTGAGAGGGGTGTAAGTAATGACTTGTAATCCATTCACAGATTTATGCTCAGACCCCTCCTACACCGTAAACCCCTGTAGCATCTGAGCATGACTCACTCTTACTAGAGAGCCTCAGTATGTTTTACTCACAATCAAGCTTAGTATGGGATTATCTTGTGCTTTTTCCTCTACTGCTCTGAAATTTCATTTACCCACTGATCAAGGAGGTTGTGAAAAACAATTCATGTCTCTCTCCTATCAAAGATTTGAGTGTCCACTGAAGTATGATTTTCAGCAGCACGTTTGGGCCTGGGGTCTCTTCTGTACAGGGGCACCAAAGATAGAATACCAACGTCAAATGGACATAAATAAATGCTTATTAAGGTTTTGTACCTTAAGTTAGGTGGACTCTGCCACTTCAAGAATGATGGTCTCAAACTACACAGTTTGGTCCTTAGTCATACCCTGACTTTTGTTCTCAGTTAGAGCTGTCAAGGCTTGACACCTCCCCTTCAAATAAAATTATTTCCTTTTACAACCTAGACCGTCCAGCAGAAAGCTGGGTAGATCTCATTAGTATCCTAGTATTACTGTCAAATACTTTTTTAAGGTTACTTCAGTGTTTGGGGATTATTACTGTGAAGATAGATAGTTGGGTAAAATGCTTTCACTTTTACTGTGATAAAAGTATTTTATCTTTTGGAGAGAAGGAAAAAAAAAGTAATTGTCCATTTCTTCCCACACACAGGTAGAACGTTCCTCTTTTTGAGGAGGCAACTGACTTTTTCATCATGTTGCTTTCTACCCTTGACAATGAAGCAGAGATCAAAAGAAAGTTATAAGCAGTAAAAGTAGGTCCACTATGGATTCAGACTCTCTCTATCCAAATCTAGCAATGATAAAACTTCTAAGTCTAAACAAAAGTTAATTTTTGTCCCTAAAGTACTCCAAAACGGTCTTCTTCTTTTCTTTTATCTTGAAGCAATGCCTCTGTACTAATTACTTACGAAAATGTGGAATACTGGCAACACCCAGATGACAGTGATGTTCTCCCACAGCTGGTTTCCAGGCATGATCACAGCCTCCTTGTAGTAACTGAGACTTCATCAGAGGTATTGAGGGATGTTTCAAATCCTCACAACCACGTTTATTGGAGTTACAGAACAGTCATCCCACCAGTTTTGGCTAGACTTGAATTATCTACCTCTGCCATCCACACACAAGTTAAAGTGACTAACAAGTCTCCTGTTTTATGAAATGTTTAATTTGTATGTTTTGCCTGTTGACGCAGGCTCAAGTGCCCACAGAGGGAGAAAGTGAGAGTGAGATTGTGGATACTTACAGTTGCCATGCGAAATACTGATTGGCTCAGAATCTTCTGGGAAAGCAGCCCCAGCGAAGTGTAGCAGTGTGAAATATAGCAGCAAGGCTTCTGACCTCATAGTAGTTCAGCGGGGAGACTTTATTTCTCTACTTCACCCTGCCAAAGAACAAAGAAGGGATTTTTTTTTTTTTTTTTTTTTACAAGTCAGCTTTATTCCACTCCATAAAATGAAATGGCCTTGAAGATAAATTTTAGAGAAGGGGGCTCCTGTTTCCTGTCTTTTCCACTGTGAATTCACCGATGACAGTGTTTTGCATAAGGAACCTGTGTCCATTACCCGCTGCAGCCTCCTTCCCCATGCATACGGGCCCTTTTGCAAAGCTTCTACCAAACAAGTAACTCAGAGCCTTAATTGCTTTGTCCTGAGTCGGTGTTAGGCCATTATGGGTGCCTATTTCACAGTCATGAAATGGCATTCCAAAAAACATGGATGATTTAGAAAGCTTTTTTTTTTTTTTTTTTAAGGTAAATACATCTTTTTTCTTCTCAGCAGGTTTCTAGCAGCATGCCATCCCCAGACGTGGGTTGTTTGGCCAGCCCAGGATCTTTCAAAATTTTGAAGTAGTTGCCCAATATTGAAAAATTAAATATCTGATATAATGACCTAAATGTCAGTTCCCTTCAAGCACCATGCTCGCATTCACCAACCCCCGTCCGCACTATACTGGCCCAGTTCACTGATTTCCACTACCTGCTTGACCCCTTAGTTGAGATTTTCACTCATTTATGTAATTCTATAGTAATTCTGTAGTGACCTTAGACTTAAATAAAATCACATAATCTACATTTAAAAGGAAATAAATGGATCCTTTCAGACTCTGTGGAGAATGTTATAGGGAGCATCTGAAGCCACATCCTGAAATAGTATTGTTGATTTTTAAACAATCATATCTCTGTATATTTTAGTGTCAGATACTACCTTGCAATGAAACAGTAGTGAATAAAATTGCCAATATACTGTTTTACCCATCTGCATTTTCTTAAAGATGCTCTTCATGTGTAGAAAATATTCTCCTAAATCTTAGAAGTAAAAACATTCCCATATGGGGCAGCTGGATACAGTGAAAGGAAACTCATAAGACCGTACATATTGCATAATTCTCGGGCATATTTCAAATAAGTGTTGATCTATCAGGGAAATTAATGTAAAATGGGGCTATCTTTTTATCTTAGTAAAGCCTTTGAAGTAGACTGCCAAAGGTTTTGTTTTGAACAAAGCTATTTCACAGTAGTCCATCAATCATTTAAGATTGGTGTGTAATAAAGTCAAACTTAGTAACTTAGATGTCTTTGAAAGTTAATCTGGCAAACAAACTGCTAACTTACGCTTTTTAGAACACACTTAATATGAGATACCTGTGTCTTTCTTCTTCATTGCCAAAAAAAGCATTAACAAGTCCAGAGCATTGCATTGCAACTGATCATTTCACAGACACAGCTGGGTCTTAAATCATATCTTCAGTTGAAAAGTGCACATTAATTAATTTGCTTTATCTTGAAAATCAAAGAGGGAGAGAGGTGGAGAGAAAAGCCTAAGCAATTCCATATCTCCATCTCTGATGTGTAGATTAAAATTAAACTTTAAATAATTACTTGTTCACAAGGGCAGTCCATAACCAAGAGACACAAACATGTATTTACAGACAGGTGAAAGGCACCAGTCTATTCATTCATTCATTTGCTAGTTCTTCCTATTCTGGAAAATCTAAACCCAAAGGGAAGAAGCTCTGTGGTGCCCTGATTTTTCTTGTCGTGGCTTCTGTTCAGTATAATATTAAAGGCGAGAAATCAATCATAAGAGCAGGTAAAACATTAAAAAAAAAAAAGAGTAAAACATAAACCAGCCACCAGTCAGAAAGTATACGGGGAAGAGGAAGTGGCAACATTTACCAAGGGTTCAAGAGCAGCATTATACAGAAGCCTATTACCTCAGAGAGTTTGCAGCACGCCGTGGAAGAATAATGGAGACTCAAGAGGCTGATTCTCATTTCTTTAGAAATCTTCGGGAATATAGGTATACTTTTAAAGATTAATTTTTCTTGACATGACAGAGGAGTCTGTATCCTCCCATAATCGCATTCATCTTTGTACAGATGTCCTAAAGCTAACGAGACAAAGTCCTGCTATTTTAGTCTGTCTCCCAATTTTAATTTTTTCCATCTTAAGATTGCATGGATTGATGCAACATTCTCAACCCAGAAGCTGGCAGGAAGAGCAATGCATGCATAAGAAATCTGTTATGCAATCCAATGGCTGTTTTTCAATCCTCATCCTAGCCAGGATCATGGCTAAGATGGGTTATTTTAAATATCTCCAGGTTTACAGAAGGGCTTTGTGCCAGGAAAAATATCTGTTTTATGTGTCTTCCTGTCATCGTATCATCAGGTTGTTAACATGTACATCATGTGGGTGAAAGTGTTCTGGCAGTCCCAGTTAATCTTGGCCAGTCCATATGAACGCTTTATAATTTTCTTCAGCTGAGGTTTTGATGTATTATTCCCTTCCTACACAACTTTGGGCTCTAACCCTTGTAAATATGTAGACACTATATTTTCCTGTTGAAATGATTACTTTGTGGCGAGATCCCAATCAATCACATTGTCATTTTCCATCCTGCTGAACATGGGCTGAGTCTCCCTGTTAAGACCCTAGCACACAGACTTGCGCTAGCCCAGAAGAACGAAAACAAACAAGAACTTTCCACTGCGTTCAAAATCTTCAGCTAGCTGGGCTGCTGCTCTGAGGTTGTTTAAGTGATCTTGAAACTTGGTAAAGTGGTACGCACATATAGCATATTTATAGGCATCTGCAGATACTTGTCGATTTCCCTCTTTGTGACTGTGCTTGTATAGGCTAAAAATGACTTAGACTTAATCAGCTACCCAGAAAATTAGATCATGGGAAGACTGTCAATATGAGGATTCTAAACAAAGACGTTTACTTCAAAAATAAGCTCATTACGCCTGAATTTTCCATCTAAGTTGTTTCAGCCTTCCATAATTCTTAGCCTGAAGAGAAATGACCTCTGTAAAATACACCATCACTAAAAAGTGATATTCCTATTCTTCTCCACCCCAGAAAATTCAGTGGAAAACCTTAAGAACAGGCAGGTGAGGTTAATGGGTAAAAAAGGCTTCCTAAGACAATGGTGGGAATGTTTCCACTGGGGGAGGGCCAGCCCCTCTACTCTGGGCAGCTGATGCTCAGCTCTGACGTGTAGGCCCTATGCAGCGTTGGCCCGCAAAGCCAGATCTCTGATTTTTATTTCTTAGGAAGCCAGAAATCTGGAGTTGTATGTTAAACCTCCTATTTTGTTTTTCCTCTAAATGTTGGCACCTAACTTAGTTTCTTCTTCTCTGTGAGTCACCTTTGGCCAAGTCCTACCAGTTTGTGAGCCCAAGTACAATTTTCTGGGGCAGGATTTGGGGAGTAGTGGGCAGAGGATTAGAACTAGTATTGGGGAAGTGTGAGGCATACTCTGGCCAGGTGGGTTTGTCATGGCTTCTGGGTAGTAGTGGCTCTTGTGAAATTAACCTGATTAATCAGAAGTAAGATGTGGCCATTTGTGACCCGATTCTCTGACTTCATTATCATTTCTGGTTCTCGTGACATCCCCTTTGCTTTATGCTTTGCTAATACGATGACTTCTTTTTTTCTTTTTGGCTGTGTTGGGTCTTCGTCGCTGCATGCGGGCTTTTCTCTAGTAGCCGCGAGCAGGGGCTACTCTTCGTGGCGGTGCGCGGGTTTCTCATTGCTGTGGCTTCTCTTGTTGCGGAGCACAGGCTCTAGGTGTGCGGCCTTCAGTAGTTGTGGCTCGCGGGCTCTGGAGCACAGGCTCAGTAGTTGTGGTGCATGGGCTTAGTTTCTCCACGGCATGTGGGATCTTCCTGGACCAGGGCTCGAACCTTTGTCCCCTGCATTGGCAGGCGGATTCTTAACCACTGAGCCACCAGGGAAGTCCCAGACACAATGACTTCTATACTACGACAAGGGTATGAGGGGTAGATAGGAGTCCCAGTTATTGTCTGTACACACAAGTGAATGAACATTGCTTGTTTTAAAGATCCAGTTGGGCTGCTCCACATACTCTCTCTGTGTCCAGCTGCAGCAGACAATGCATCAGTGTACTTGCACTTGGACTTGGCTGTACGGATATAGCTTGTATCTGATTTGGTACAACCATTCTTCTGGAATGTTGGTTTCCAATGAACATTTTAATAGTGGTAATGATGAGAAAAATAATTTACCCAGAAACTTGCAAATGCAAAGTGCTCTTGATGATAACTCTTAAGTATGGCCTAGAAATAGAGACGAAATCATGGTAGTGGCACTTCTTTTTTTCTGTGAGGAAAATTATTTGCTACCATGCTTCTTTTAAAAAGCACATTTTCTACTGACATAATAGGAAGTTTAAAAGATAATCATTAATTCATGCCGTCATTAATAGATGGAAGGTGTGACCCCGGGTCAGTCTAGTAGCTGCACTGGCTCCTAGCTTCCTCACCAGTAAAACGAAAGGATATAAAATATAATGGCCTTTCAAACTCCTCTGGGCTCTGAGATTGTACAATTAATTCTAGGCGATTCTGCCCTAGTGAAGAAAGGACTGGGTACCTGATGGTGATTCAGGAGGATAGTACATGGAGTGACCCTGAGCTAGGACACTGCAAGGCCACGGACACCTTCTGGAGGTGTGGGGCTGCGACAGGAGGAGCAGGAGTCGAGGCACAGTGGGGTACTGGAGCTCGAGACAGCGGGAGATGCAGCTGGGCTCTGGCGGTGGTTCTGTCCTCCACCCTCTGAGATGATGGCAGGGCGGGGGCAGGACAGGCTCTGTGCACTTGGGCAGTGCTCTTTCCAAAGAGAACAGGGCTGGGTTTTTTCTATACCCTTTCCTGGTTGCCCCTAAATCGCATGTGGTTTGGAAACTCAAGGGACCATCAGTGTGTCACTGTGTGGTACTGTATGTGGCAAACAGGAGGGATGGAACAGGTTCTCTTCAACTTCGCTCTTGAGGGACTGAAATAGGCAGAGCACACAAGGTGTAGAAAGGTAGTCAGGCTGCAGCAAAGAACTGTGACTCTGTCTAGTTTCAACATCAGGACAAAGTTCAAGTCCATTAAGTAGTTCTACCCTGGCCAAAGAGACCAACTGTTATTAACGCTGAATCATATTCGGAGTTTAGTCGGGTTTTACGCTAAGATAACGTTTTCATTTTTATTGCTCCAGCCCTCTGACCTCATCCATCATCATCTTTGTTTTCACAATGTGAGTATCTTTAAAAATCTGACTTGAAACTGGCGTAAAAGCTTTTCCGAGAAATCAAACGATTGCTAATCGTACAGGGAGGCAGCAGGAACAGAGGGTAAAAACACAGGATTTGAATGCCTCTTCTCCACGTATTAGCTGGGACCTCAGGCAAGATGCTGAAGATCTCTGAGCCTCAGTTTCCTCATCTTCAGAGTGGGGAAAAATAGTGTCTCAAGATTAGTTGTGAGATAATGCACGCAAAAATGGTAGTCCTCCATAAATGTCTGTTTATTCTTCAGTTGAGATACTAAAAATTGCCTTTTAATAGTTTCTCTTGGAATTCCTTAAATTCTCAGATTAGCTGGGGTTCTGTGTCTTCAGCAGGAGAAGCAGCTCTCTCTTCCATCTCCTTCCCGGCCCCTAAGCTTCCTAGCTCTCGAGGGTGAGTGTCTGAGAGAGGCAGGAGAGGCTGTCTCAGGATGGCACAGCTCGTGTTGTGTGATTTAAAAAATGTGAATCACAGCACTCGCACAAGTGCAAAGGAAAATATCAGTTTGGACATCGGTGAAAGGGTGGGGTGGAAGTGAAAGTTTATTGAGCACCTTCTGTGTATGATGTACACATGCGTGTTATTTTATTTGAATATTACAGCAATCCAGAGAGACAGGCCTTATCCTCTCCATTGTGCACCCAAGGAAACTGAGGCTCACAGAGGTTAAGTAACATGTCCAGTCAATATTTATAGCACATCAGTAAAAACAGAAAGCCAGGACGCCAAGCCAGGGCTATGTGATGCCACAGTTGATGTCCTTCCCAGAATGTCAAGGAAAGGGGAACAGAAGGAAGGTTGCAAAGAGAGAGGCTGGCATAAATGGAAACTGTACTTAAGATCATAGTTGAATATAGGTTGATGCATCTACGCTTATGTGGACAGAGTGGCTGCAAACCCCTAATGGCTTCAGTAATAATAAATCTATAAAAGGAGTACATAGTCCCTTGCAAATGTGTAGGCATGCAAAGGCTCATCCCACTTTATGGCCCTGCGATTGCAGGCTTAAGGTGATAGAAAGACGCAAATGCTTTTCAACCACGGTTTTAGGAGGAATTGGTTATCTCGTGACACCACTGGGTTAAGTGGAACCACGTGCCTGCTTGCAGCCCCCTCAAGAGTGATGTTTTAAAATAAATACAACAAAGAGAACGACGTCTGTTATGAAGGATAAAAATCAAAGTTGCCTGTTCTAGGAGCTGAGAGGATAAACAGATTTGGATACCTCTCAAGTCCGAGTAGGGAACCTCTGCCCAGAGAGAGGTGGGAGAGCAGAGGTTGGTGCAGAAAACCCAGCTTGCTGAATGCTGAAGACTGCTGGTTATTCCTGCACCAGAGGGACAGTTCAGGAATCAAGGAGTGTTTAAATAGCAGGTTTCCTTCGCTGGCCTGGACTGCCCTGTTTCAAGGGCTGTAGCATTACGAGGATGCTGCTGTCCACAGCAAGCATGGCCAGGCCACAGAAGGACTCCTCCCAGATGGAGTTAGGAACAACTTGGGCCCGTTGTTCCTGGTTGAAATGTCCACTGTACCCAGTCTTCAGGGGTCACGCTGGCCACTTGTTTGGTGATACTGCATTACGGTATAAGTTTTATGCAAATGAGAAAAACAGCTCTAGCCTTTTAATAAAGCATTTGATCTTTTCCTTCTCCTCAGCCATTAACAGAGACATAAAAGCTCCCGTTTCAGAGGAAAGGGAAACGTACAGACCTAACTTCAACACATTTTGGAGAAGGATGATGGCATTCAGTGGAGTATAATAATAAATATCGACTGTGTATAATAGATGTTCCATTTTGATCTGAAACCGCTGTCACAAAGGAGAGGGAAAACAGCTGTGAATTCAGAAGTCTTTTTAGAAAAAATTTTCTTTTTTAGGAAAATGAAGGTTGGTTGTAAACCTATGATCTTTTGAGGAGAGAAGGCGAGTCTTGTCTTTCAGGTGATTCTTTGTTATGATCGTTTTCTTTCTTTCTACCAATGCTCTCCCTATCCCATAAATGCTGGAGACAATGCATTTAAGGCACTTTGCTTAGATGTTTCAGATACAGTCTCATGACTCATTAGGGCTCTGCAGTTATAGGCATGATCTCAGCAATCTGTGCAGAATATCCTATGGCAAACCACCTTGATCTCAAAAAGCTGTCACAGTCCCAAGCATGTTTACCCATGTCACACCCCAGCTTTTTGCCATCTCCATCTTTCTCAACTTTTATATAATAGCGCTGACCTTAAACATCTGCTCCAGAGACAGAAACAAATACCCGCTTTGTTTTGCTGTTAAGGAAACTGAGGCCCTGAGAAGTGAGATCATTTGCCAAATGTGGTGCAGCTCAAAAGTGGCCAAGCTGAGCAGCCACTGAGGACTCCTGGCTCCAGCACCGAGCTCTGTCCCTACATTACGCAGCTTTCAGAAGGGAAGCCAAGACTCATTCGTTTCTCCTTGGCTTGCTGCCTGGTGTTCATTACTTCCATCACTTGCTTTCCCTCTTACTGATTCCCTGCTTTCTGCTGGGAGCCAGGCTCCTGTGCTAGGTGATGAGACAGAGATGGAAAAAATAGATCCCTTACCCTCTAGGACCTTGCTGTTTAGTAGGTGGGCCTAACAGTTCCAGATCATTGACCAAAAATAGAACACACAAACAATAATTTTTCCAAGAGAAATGAAAATTCTGCTGGGGAGAATACTCTCTGGAGGGTGAACGTGTTGCAGAGGGACACAGGTGGGAAGGTCAGCGAAGGCCTCTGTTTGGAGGAAGCCTTGGCAGGTTGCGTGATTGTTCACTGAGGACTGGGGCGCTTAGAGGAGAGGCAGCTGGGAGGACATATCCGGTAGAAGGACCAGGTCTGGAGAGCAGGGCATTGAAACGGACGTCTCCATGCCGGTTGGACTTAGAGACACTTTCAAAGTGGACCTTTTCCCTCTTTGCTTATGGAATGTCAAATATTTGTCTGAAGTAGTGGATGGATGTTTTTTCACTTCACCCAATGTTTGGTTTAAAGAATATAACTCAGAATAAAGATGGTATCTGATGACTTTTTTCTTCTAAGAATATGACAGAAGGAGAAGTAGTAGTGTGGGGAGGAGAACTCTAGGTAACAGCTGAGAATATTGGTATTTATTCTTTGAGTTATTGTCACATTATTCTCCCTAGCTCTCTATACATTTGTAATTTTATTAAAAATGAAAGAGGGCAAACATCATATGCCTAAACTGAAGGCACTTTCCGCCAGCCCTTAGAAAGATACTTGCAGAGCAACTTTTAAGGGAACAAACTAGGGATATCAGTGACTGGGGTTTTCCATGAACCTTTGTCAAAATCCTGAGCTGGTTTAAACCGAAGCAGAGCAATGGCTGCCCTCTGCCAAGATGACTCTCCCCTCATAATTTCTCCTCTGTTTGCTGTCAGTGTGGTTTACAGAAAACAGAATCTCCCAGCCATATCTCTCAGGCTCAGGTGGCTGACCCTTCCTGGTTTTGAAGGGGAAGTCAACTTCAGACATGGCTTGGAGAGAATTAAAAACAACCTGCACGTGTCTCCTCTGAGTTCTGAATAACAGTCCCAAATAACAATATCACCAAGCATGGATGATTGAAACTTTGTCAGAACGCTACAAATTCTTACTGCTTTTTTGGTAAAAAGTCTCAAGATCAGGGAGTGAAAAACATTTCCTTGAGCTAAACTTTTTGAATCTGTTTCTGTGGTGTTTACTGCATGCCATCTTTCATTGTATTGCTTGTCTTTCTCTGTGACCTCTGATGCTCTCCCAGTACCCTGAAAGCCAAAAATAGACTTTATATTTGACTACAAGCTTCTGATTGTATATACAGAGAGACATAATATCATTTCAGGATCTGTTTCAATAACAAAGCATGATACTGCTGACTGGTACTTATCATCAGTAGAAGATCTACATACACAGTGGACTATCTGTATGTTTCTAGACACATCCAGAACAGAAATGAGATGGAAGTATTGTCTCTTGACTTTCCACAATTTTCTTATATTCTTTAGGAATTTCACTTCATTTATTGCAAGGAAATAAAAGTCCACTTTGTGTCCCAATAAACTGCCGGGAAACTGCAAAGCCATACATTTAAACCTATTTCAGTTTATTATTGCATCTGGTAGATAGCACTACATCTTTCTGAAATTAATGATTTCTTTATTGGCTTTGTTCATGTTCTTTACACACAAAAAGTGACTCATTAGTCTGGCTTGATTTACTTAGAGCAGCATCAGTTTGAATTGGGGTGGAGAGAGCACCATTTACTAGTTACCCACTCCCTAAAGTGTTCATTTGTTTTTAATGTGAAGTCTTACCCTTGAAATTACTAGCTATTTCCAAACATCCTGAGAATATGCTTCCTTAAGGCCAATGAGAGTAAGCTCCAGGAAATTATGGGTTTGTTTAAATATCTCTACTGCTGGGTGACTTGATTCCTCACACAGGTGACTTAAAGGTCACTGCACAGAAACATTTGAACCCCATCCACTGAGATGAAGGTGGTCAGCATACAGGTGAACTATTTTGGTGGTAGTAGCTGTTTTTTAAAATGCCTCACTTCTCCTTCAGTTTGAAGAAAAACAAGCAAGTTGCTGTTTGAAATACAGGTACACAATCCCTCATTTGCAATTACAAAACAAAAAAAACCGAGAACAATCCCCCGCCCTACCCCGAAAACCAAGAGTTTTTTCCTATTCATTGGGCAACAGAACTTGACCTACAGTGGCATGACATTTTATCCCTCTTAGGATAAATATTTATACATGTCACTGCAAAAACATTAATGGGTTTGATTACTGGATGTTGCCCACGCTGGGAGATATGTCCCATGTTACTTTTTTAAAATCTGAAAAATTTTAAATTCTGAAGCATATCTGTTCCAAAGGTTTTGAAAAAGAGACTTGTCCCTGAAGAGATTAAAAAACAAGGATTAAAAAAATGAGGGAAAAGGAGATCCGTTAGAGCAGAATCCCCAACACTGGTTTTGCTAAGCCAAGCAGCTCTCTAATTACCTTGGTGTATTGTGAGATTCTCACAGAATTAAAAAAATGTAATCTGATTTCATTTAAAAAAAATGTATATCCTATTATACTTTGCTTGCAAGAATAATTCAGAGATTAGGAACTGCTGACAGAGTCATCTAGCCTTAATTTTCTCTATTCTGTGCTCATAATGACAGGCTCCCAGGCTCGGAAACCATACAAAGGACTGACAGGTGCAGGCTTGCACAAGATGAGCGCTGCTCACAAAACAGAGGTGATCTTGGTAGAGAGGGTCTCCAAGGCTCCCATGAGTGAGCTGTGACATCCAGCAGTAGCAGAAGGTGACAGCCTCACCAGGCACAGCAGCCCTCGCCTGGGTGAGGGCTTTCCTCCCATAGAACAGCCAGCTACAGGCAGTTCAGCGCTCCTTCCTCTCTCTGGCTTAAATGGATAGACTTCACAGGCTTTTCTGTGCAGTTGTTGGTGGTTTTTCCAAAGGAATGTCCATAATGTCTGCAGCCCGTACTCTTTCTCTCGCCCATGGAATGACCCTGGTAATGGCTTTCTCCAGTCCCTATAATCAGAGGGAATGGTGGGCTGGCGGCGTCGGCCCTTTGCTTTGTTATAGGTAACCTGCCTTTAATTTTCAGTCACCTGTGATTTTCTTTCCATGGAGAACACCAGTAGGTTGAAGGATTAAGTAATACCATGAAGAATTTGAATTTCAAGAATATTTCGGGAGGACAGCTATTACCTTGGGCGGGTGGGGTGGCAGAGGAGGAAGGCATACTCTTTTCCCTTCCTGTCTGAGGGGCTCTTCCACAAACTGTCCCCCTCCTTTCTTCCTCACTAAAGGGGTACTGGGCATCAGGCACGATGGTCATCAGTCCTAACTCTGGGATAAAATGGAGGCAAATGGTTAATAGCAGATAACCTGGACACCAGGTTAATCGCTGCAGTCTAGATTATCTGGAGGGAAGACAGCACATGGCAGTCATCAATTAGCCTCCGAATCTCAAAGTAAGTAAGTAAATAAATAAATAAACCACCACTCCCGTAATTAATAGCACAGCAGACAATCAGTATAATTACCTTTTCTGTGAGAGAGTCCAGAATCAGGAGGAAAAGTGAAATTATTCAATAAGCTTGAGTGTGACAGGCAGAAACCAAATTAAAGTGCTGAGGGTTAGACAAAGGGGACACGATAAATCAGAGAGAAAGTGAGTGTGTGACCTGTGCCCAGCCCAGCAGGCGTGCCTGGGCAGCTGTCACCCCAGGAGCCCTGCAGGCACAGGCTCACCTTTCCGGGGAGGAAGTAGAGGTGCAGGAACTGCATAAATGGCTCTGAAAGCTCCTCATCGCCTGGTTACTGGAAAGCACAGAGGTCCAATCTGGGTCACCCAGGCTTTCCACTGGTGAGGATTCTAAGGGCTGAGCAGTGAGATGGACAAAACACAGCTGTGGAACACATGGAGAGGGGATAATAACGTGAACTTCTTCTTGAAGGGGAGATTGCCCCGGTTCACTCTGAATAACTAAAAGACTATGGCAGAACTATGTTCTACTCAAATAGCAATATTCTTCCCGTGCAGTTCACAGAGTCTTCACCTCTCCAAAGGGTAAAAACAGAAAAGTCATTCTGAAGTGTTAGGCAAGAATAGGCAGACGTGCTCCTCGAATATCTGTTTAATAATCAGTCCTGGGCTTCCCTGGTGGCGCAGTGGTTGAGAGTCCGCCTGCCGATGCAGGGGACACGGGTTCGTGCCCCGGTCCGGGAAGATCCCACATGCCGCGGAGCGGCTGGGCCCGTGAGCCATGGCCGCTGAGCCTGCGCGTCCGGAGCCCATGCTCCGCAGCGGGAGAGGCCACGGCAGTGAGAGGCCCGCGTACCGTACAAAAAAAAAAAAAAAAAAATCAGTCCTTTCCAGCAGCACTAAGATGAGTAAGCAAGGCTGAGTCTCCTCCAGAATCTTCAGTGAGGAGGGAGCAAGGTGCTACAGGGCAAGATAACCCCCTCTGGGGCACTGCTTCCCCATCTGAAAGTGAGAGACATAGGGGTGCCTCCTCCCTCACACAGAAGGTATATTTGAAGGTTGAGAGTCGTTATTAGTAATTTTTCCATGTTTTGCAAGTACTTTTTACTCCAAGGGAGCATTCCTTTTGTGCATCACGGATTATTTCTTTAATGTTTCGGGAGTTAACAGTAAGAACATGAGACGTGAGAAAGTATCTTACAAGTGTGTAGGCACTGAAAATAAAATAAGAAACTGCCTTTGTTGATGGTTCACCTTAACTCATTCACTCATCTATTCATTCACTCAAGAGTCTGATGTGAGCCAGAAAAGCACTGTGCTGGGGCAGTGGGGGAGACCCAGGTCATGGGTCGGTCTTGGGGTTCTGCCCTCAAGGAGCCCCCAGACTGCTATAGGAAATAGCACAGGAACAGCTCTAATGAAGTGTTTATAGAAAGCATGTAAAGAAATACGAGAGTTCCTAGGACTGAGAGAGAACATCCCAGCATTGATTCTACAACCAAAACACCTGTCAAACCTCTCCTCTTCTCTACGTGCTACTTACGATCATCTGACCCTCCATCAGCTCCTGCCTGGACTACTGCAGTAGCTTCCTCATTAATCTCCCTACTTCCACTTGGCCCTCCATCCATTTACTGTCCATGCAGCAACCGATGGTCCTTTAAAAACGTAGGTCAGGTCATGGCCTCCCCTGCATAAAACTCTCTAGTGATTTCTTATTACATTTACAACACAGTTGAAATCCTCTGTCCTGGCTGCAAAGGGCTTCACCTGCCTCCCTGACCCTGTCTTGTTCCACCCCACCATTGCCCACTCTGCTCCAACCTCTCAGCTTGGGTTTCCTCCAACACACAGCTCTCATTCCTGCCTTAGGGACTTGCCTCTCCCTCCTCGCGGAATGATCTTTCCCCACCCCGGTCTCCATGTAGTGGGCCCGCTTTTGTCCTTCAGAACTCAGTTAAAATGCCACATCCTTGAACAGGCCTTCCCTGACCCTGAAAAGAGCCCAGTGCCTTTTCTTTCATCACTTTATTCCAAATTTCTGTAATGGATTTGTCCCTAATTGGTGTTTCTACATTTATATTCTTATTTGTTTTTTTCTGTCCCTCCACTCCCATTAGGAATATAAGCTTTGTATGGGCAAGTCTGTCTTGTTAATCATTGCATCTCCACGTTCTGGCACAGTGAACTTCCAGCAAATATTCATTGAATAATGAACAAATGTTAATCCAAGGAAGAGCATCAGAACAATTTCTGACAAAGCAGTGTTAAAAGCAAAGACAAGTGGAGATGCAAGGGGCAAGGACAGGTATTTTCAGATATCTGAAGAAAAACCTGGAAGACAGTTATGAGGGTAGAACTAAGATCAATGGGCAGAAATTATGAGGAGATAATTTCTGCTCAAAATATGGGGGACCTTTCTAGTAGTCCCAGTAACACAAACCTGGACTGGCCCCCGTAAGGGGCCAGGAGGCCAGAGGAGGGCTTGGGTGGAAGGAATGTTGTCCACGGGAGGCAGACATCGGGTGTGGGGCTAGACTAGACAGCATTTAAGGTCCCAGTGGAGAGCCTGATTGCCTACGATTCTTGGATCTTCTGACAAGTCCTCCCCCCACGTCCTGAGGAAGCACTGCTTAGAGCGGGAAACTACAGATGGTCCAACAAAATCCTGCTGGTGACTCAGTCTCTTTAGATGAAATAATGTACCTGCAGTCAAAGGATCAAAGAGGAAGTCCTTGGGCTTTGGCTAGGCCTCATTCATTCAAGATCCCAGTTTGACCAGCTTGTAGAGGCTCTAGGTCAGTAGCCAAAAAAGTATATGCAAGGAGAGAGGTGGTCATAACCTGATGAGCATTATTGGCAATAATCAGACGCCTTCTGGGTTGGGAACATACCGTGTCCATACTGCCCTGCCTCTTCCCGTCTCTGCAAGGCTTACAGAAGGTCTTGAAGTGTGGGATACGGAGTTAAGCTCTGGTGTGTGGCCTTCCTGGGGATGCATGTCATCCACTGGCTTGTTACTAAGGCTCAATTGCCAATGACATACAGACCCCAAGAGATGATTTAACTCCACTCTTGTCTCAAATCCCTTACCAGTGACTCATAACTTTCTCCCGACACCAGAGCAGCTGGGCCAGCCAGTCGGAGAGAAGATGTACAGATGTTGCTGGCTGGAGTTGGAGAGGGCTATGGGCCTCTCATCTGCAATCAGCGCAGAATGCTTCAGTGGGGTAGAGAGTGTGGTTGCAGACAAGATGTGGGTGCGGACGTCAGTTCTGTCATGGACCGTCTCTCATCCTTCAGCACATACATGTCTTCAAGCGGAAAACACTGCAGTTCCTATTCTTCTGCAACTCAGAGAAGTTTTATTTCTTTGGGGAATATTAGATCCTTAAGCCAATCCATCTGGAGAATGCGATATAGTACTCTGGCCAGAACGTACCACCCACCCAGATGTCTGGGCTTAAAACAGATCTCAAATTAGAGAATTGTGAAAGGATGAGAAGATAAGTGAGCGGGTGGAGGTGGGGGGCAAGGAAGAGATGATCTTCATTTCTGAGAAAAGGATGTAGAGCGAAGACATTAAATTAGATCTGTTGATTATACACCAGAAAAATATAAAATATATACGTGTGGAATTCTCATTAGAAATGGCTTGCTTAGGCAACATTTTGTACACTGAAGGCACTTGTTAAATATTTGTTGATACTGATCCAAGTGGCTCTGAGTATTTTTAAATATCAGTGCATTGAGTTCTGTAGTGATTAGAAAAGAGGCAGATTTTTAAATGAAAATTGAAACACAAGTCAGGACTGACTGACTCTTTTGAATTGTGAATGTTTCAGTTCTGTTACATATGCAACTACTAATAGTGGTTGTCTCTGAGGGAGAAGGACTGGAGGTCAGATGTAGAAGAGAAACTCAGTTTTTATGCTGTACCCTTTTATGTTTTTTTGAATATTTTTCTTATGTATGTGTTTCATTTTTGGAACAAAACAAAACTAGTTATTTTTTTAAAATCTGTGTCTCCAGAGGCAAACCTGGAACGCAGGCCTGCTACTACCTGCCAGTTCCCACAGTTTTTCCCAGGATCCCTTCCCCTCACAGTATGTTCAGCCAGTGGTCATGTACTGGAATACAGGATGAGGGTGAGGGACGTTTATAGGCATTGTAGTGTCAGTAGTGGTAACTTCATCTGTGACCCAGATGGATATATACAGTGGCTGGTAGTTTTCACAACACCATAAACCCGCCTGTGTGCCATACGAATGGCTGCCTTAATTTATTAGCTTTCAAATAAAAATGTAACCAACTCAGAAGAGCAGGACATAATGAAGTCAAATACAAAGAATCAGATGAGCTCAAAGCAAAAACCCTTCGTATTTAAAATTTTATTTTCCATGAGGAAGAGTACAGGGCTGTGTATGGGAACTTATTTTTCCTCCACTTGCATGTTCATATCTGGGCAGGCTCCTGCCCCCATGTTCTTTGGCATCATTGCCCTTTCTTGGCATTCATGTCCCATGGCAAAGGAAGGCTGAAGGCTGCTTCTGAAGCATGCCCAAAGGATGCCCAACTTTTTTTTTTTTTTTTTTTCTTTGCGGTACGCGGGCCTCTCACCGCTGTGGCCTCTCCCGTTGCGGAGCACAGGCTCCGGACGCGCAGGCTCAGCGGCCACGGCTCACGAGCCCAGCCGCTCCGCGGCATGTGGGATCTTCCCGGACGGGGGCACGAACCCGCGTCCCCTGCATCGGCAGGCAGACTCCCAACCACTGCGCCACCAGGGAAGCCCACCCAACTTTTTAGAAGTGGAATGAGTGTTCTCTTCTGGGAATGGTCACCTTAGTCTCTCCCAGAATGACTTCTCCCAGAGAATAGAGGTCACTGACTAGAGAAAGGAGGAGACTTCATGAGAAAAGCGATGAGGGTTGAGTGGAGAGGTACCCACTGTACTGGGATATGATGGATGAGAAGTGTCCTTCACCCTTATCCCAGCACCCCTCTCTGGGCAGTGAGCTTGCTCGTTTTCTCACTTGTTTACTCAACAAACGCTGAGCTAGGTGCTGAGATGGGGGCAAAGGCTTGTTTCTTCCTTCCTTGGTTCCCCTTTTCTCCCAAGAGCCTGTTTCAACCACTGTGAAGTTGCTTCTACTGTTGGGTGGGTCACATTATGCTCCTCTTCTTGGGGCTCTAGGTTTCTCACTGGGGTGGGAGACAGTAGTTTCTGATATGAATTTCAACTCCAACTTGAACCTTGGAGGCAAGTGCTACCTGTTGCAACATGCATGTTCTCTTTTCCACACTCCACCAGTACCTGCTGCCCTGTCTGTAGCTAAATGCGGAAATGGACCACACTGTGGCCATAAACCACTGGTTTCCAAATTTGCCTACACATTGGAGTCACCTGGAGAGCTTCAAACGTTAAGGATACCCGTGTCCCACACCCAGAGATTGTGACTGAATTGGCCTGGGGGTGTGACGTGTGCTTTGGAAATTTTAGTAGATCCCCAGGTGATTCAAGAGAGCAGACAAGTTTGGGAACCGCTGATGTAAACACAAATGGTATCCAAATTACAATCCTAATCCCTTTCATTCCAATGCCTTCAGCTACAGCCAGGGATAATTAATCATGATTCAAAAAACTTGCATTTGTGCCAGCCACATGGAGCGGCTTTTAAAATATCCAAGTTTATTTTGTGCCCACCACCCTCATGCCAAGCCACTAGCAAAATATAATTTAATCCATTAAAAATTACAGGGAGCCCTGCAGAAACTTCTTTTCCAGCATGGGGCCTGCAAAGTATTTTTAATGTAAACACAGACAATAGGTATGTTCTCTTTTATAACAGAGTTGAAATAAAGCAGATCTAATTAACCCACCCAGATGCTATGGAGTAGAGGCCATGTGAACACTGGGTTAGGGAGCCTGTCTTGCAGCCTTATCAGAATGGCTTTTCTCTTCAACAGTGCCCTGGTAACCTGGGAAATATAAATTTTGATTACTAATTGCTACATTGTTAGTAACTGACTATATATCATCAGGAGCTGGTCACCAGTGTCAGCCTAGACTTAATTATCTCAGCTGAAGAGAAAGTAACCCTCTGAAAGCACTGTTTTCCAATTAAAGCAGCATAGAATATGCGATTTATCTCTCTGGCGATATCCAATTCATGCCCCTTTTCATGTTATTTGTACTGTCTTCTTTTCCTCATTACAAGCTCAGAGTTGTGCATCTTGGGCTCCCTAACTAGAAACACATAAATATCAAGAGGGCAGCTGTCAGACCTTTGAAAAAAATCATCACCACCACCAAAAACACAATAGTTATTACAGAGTTTCCACTAGCAAATGCTACAGCTAAGATTAAAGACAGCTTTCAGCATATCCACTTATTTTCACAGGTTCCTAACCTCAGTAGAATGTGGGTATGATTACTTGTACACACACACACACTCACATACTTAATTTTTAGAAGATACTCTTTAGGAGTCAGATGTTCTATGCTTTGTCTTAGCTGTTGTTTCAGTGACAAGGACAACATTTTTATAATAATACAAGAAAAAATATTTGGGGTAAAATCCCAGGCAGTACTATCTCTTTAATTCTTCATCTTCCGTATCTTGTTTGTTTTTACTGCTGTTAATTTGTTGTTTATTCCCACCGAATGTGTGCCCACTTGCCCATCAAGGCGATTCTTTATCCCAGGAGAAAGTATAAGTTTGTCTCTCTGTGACTAACTAGACCCTGACCATGCCATAAACAAAGGTTTAGAAGTCAGGGTTGTTTCAGAAAAGATTTATTGAGCACCCGCTGTGTGCCAGGCACAGGTATATTCTAGTGGGTTTCCAGCCCATTCCTTCCGTTAATGGCTACGTGGCCTTGAGTTGGCTATTTAATCTCTGTAAGCCTCTGGTTCTTGTAAAGTGGGACAGTGATGCTTTCTCTTCAACCGGTTGTGGTTAGGACTTAAAGCCCCTGGGCCCTGAAGAGGTGTTTAATATATGCTTCCATTTTCTTCTCCATCCCCTTTGTGCTTGGGGGCTGGCATTTGGAAACTCTAAGTATCTTCAGGTTTCAGCATTTTCAGTTTTGTATACTGTACTTATGCATCACTTGTTTCCTAAAAATGCTTCCTCTTTGTAGTTTCAATTTTCCCCTTTCCCTAAAACTTCCCAACCATACATATCCTTCTGTGTCTTGCCTTGGAGCTGCCCACATTTTGATTCACTTATGCATTGCTGCCATTCTGAGAAGACAGTAATTGCAGTTTGGTACTTAACCAAAATGTCATGGAAGTTTAAATTACTTCTTTGGGGGAGGGAGTGCTGTACTTTTTTTGATGCATTTTTTCAGGGCCATGTCATTATAAAAAGGAGGAATAGCCTATGGTCACTGGTGTTAAGTCATTATCTACTAGTCTCATAACCCTCTCCCTAGCTACTTTACAAATACCTCAAAGGAAGGAGCCCTTTTATAATAGACAGTACATTGAGCATTTATTGTCTATATTGACGAGCAAGGTACTGTCTCAGGCACTGTGGCCAGTATAAAAATGAGGGATGGCTAATGTACAAGAACTTGGAAGGAGGCAGCATTAAGAACATTTCTGGAATCCTCTCACCTAGCATTTCTTGGTGGGTGCCCTGCCCTAGTGCCTTGGCTTTCCTGCCTGTGCCCATTATTATTGGTTTTTCTTCTCTCCTGTCAGTCCTTTGTGTCTGTCTTGAACTGCTCTTCCCTCCACTAGGGGTGGTTTCTTTTTTCCCCCCAGTGTTTTCCTCATTGCCATCCTCCTCAACTCAGCCAACTTCTCTATCCCATTCTTTTTTCTGCCTTGGGAATTCCCTCCAAATGTTACCTCCTCGTGAGGTCTTTCCTGATCTCTACTGACAGTTAATTACTAACGTCTCTCTTCTTTCTTCCACAAGGAAGAGTTCTGTCATAACAAACGTGACATTATTTGTTTACTGATCTGCCCACACCACTAGACAGTGAACTTGGTGAGGGCTAACAAAATAACAAAGGTTTGATGGATAAATAAATGGATCAACGAATGAATAATCGAATACACAATCTCTGTCCCCAGAGGATTTACAATTTATGGGGGAGACAGATATGTCAATAATGAACTGCAAAGTAAAGTACAAATACAAATGTACTCTAAGGAAAATGCCACACATTTTGAGTTTTTCCAGAAAGGCTTAGATTTACTTGTTTAGTTCACTTCATAATGGATTGGAGCCATGAAGCAGTTACTGTAGATTGCACCCAACCTTCTGCTTTTTTTTTTTTTTTTTTTTTTTGCGGTACACGGGCCTCTCACTGCCATGGCCTCTCCCGTTGCGGAGCACAGGCTCCGGACGCGCAGGCTCAGCGGCCATGGCACACGGGCCCAGCCGCTCCGCGGCATGTGGGATCTTTCCGGACCGGGGCATGAACCCGTGTCCCCTGCATCGGCAGGCGGACTCTCAACCACTGCGCCACCAGGGAAGCCCCCCAACCTTCTTTTTTAAAGGCCTTAGTCTAGCTGGCCTCAGAAACCCTGTTATGTATACATGCCCTGGTAGCACCGCAGCAGCAGACTAACACAGCCTTGGCCTTTCTATTTGCAAACACAGGCTCTTGAAATATACATGAAATGTTAAGATGCTGGTATTCGCACAGTGACATGAACACCTCCATATTCTATGAAATCCCTGACCTAGTTACACTGCTGAAAGCATAGCTTAAGTGCATGCAATGCCCAGCACGTGGAAGAAATTGTTATCTTGAGAAAAGTAAATTTTGCATTCCCCAAGTTCTATATTATTAAATCTGTGATCTTAATATTACATTAGAGTAGACATTTTATTCAATTATATGGACAATGAAATAAGAACTGAGAAAGAGGTAGCTGGCCCAGATTCCCCTGGGTGTGAAAGGATGATATTTATTTTATCTACTTCTGACAATGAAGTTTGAATTGTTACGTAAAGCTCCTACCAGCAAAATATCAATTCAAACAGAGGTTAATTTCTTCAGTCATACTTGGCTTTCAACATTTTGTCATCAGAACTAAGCAGTTGAACATTTCTGCCCTAAAAATGGGTGGAGTTGGATCTTCCAATATGCTGGATCAAGAAAATAGAACGTGGCCAAGAGCTGACTATTGCCAAATTAAACAAATGGATTTGGGGCTTGCTCAATAAATTAACTGTTTCTAATGATCCAATGCATGGAAATATAGGGGCTTTTTTTTTTTTTCTATATGGAGGGAAATATTTCTCACCAAAGTACTTTCAGAAAGTGATCTTTTATACCCAGTAGGCCATGAAAAGGTGAAAGTATTAAATGAGGTTGGAGGAGGAATTCTTCTCCATCTTCCTCCTGCGAGCTGATGTTTTAGCTCTGTTCTAGGAGAAAGGGGTAGGGAACGATGACTGTTTCATCTGTCCTTGTCAACCAGTTGGTTCTAATGAAGTCTAATGATTAGTCTTAGACGGTCTGTTAACGGCATGGTGTGAAAGTCAGTAAGAACCTTCAGTTAAAAGTCAACCCTGAGACCACAAAACAGATAAGATTAAATTCTAACATCTAAAGAGCTCTCAACTAATCTAACAGGCTGAAATCCAACTCAAGTGTCATTAATTTAATAACACTCAAGTCTAAATGCCACAAAGCAAAAGCTTATTCAAAATGAACAACTTAGAGAACCAAAAAAGGGAGGGGGAGGGAAATGAGGATTTTTAAAAAAATTAACAACTTTTTGCAGGATATAAGTTGCAGGTATCATTTCCTTTAGGCCAAATCATTTAAGTGAATCTAGTTGTAAAGCAGTTTACACTCTCCAGGATCACTAGAGGTTAAACACCTAATCAACAAATGCGTAGCCTTTTTTATCACTTCCCTTTCCTTTCTTCATTTCCTTTCTTAACAATTGGATACTATTCCTGAGTGATTAACATAGCACATGATCTCTTTCTCATTTTCCAACTTCATCCTTTGAAACCAAAAGTGAATTAACAATCCTTCATAAACTTCCTGCCATGGTTCTCACTTGCTTACGGATGTGATGTGGATTTCTGGAAATGCCCAGTTAAAGGAGAGTATGTCCACGTAGACTCCAGTACCCTGCTGATCAGTCCCTCTCACCTCATCCCATCCTCCCTTCCTCGTTTGCCTTTACAGTATGGAGCTGATACTGCAGAAGCAGCCGATTATCAGGAAAGCCAGCTCAGGTAAATTAACTTAATGAAACAGATAACTCTGTATACAAGTATACCTTTGAAACTGCCTAGGCTCAAATATCCACTCCGCTAATGAGCCTGCGATAGGACCCTGGCAGAGGTCTAATCCTTCCGCCACTAAAAGCCTTTCCACAGCCCTGCATCCTATCTTTCTGTCCGAAAACTTAGGCAGGAGCTTAACAGCTGCCAAGCTTCCAAAATGCAAACAGCAGCAGTTGCCTATCTAAGTTGTGATTGATGGTGCACAAAAATACACAGCTACTTCATAGTTATTCTGGCCGCAACAAATTAAGGATCTAAACCTTTGTGTTAGGCAGATAGCCAGTATATCGTGGGGGACTGCTGTGGCTCTATAATTATATCTAGCCTGATAATTATCCATTCCACCGCTGTGAATGGCCAGTACCCAGGGACTTTAATTTCACTGTCCCCCTCCACCAGTTAATACCTGACCCTGTGTCACTTTGACTGTGAAAGACGCTGAAGGAGACAAATGAGTTTTTCTCTATGTTAAATTAACTAATGGATTCTGATTGTGAAACTGGCATCAGAATAACAAACCAAGGCTCTGCAGTGCTGGGTGGACATGTAGACAGTCTCTGAGGGTTATTAACCTCAGGCATTAAAACAAAACGACAATAAAACCAAAAAAATCTGTCGAGTGTGAATGTAAAGAACCTATTTAGTGTGAATAGTGATTAACGAAATACTTTATATTTCAACCCGTTATTTTGGTATCTGAGACACATCTACAAGAGAGCTGTTGTAGGGCCTGAAACTAGGGATTAAGTGACCAATTTTAATCAGCATTTCCCCCTTTTCTTTGAGTGCTTTTGTTTTCCTAATCACAAGGTGGCTGTAATTCAATATGGCTGCACATCCATTTGAGCTCAATGTAAATCCTGAATATCTTAGACTGAAAATAATCACTGTTTTCATTGCTTTCATTCTCATGTAAAAGGCACTATTGCTTCCAGTAATTGGTAAAGGACATTATAGTCTGTCCAGTAGGGTAATTGTACAGATTCCAGTGTTGTAGCTATCTGTACAGACACTCCCTGTTACACATGGTCTTAATTTTTAATATGTATTTTTTGTTTAGTTCACTAAAACATTATGGGTTTCATTTTCGTGCAGCTAAAAAGATAAATGTCCTTTCCCATGTCCCCATCACAAGTCTGTGTGTTCTGGGAGGTTAAAAAACTGTAACTCATCTGTTCCGTACCGTATTAAGAGTGAAATTTGGCAATCTAGATGTGAATTTATTTCCAAAAAGAAACAGAATCTGGTAGGTTTTTGTCTTTTAGAGGAAAGAATATTTTAGAAGCTTAACTTATTTTTAAAAAGACTCATACTGATTTTTTAAGAAAGATAAAATTGTATATAATTTTATTTAAACCCTTTGGACTTCTGAAGAGTAAAAAACCCATATTAATCTAAGAATTTCACTTTTGAGAACAGGATACTGAAAATGCAAAAGTCATAGAATCTTTCTTAATCAGTGACCACAAATACCTGTTTACCTTTATTGTAGGTGGTTTATTTTCAGAAGGGTTCCCTCGCCCAAGAGGAATTCATTTTTCCAAAATAATAACATTTTATTGTGTTTACCATGCGTCAGGCTCAGCACTCTTTATGTGTTATGACTCATTTAATCCTCACAACATCTCCAGACAGATGCTATCATTATCCCCATTTTACAGGTCAGGAGACTTCCTAAGGCCACACACTCGTAAGTGGGGGAGCATGGATTTGAAGCCTGGGCAAGCCGACTCCAACACCTGTTCTTAACTGCTATGCATACTGCCCTCTAATCACAGTCACTTCCTAAATCTTAAATTCACTAAACATTTAATAAGTGCCTATTAGTCTAAGTGCACGGCATCGTACTGGAGGTTGGGGGTTAGAACTGGGAGGGTCTAGCGTGGAGAGAAGGGGGGACAAAGTTTTAAAAGAACATTCTTCCTACAGTCCTGTCAGATGGACATAACTCAATGACTTTAATTTGATGTTCTAAATCCTGCCTTTCCCAGTTGGCCTTTCCAGCTGGGGAACTGTGGGACCCAGAGGCTAGCGTCAGAGGCAGTTGGGTCTCTCGGGTCATGCCCGGCCCAGTCGACCTGTGTAAAGGCCCTCCTTTGCCACTGGAGACATTTACAGGGTTACCCTCCTAAAGGCATCCACAACCTGGTGGTAAAAGTCCTCACCTACATCACATCACGGTGCCTTCCTATCTTCCCTCAAACTCCAGTGGACATCAGTCACAATGCCTTCGGATGCTGTTGCTTTGAAACCACTGGCTCTTAGCACCCTGTCACACATAAGCCAGTTGTTAAAGTGTCATTAGCAGAGACCCAGACAGATGACAGGTGTAAACAGTTTATAATTTACAAAGTGCAGGATCAGGTTTCTCCACGCCCTCTGCCAACAGCTCACAAGCACACCTTAGCTTGGCCCTGTGTATGCACTGTACACATTTTTACAGGACTGTTTTAAAATAAATCCCATGTCATACCTATTTAGTAACCTTTTGGCCATTTGAATCCCTTTTGACTGTTCGTGCAAACTATGCAAAGCTATTGGTTAATTTTGAACTTAACATTTCAGAACGTCCTGTCAACTAACTAAACACATGTGCCTTGGAATACTCTGAATGGACTGTCTTTCAGCTCTGTGCTGTGGATTTCCTTCTTTTCTTTTTTCTTTTTTGAACCTGTGGTGCTCTTGTGCATTGGAGGTGGCAGGTTGGTAATGAGTAGCTTTGAAAGAGACTTGCCATTTGTTGCTCTGTGCACAGATGTGGGATTTCTGATGCCTTTTCAGTCGGTCCTACTGAGCTGCCTTCTGCATTTTTCAGTGCTGACATGTCTCAGTAAAACTTTGACTAACTGGAATACTTGGGGGAGGGGGGTTCTGGCTGAATGATTTCCTGGTTAAACTGAAAGTTATTTAGAAAGCTCCTGTTATTGAAAATCTTTCCAAAGTACATCAGCACACTTTTCTCTGGAGTGAGGCAGCACTGCTGGAGAAAAATTCTACATAGCTGTTTGGAAGGGCTGCAAACAAATTTAGCAACTCTGCTAACTGCTAACTGCTCTCCAGTCCTTTCTCTTACTCGAAAGCAGCCCCTCTCTGGATTGACAAGGCAGTTCAGATTGCAGACCCTTACTTCCTTCTTCAAAACCTCTTTCCCTGTCTAGGTGGAGGCCCCACTTCCTACTGGGGGTGTAAAACCAAGGCCAGGTGGCCATCGGCTGTCTGTTTCCTGTGCTCACACACCTCCAGGCTTCCCTCCCTCGGATTTCCACTTGCCTTCAAGACTTAGCCCTCCTTCACCTCGTTCCACATTCATTCTTTCCACCCTCCTCAAGGAGGCTGCCCATCTCTCTGGCCCTTTCTCTGGAAGTTTCACTCTCTCCCAACCCACTGACACAGCCATTTACACGTCTGTCTCCCTACTCCAAACACCATCTGTCCTCCCCTTGAAGGCCTTAACCTTCATTGCCAGATGCCTCGCTCGGGTTGGTGCAGCTCCAACCCGCATTTACCTCCCGACCTCCATCCGCTCCCGTGATCTTTTTCCCCTTGCCTGTAGCTCCACTGGAGCTGCTCTCACAAAGGCCATCAGGGACTAGCTCCGGAATCCAGTGTTTCTATCTCAGCAAGCCTTGTTGATTCTTCCTAAATCCAGCTAGAATTCCTTCTCTTCTTTCCACATCTGCTGCCACCTCTGTTCTGCTGACTGTGTATGGAGCCTGAATCGGGTCTCAACCCGCTTCCCTGCTTCCACTGCACTTGGAACAAAATACAGACTTCCTGAACCCACGGCCCTGCACGCTCAGCTCCTGAGAGCCCTGTCCCCACATTCCAGCCAAGCCAGCGCCAGGGTCCTCAAATGCTCTAGAGCTCCTTCTTGCCTGGAGCTGTTTTCACTCATGGTCCCCTCTACCTGAAGAGCTCTCCCCCCGGCCTCCCTGGCTTGCTCCTCCTCCTCCTCCTGCAGACCTTAGTTCAAATGCTACCTCCTCTGAGACCTTCCGTGACCCAACCATCTGTGTGGGTTCCCGACACCCCTTCCTCATCACAGCGCTGTTATTCATGCAACCCCGTTCTTTCCCTTCGTGCTGCTGACCACAGGCTGTCGTGGGCAGTGTACCCACTTGCTCACTGGTCGGGTTATCTTTTGGTGGCCACTAGACTTTGAGCTCATGAATCCTTGGATCATGTCCTTTTTATTCACCACTAGACACCCAGTGCTCAGCCCGCACTGGGAACATAGTTACTGAGTGACTGAATGAACAAATGAAGACTTTCTACTTTTACAACAGAGGGCCTTTCTAGAAGGTTACAGAGACCTCACCAAAGATATAACTCAATAAAGAGCAGCTGACGAAGTTCACATTTTCAGCTTTCTAGCGTTCTGAAATGCTGTGCTCATCTTTACCTATACGTAAATCAGGCCCCTCAGCTGGGAGGGGAAAAGCACTTAGCATCATACAAACACACGTGCTGCTATAAGGAGACGAGAGTCCAAAGAAAAGCACAGACATTGTGTCGAGAGCAGGGAACTAGGGTGCCCTGAGGAAGGAAGGGCAGCCTGGACTATGTGGGTAATAGTCCTCTGCCCTGGGAGGCTAAAGTTAGACCAAGCACTAAGGTCACTGACCTGGCTGGGCAACAGGGAAGCTGGGTAGCAAGTGGGATGCAGAACTGCAAGTCTGCACAAATGCGAAGTTGGCTTTGCAACGGCTAGAGGGAGAGTACAGGAAGGATTTGGGTGGAGACCAATACAAATTGCAGCGATGAGCAAAAGCTTGTGGCATAAGGAGGCTGCTGTGAGCGAGGAGCAGGAATTTTGTGATGGGCATGTGATCTTGGATTTTGGACAAGATGAAACTATGACCCAGGTAATGTCACAGTTATTCTGGCTTTGTATCCAATCAGAAACACAGGTAATTGGGTTGATGACGTTTCTAATATTAGACGGGAGTGTAAACTGCAGGAAGAAAGGGTGGCGACAACCTGAGGCAAAAGCATTCCCATGCATACTGGAGTCCTGCGCGGTCCAAGGGGGCCCACACACCCTGAAAAGCGGGGCTGATGCTGAGCTGAGGGAGAAGTTGGAAATACGCAGCACCTTTCAACAAATGTTCAGCTTTTAAACAAGTCATGTTATAACTGTAGGAGCAGAGTTTCTGCTTAAGACTCCTCCCATGAACGATTTTGTACAACAGGTTACACCCACTCACTCGATTTTTCTCCAATCCAGATTTTCCAGTACTGAGACTGTTGACAGCAGGGGTACTTCTGTATCATTCTAAAGCAAGAAGATGCGGTAGTCATTTTGCATGGCCCTTAAGTTTTTAGGCATTAAAAAAAAAAAAAAAAACTATTAAAAAATTAAATGCCAATACTAAATAACTCAATCCTATATACCCAAAAGGAAATGATTTCAAATAAAGATTGACTTCAGATAAAGTCCATCTGGCTTTTAGTCCACCCAGCCCTGTCTACCCACAGGGAACACAGTCATTTCCTCTGCATAGACGGGTTCTCCAGAATCATCAGTTAGAAAATTCACCTTAGGCAGTGTGACGGAGCAGCAGCCAGCACCAGTAAAGTTGCCTTCCTCTTCCTCCACCCCCCCTATTGCAATTAGATTCGTTTTTTGGTATTATTTTAAGAGTGATTGGAATTTAATTTTAGTTAGGAAGAGCTGGGCCCATTGTTTACTTACAAACAAACAAAAGACTCCTCTCCCAGCACTAGAGTCCCTGCTTGGCTGGTTTTAAATAGATGAGGCTGACCAGATATTTACCATCAGCTTGGTGAAGAAAGAGACATTGTCCTAAGGAGCCAGAGCCCTGGGAACTCAGTTCACACAGTGATGCATTGCTAACTGAGTGTGGACTATGACCAATCAAAGTCTCACTGTACATTTCACGGAGGTGGGACCGAAACGGGAAAAGAAAAAGTCCCCAAGTGTCAGCATGTTGGGAAGGCATGGTTTGCAATAATATTGCGAAACAAACGCTGGCTGGCAGACAACAGCCAATAACAAACTGCAAAATGCTTATTGGGGTTTGACCAAGAAAAAGGCCCCCAGTCTTTCTGAGGACACTGGCAAAAATCCCAGGTCCTGCAACTCCCGAAGAGCTCCCTGAGCAGTGTTTCTCCTTCAGGTGCTGCATTGTCAGCAGCGAGATGTTCTCAGCAGTCAAGGAACAGCTGCACAATGCAAGCAGCCTCTGAATGGTCCAAGAGCTTTTTATTCAGCCCTCGTGTGATATATATAAAAAAAAACAACAAAAAAACCCACCCCAACTGGTATTCTTTTGTGCTTTACAAAGGCAGTACTTTTCTGGCTCCAAGTTCAAGACTCATGGGCTATTAGGAGAGGCATGATAGACAATGTATTAGCATGTGTGAAAAAGAATAGGCGTTCCTAAAAATCAACTCCATAATAAGAGCAGCCCAGTATTTGGAACACCTACCTAGTCAGAAGCATTTCTAGCAGCAGTTAGAAGGCAAGCATTTTGATTCATGTGCTTTTGATGAAAATCTTTTGGCAATAGTCACACACACACACACACACACACACACACACACACACACACACAAACGCGGACGTGCACGCCCAAAGATCTATCGATAGGAAGCTATAGCAGGTATTCATAATAAAGGTATTCCTTATGTAGGATGGTAATCGAAGCTAGAATCACAGAAAAGTTACAGTTAAGAAATCATCTAATCCAGTATCTCAGGCTGCAGAGAAGAAGAAGCCTTCTTCCAGAAGAATAGGCTTCTGGAGAAGTTAAATGACTTGCCCAAAGACACAGAGATACTTCATAAGGGAACTTTCACATGCCCTGCATATGAGACAGTGTTTAGGAGTCAGTGGAGACCAGATCATGGATTTTGCCATCAGTCCAGTCTGGGCTTGGATGCCTAGCACTGCTCATTTCCGGTTGCATGACCTAGGGAAACATGCTTTTACTCTTCAGAATCTCAACTAATTTAACTAAAAAATGGGGATCATAGTAACAGGTGCCTTTAGGGTTGCTGCTTGGATTAAGTGAACAAATAGCATGCACTAAAAAAATATTGGTTGCTATTATTATTAGTTTTAAATTAATTTATTGGCTGCATTGGGTCTTCATTGCTGTGCACGAGCTCTCTCTAGTTGCAGCAAGCATGGGCTACTATTTGTTGTGGTGTGTGGGCTTCTCATTGCAGTGGCTTCTCTTGTTGTGGAGCACGGGCTCTAGGTGCGCTTCAGTAGTTGCAGCACGCAGGCTCAGTAGTTGTGGCTCATGGGCTCTAGAGTACAGGCTCAGTAGTTGTGGCACGTGGGTTTAGTTGCTCCGCGGCATGCGAGATCTTCCCAGACCAGGGCTCGAACCCATGTCCCCTGCATTGGCAGGTGGATACTTAACCACTGCACCACCAGGGAAATCCTTGATTGTTGCTGTTATTAATAGTAGTCATGTTTTCAACTTCTTGGGAATTTTAGTACATTTAGAAAAAATAACAGAAAAGATACTAAACAACCCCCCGTGAGAGTATATGAGTTAGCATATGGAGAATAAATGCAGGCAGGTCACACAAGCAATATGTTTAATTGCTTTATCTGCTCCTAAAAACTTAGGTCAGTTGCTCTGTAGGAATAACAGTCTGCTGTCGTCACACATGAATATCATTCCTCTTATCCATCTACTTAGACTCAATGGTTTGAGGGTTTATTTTTCAATGTTAGTAATAGGTATTTGTTGATTCTTTAAAAACATTTTACCTTCCTCATATAATTTACTGCTGAGCATTTTCATTTTTTCCCCCTGATGACGGGTGGGCATCCTAAAGTAATGAACTTGGATGGCCAAGGTGCAATGCCACTTACTGTCCTGAGATGTCAGCCTCACATATGTGGAGCCACCCAGGCTGTTGGGATAATGCATGACTTTCAGGTCCTTCAAATTCCATGTGTTCCAAAGCTCTTTTAACACTATCATTTTACATGAGTTCTCTGGATAGTTCTGTTCAGAGGAATAGAATTTCAGTTAGTGCTTTTGCTTTCAACAAGTTTTGTAATATTTTTGTCTGTTATCTTATTTAACCTGCTGTGTATATTTTAGACTATACTTAATAGCTGTTTTTCATGTACTTATATTAACTCGGAGTTGGTAGTGTTGTTTGATGGAAGTCATTCATAACAACCAAGAAAATATCATTTTCAGTTGTATGTTCTGCAACCAGGCAAATTTTTCTTCATTATATATATAAAGTGCAGTTTTAAACGGCTACATCTTTCCCTTACGTACCACACCCCAACACCCCGACTTATGGGAGTTAGAACAAAAGGCATTTCTTTCCTCAGCACTAGGCAACTTTTTGCGATGGGGTTTTAGCTGTGATGATCTGGGGGCAAGCATTATGTGGTAGTTCTGCTTCCTAAAGCTGAAGGTGATACTGGGTTGCTTTTGTAGTTCTTGTTGGTTTTTGGTCTTCTTCCTGGAATATATGTCACAAATTCCTAATTCTAAGGGTGCTTAAGAGGTGTGAACTGTTGAGTATGCACATAATCGACATGCTATGAAAAGCATTCTCCTGGTTTTGTGATCTGATAACAAAACAAATCATTGACTTAGCGCTTGTAAGAACCTTCTTGCCTCTGCAGCTGCGCTGGGTGATGCGCAGAGCTGCCATCCATACTCTTAGGTTATACTTCAAAGAAATGGCTCCCAGTATTAGGTAACCTTGTACCTCTCACTATAATACATCTTCATAATTCCCCTAACGCTGACTTGTGTGGCCTCTCTTTAATTTGTGCCTGATTGATTCCCCTCAAATCTCATATAAACATAAAAAATCTGATGGATTTCCTTCAGTAACTTGATTTTCACTGCTGGAATTGTTAACACCATTTCCATCAGTGGTAGACATTCAGATTAAATGATTTACAGGTCTTCTGTATGCAGAAAACTATAAGACATTGATGAAAGAAACTAAAGATGATACAAACAGATGGAGAGATATACCATGTTCTTGGATTGCAAGAATCAACATTGTGAAAATGACTCTACTACTCAAAGCAATCTACAGATCCAGTGCAATCCCTATCAAACTACCACTGGCATTTTTCACAGAACTAGAGCAAAAAATTTCACAATTTGTATGGAAACACAAAAGACCCCGAATAGCCAAAGCAACCTTGAGAAAGAAAAATGGAGCTGGAGGAATCAGGCTCCCTGACTTCAGACTACACTACAAAGCTACAGTAATCAAGACAGTATGGTGCTGGCACAAAAACAGAAATATAGATCAATGGAACAGGATAGAAAGCCCAGAGGTAAACCCCCACACATATGGTCCCCTTAATTTTTGATAAAGGAGGCAAGAATATACAATGGAGAAAAGAAAGCAACTTCAATAAGTGGTGCTGGGAAAACTGGACAGCTACATGTAAAAGAATGAAATTATTACACTCCCTAACACTCTACACAAAAATAAACTCAAAATGGATTAAAGATCTAAAAGGCCAGACACTATAAAACTCTTAGAGGAAAACATAGGCAGAACACTCTATGACATAAATTACAGCAAGATTATTTTTGACTCACCTCCTAGAGAAATGGAAATAAAAACAAAAATAAACAAATGGGACCTAATGAAACTTAAGAGCTTTTGCACAGCAAAGGAAACCATAAACAAGACGAAAGACAACCCTCAGAATGGGAGAAAATATTTGCAAATGAAGCAACTGAAGAAGGATTAATCTCCAAAATTTACAAGCAGCTCATGCAGCTCAATATCAAAAAAACAAACAACCCAACCCCAAAATGAGCAGAAGACCTAAACAGACATTTCTCCAAAGAAGATATACAGATTGCCAACAAATACATGAAAGGATGCTCAACATCATTAATGATTAGAGAAATGAAAATCAAAACTACAATGAGATATCACCTCATACCAGTCAGAATGGCCATCATCAAAAAATCTACAAACAATAAATGCTGGAGAGGGTGTGAAGAAAAGGGAACCCTCTTGCACTGTTGGTGGGAATGTAAGTTGGTACAGCCACTATGGAGAACAGTATGGAGGTTCCTTAAAAAACTAAAAATAGGGCTTCCCTGGTGGCGCAGTGGTTGAGAGCCCGCCTGCCGATGCAGGGGACACGGGTTCGTGCCCCGGTCCGGGAAGATCCCACATGCCGCGGAGCGGCTGGGCCCGTGAGCCATGGCTGCTGAGCCTGGGCGTCCGGCGCCTGTGCTCCGCAACGGGAGAGGCCACAGCAGTGAGAGGCCCGCGTGCTGCAAAAAACAAAACAAACAAACAAAAAAAACAAACTAAAAATAGAACTATCATGCAACCCAGCAATCCCACTACTGGGCATATACCCTGAGAAAACCATAATTCAAAAAGAGTCATGTACCACAATGTTCATTGCAGCTCTGTTTACAATAGTCAGGATATGGAAGCCACCTAAGTGTCCATCAACAGATGAATGGTTAAAGAAGCTGTGGCACATATATACAATGGAATATTACTCAGCCATAAAAAGAAATTGTTATTTGTAGTGAGGTGGATGGACCTAGAGTCTGTCATACAGGTTGAAGCAAGTCAGAAAGAAAAAAACAAATACTGTATGCTAACACATATATATGGAATCTAAAAGAAAATGGTCATGAAGAACCTAGGGGCAAGACGGGAATAAAGAAGCAGATCTACTAGAGAATGGACTTGAGGACACAGGGAGTGGGAAGGGTTAGCTGGGACAAAGTGAGAGAGTGGCATGTACATATATACACTACCAAATGTAAAACCCGATAGCTAGTGGGAAGTAGCCGCATAGCACAGGGAGATCAGGTTGGTGCTTTGTGATCAGCTAGAGGGGTGGAATAGGGAGGGTAGGAGGGAGGGAGACACAGGAGGGAAGAGATATGGGGATATATGTATATGTATAGCTGATTCACTTTGTTATAAAGCAGAAATTAACACACCATTGTAAAGCAATCATACTCCAATAAAGATGTTAAAAAATGATTTACAGGTCTTTGAAGTCCAGATACTTTATATTTTAGTTTTTATTTTACTTCTGTCCTGGAATTTCTTAACCTCTTGATTTTTATATAAAAAAATTAATTATTTAGGTCATTGGTCACATCAGTTCTCTCCGATGTATCTTAAACTAACATTAGCTGTAGAACACATTATATTGCTGTGGTGAATTTTTAGTTTGTTGAGTAAGTGTTCTTGAAAATTTTCTGTTCTCATTGATTGTTCTGGCAAGTTTTCTTTCCATTACCAGTTAATTTCATCATATTCATTTTCTTGTACTAAACTGCATTTTTTACAAAATTTCTTTTACTGTAACTTCTTGGTTAGGTAAAAGATGGATCTTTTTTTACATGCTCAGGCTGATATTTTCTTCAGGTAGTGAGACAGGATCCAAATACTCAGTCTTCTCAGGGCGTGCAGTTATTGTAACACTAAGATATATACATATATTTTTTTTTGATAGGGAAAAGTATCCATTATCATTCTTTTGATTCACCATCAGTTCAAATACCACTTGTAAAGTAGGTAAGTGAAAAATTACTATGGTAAATGCAGGCCAAAATGGACTCTGTCATCACCACAAACGGCAACACGGAAGCCATTTCCTCCCCTGTGCCTTCCATCCCTGGATAAACTCCTGCTTCAGGTGTTCACAAAGATCCCTTAATTTCTAGCTATAGCTCTGTTTCAAGCCACTTCTACTAGAAGAGGCTGGCCCCTGGTTACTCCCTGAAACAGAGCAGAAATGAACTCCCCCGTCTTTGCCACAGGTCACTCTAACCTCTCACTGTCAGAACTATGATATGGCAAGATAAGGAGGTAGGGCATGAGGGTGCACTGGAGTTTTGTCCCAATATTCCCTGTTTGCTTGTAATCCGGCATCCCTCATATTTCAGAGACTGATGTTGTATGTATGCACGTGTTACATACCTAATGTCAAGAGTGAGAGGGCTAGAAAAACAAACTTGGTCCAAGCTAACATTTTTCACTTGTGTCTTCCCTGGCAGTTTATTCTCATTTGACTGGCACCAATACCAGCCAACAACTTCTCCTTCAGATCAGCATCTTTTGGCTTTTAGATGACAGTGTATTTCTGCATGGCTGAATGCAGACAGGAAAAAGTCTTGTGTAAATAATATTTTCCATTAGCAACACTGAACGATATAAAAGCTCTCGATACATCCCAAGACAATAAAACTCACAAGCATGATAATAGGAAGATGACAATGTAAATGGCTTACAGTGGAGATTGTTGTGCCCCGCTTGATTCTAATTGGGGCAAAACAGGGGAGTCAAATCTGTATCATGTCTTTCTCAAGCTGCAAATGCTTGATAACATTCATGTGGATCAGCGTTGATGGGTGGTGACAGTGGAGGGTGAACACAAACACAGTTGAATCACATGCTGGCCTGGCTACGTGAAATGCTAATTAATGATGATCCCTGTGTACAATGCACATTAAATATTCAAAATAAGAATCCAGATTCATACCACAGGTCTTTGATCTAAGCCTGTGTTTGTGTTTGTTTTCAGAAGTCTTATTATGACTATTGTGTGTGAGGGAAGTAGAGTCACCCAAATTATTATTATTTATTTTTTAAATGATAACTAGTATTCAAGGACATTTGAAAGCAATATTCTTAAAAGGTAGCAACCCTAGACTGATGTGACTAAATAAAGGGTAAATTACTCTGCATGATCCTATGCCGAGGCCACACACACAAGTTCATTATGTCAGTACCAAGCTCACATTGTTGTCACTGTAAGTTCAAATGCTAATTAATAGTTAGAAGAACTTGGTAACATCTTACACGTGAATGGGTATCTAGGGCAGAAGAAACGTTAAGCTTTTTAAGATGCTTACTTTATCCAGTTTCTCATGTGCAGAAACACATGTTGTATGTTGGGAAATGCACTGCTGTTTGCCCACTGCATTTCTTTCCCATGTTTTCTGAAAATTCTGTCCCTGCTGCTGGGAGGGTAGCCTGGAGAGCCATCAAAAACTAAGTCTCTTTATATTTCGTCTTCATTTGAGATACAGGAATTGGTGTGGGATTTTTTTAAAAGACTTTGGATAGGCAGTTTGAGATCATCATTTCTTATATCCTTTCTAGTTGTTCTTTGCTAACCAAAAATAGTGTAAAGGTCTGGGAACTATGCACCAAAGCCACTACCATAACTAACCAATATTCTGGTGTTTATATAAGTCAGAAATCTGGACAGTTCTTTGAGAAATAAAGTATCTTCTAAAGGACACTCAGCATTTCATCTTCGTTGCTCTACTGTGTTTTCTTTCTTTCCAAGAGATGCCTCCCCAGCTTCTTCACACACAGATACTATTTTAACAGCCTTTTTTTTTTAAGGACCCTGTCTCTTTATCTTTCATTAACAGGGTTAAGGAAACATTTGTTTTCTCCCGTCTCATTTACTTTAGACTACAGGGAATTTAAAAGCAACACCCGGGGCTTCCCTGGTGACGCAGTGGTTGAGAGTCCGCCTGCCTATGCAAGCAACGCGGGTTCGTGCCCCAGTCCGGGAGGATCCCACATGCCGCGGAGCGGCTGGGCCCGTGAGCCATGGCCACTGAACCTGGGCGTCCGGAGCCTGTGCTCCACAATGGGAGAGGCCACAACAGTGAGAGGCCCGCGTACCACAAAAAAAAAAAAAAAAAAAAAAAGCAACACCCACCCATACATCAACTGTATCAAAGAAACTAAAAATATTTTTTTTTCAAAGCAAATGACACACTCTACTGGATGCCGAAAGAATTTGGATTTCTTTGAAGGTGAAGCCTGACCATTTGCAGATACTAGTAGATCAGGGCAAACTTGTGGGGTTTAGCATCATTTTAAACTCTGCATAAAGCTGTTTCCTGTGTCACGCTTGGAGAAACAGGAAGCGTCTGTGGCTGAATGGTCACAGGAGCAAGGAAGTGAGGGTGCCAGAGCCTCTTCTGTTCGGGATTGCTTGGTTCACTTCTCCATCTCTTTACTCTTCTAGGCCAGCACCCACTTCCTTTATTCCAGGGGCTGCTGTTTCAGCACCACTTGAACCTTTTCCCTGTTATTTTTTGTCCTGTGGGAGATAGCATCATTTTCTATTTGTAACATTGGGATTCTGTGATGTCAGTCTATTTGAATATTCACAAAGCCCAAGCAGCATAACATCAAGTTGAAGGTTTTTCTCCCCTAAGCTCTGAAAATACTAGTTTTTCTCTTTCAAAATGATGTCAATTTCATTTTTCAACTACTAGGGGTTATGGTTGGTTTTTTGGTTATGGCTATACCTGTGTTCCTTTAAGCCATAGAAGGTGCTGCCTTTCTATTTCATAACTAATTAAATTTTACTTAATGTTTTTGGAAAGCCCTTACAAGTTCCCTTGGTTCAGTAAAACCCCCTCCCCCGTGCCCTCCCATGCATGGAGCCTGAGAGCCAGATAATCCAGGTCAGGAGAGGGTCGCTCCCACGTGGAACCCCTCCGCTCTCACCTTTTCTGGGATCCTCTTTGCAACTGCAGATGTGTCTCAATCTTTTGTTTTTCTCTTGATCTAGTTTTTGCTGAAAATACTTTTTTCTTCCTAGAATAATTCTCATTACTCTTGAACCCTAGTAGGTTCTACTGTAGAAATACTATAGAAATACCCACTAATCTAAAAACAAAACGTCTCCTTAACCTCTACACTTGTTAACCTTTTAAATAAGACCAACAATTTCATTTTCTAATTCCAAGTGGTCAAGACTGGCCAACACGTGCTAACTTTTTGATCTTCTCCAAAAGTCTACAGTCCTACTAGTTTCCTGGCTTTGCAGGGCTGTTGCACCAAGATTAGGCAGCAGAGATACCACTCCCACATACTGACATGAGTTTGTGCTGGAAGAAGAAAAAGAGAAGTAAATGGGACAATATGATGAGGCACACAGATTTGGTTAGATAATGCAGTTAAGCCTCCACGCTCTTGGTCAAGTCTCCAGTGTGGTCAGATTCATGCCCAACTAACTCTTTTCATGTTTGTGGTAGACTTCATAGGTACTCTCCTTTGCTTGTCATTAAATTCTTTAACCTTTTGGGCAGCTCTTAAAATACTTTTGGCCAGTCTTTAATTACACGGCAGTCAGTATTCTCTGCTGTATTTTCTCAGGCAGATTAAATGTGTCTTGGTAGAGATAGGGAAAAAAAAATTCTCTTTGGTCCCTAGTATTTCCAAGAAATAACTCGTCTACTGGAAAAGCTTGGAATAGACTCTAGTCCCTCTTCCAGCAACACATTTATACTTCCGGTTTATTACTGCTGAAGGCACTCCTTCCAACCTCTGTCATTAGGGGTGGCACTCCCTTATGAGAGTTGGTTTCTGAGATCACTGAGGAATCTCCTTCCCAACCCTCCCTCCCAAGCTTGGGGTCAGGCACAATCTGGGACATGGATGCAGTCTGCAGTTTCCTTGTGTACTTCTTGGGAGAGGTCTCCTGTGATTCTCAGAATGAATTCTGCCTGCCAAACAGGACTGAGATAATTACATCAAAATGTTACAAGGACAAAAAATTGCTGGCCAGCATGTAATTACTGTGATATCACCATTCCTAGTCAATATTTCTCTAGCTTGGTACTTATTGCTTTTAGACTTTGGCATGAAAGGTGAAGTGGCAGGGGTTTATCTGCAGCCTCACCCTCCACTGTTACAGGAAACCGTAAGAGGCTTATTCACATACTACCTAATCACTTGATTGCTCTGGAAAATGGTGGCCCAGAGTGGGAAAGTAAGAGATGAGGGTTGATCTAGTCTCTCCATGTAGGTAGGGAGAGGCCATTCAGATGTGGTGACAGTCTGCTCTGAAGAGGAACACTTTTTATCCTGCCATCTTCACAGCCCCATCCAATTTTGCTGTCCATCAAAATTGTGGAGGTGATGGCAGAAATCCTCATTTGCCTTAGAGTCAGGGAACACAGTGTGAGCTATCCTGGGAAGCTGTTATGATGATGAAGATTGTATTGAGCTGTAAAGCATTTTGGAAGCAGGAAATTTTAATAAAATAAGTCATTTCAGTAATAAGTGCATCCTAGAAACCAAGGGCAGAGTCTTGTTTCCTAGAGCCAAAGCTCTGAGACCTGACGAAAGCCATAATCCTAAAGGCCATTTAGATTAGTGTCACTCTTCTTATCACCCAGCGCTCTCACCTCAGTTCTGTTTGCCCATGTGGCCTTGGGGCTGTGTTAGACAAATATTGAGTCCTCATGACTCCACAGGTACAAGCATGTCAAGGTCCAAGTTAACGGCTTCCCTGAGACACTCTGCTTTACATCTTGAAAGATAAACTACCAACAAAGACCCTACAGTGTAGTTAACAAGCAGGCTAAAAATTTTTTGTTTCTCCTTTTTCTATGACAACCCCATTTTTGCACCCCACATTCTGTGTGTCCTCACATCTCATGTCCATGAATCCTTTTGCCCAGTGCCTCTCAAACATTACTGAGTACCACAGTCACCCTGTTACAATGCAGACTCACCGCCAGTCAGACTGGCGGGGGGGTGGGGTGGGGAGGCCTGAGCGTTTGCGTTTCTAATAAGCTCGCAGGTGATGCTAATGCTAATGCTGCTGTTTCGTGGGCCACACTTCCAGGAGCAAGGCTATAGATCACCTGTCAGCTGGATCACAGGGCTGGAAGCAGGTGATGTCTGGGAGCTCTTTCCTGCAGCCAGAAGACTGTCCAGATTGCCTGGAAAGGCCCCATACCATTACACAGATCCTTATCCTAACCCCTTCCAGTGAACATACCACCACAAGGGGGGATTAAAGAGCTTTCAAAACTAGGATCTCGAAAACGACCCTGAGTCCACCCATTTTCCCTGATTCCATCTCCCCGCATGTTAGCCACTCCCACCTCTTTTTACTGCTCATTATAGCTAGTCTGAGCAAACACAAGCTTTGGCCTGAGATAAGCTATCAACTGACTTTTCCATAAATATAGATTCTCATGAAAAACAGAAAGAAAAGGGAACGGAATGGAGAGGTGTTACATGTTCAGTTTATTTTTGGTTCCAAACCTATTTATTTCCTTAGGCTTGTCACCTGATTTCCATTAAGTCATCCTGTTTGCTCTCTGCCTTTGCATCAGTTTTTCCTGCTCTATAAAGACATTAAAAGGATTTTGAAAAAAATCTATTAGCCTTAAAAAAAAAAATCTGTCCTTTTATTTTAGTGGCATTGAAGAAATGGACATGTCTACCAAGTGTCCTTAAGAGGTATAGCCCCGATGTGGCTGAAAAACCTCATATTCTATTTTATGGATATTTGCTTTGATCCTTTTCTTCCAGGTCATCCCAGTTGGGTTCCCAGCCAAGGAATCCAGTGTGCTAAACCCTCGAAATATATTCAAACTATATTTGTATGTGTTTATTTTTCAGTATTCAAACATGAAATTAACTCCTAAAATGCCAGCCAGTCTGGGGTGTATGTTATCAGAAATGAGTGGTTTTTATATATTCTTAAGGTGAAAAGGGACGTTTTAAAAGCATTTACCATTTTTTCTTGTTAGTTACCTATTAGTATTCTCTCTTTAAAAATAAATATTTATTTATTTATTTATTTTTGGCTGCGTTGGGTCTTCGTTGCTGCGCGCAGGCTTTCTCTAGTTGTGGCGAGCGGGGGCTACTTTTCATTCCGGTGCCCGGGCTTCTCTTTGCAGTGGCTTCTCTTGTTGTGGAGCACGGGCTCTAGGCGCGCGGGCCTCAGTAGTTGCGGCACGCGGGCTCAGTAGTTGTGGCTCGCGGGCTCTAGAGTGCAGGCTCAGTAGTAGTGGCGCACAGGCTTAGTTGCTTCACAGCGTGTGGGATCTTCCCGGACCAGGGCTCGAAACAGTGTCCCCTGCATTGGCAGGCGGATTCTTAACTACTGCCCCTCCAGGGAAGTCCTTGATTAGTATTCTCTTAAGTAATGTACTGATGAAGAAAAGGCCTTTGTTTCATCTCTTAAGGAAGCCTCTATAACAGAAGCTTTTATTTCATAACAGTATTACTAAGAAGCCAGCATTCACACTGGCTAATAATGTCTTTGGATCTAAACCAGAGGAGGAACTCCTATGATGTAAACTCCTATACATTTGATATTTAATAAAAGAAGCCAAATGATCCCTTGAGTCAGCACCTTGAATGTAAAGCATTCTGCAAATAAGGAGGGAACATGATCAATGCTATTAATTAAGGTGTATTATATCCAGAACCTTGCAGTATGTAACCTTCTCCCTGGGAGGAGCAGAAAGCACTTTTAGGGGCTGCAAATTACTGCCATCTCCAAAAGTGCTGCTGAACCTTATTCCTGGACATACCTTTTGTGCTGAAAGACTCTGGCCGCATGGCTATCATGGTTATTGTATAAGACCATCTACCCTGTCACTTACATTCACACCTGCAGACAGGAATGTCTGGCAGCCCTGGAACTTCATTGTTTAGTTTGTGGTTGATCAGTCTTGAATTGGTTCCAAAGCTCCGTGGGTGTCAACACACCTGGGCACTACAGAACAGCAAGAGCCAATTATAATGCCTTCACCCTCCTTGACAACTTTCTTTTCTTTCTTTCTTTTCCGTACTTGAGATTTGCTTTATGGACCTTAGTTCTTGCTCCCCGGGAGGACTGGGACACTGCTGATACTGCCCACTTAGCTGCCATCTCCTAGTCGGCTCAGCAGTGGTTCCCAAGGCTCATGGTGTGTCTCAGTAAATATCACATTTTTCACACTGGAGCAGAAAACTCGCTTTAGGATGGTGTATGGAGAAAAGTTTCAAGCTCCTGCCGTGCAGGGCAGAAACTGTGCGTGCCATTCTAACACAGACTATTTTGAAAATGGATTCTGGAGGGTTGTTGTGGGCTGTTAATACATCTCTGGGTTTTTGTTGGTCAAGAAGTATAAAACAGGCCTCCTAGTATTTGTGCTACATTTTTTCAGTTTAATCTAGAAATATAATGGTATATACCATGCAGAAGCTGTTCTTGTGCTTAAATAATACATTTTTCATTAATATAGCTTCTTAAGCTAAATAAAGGGTTTTAAGATATGTTTCCAAAAATCCCATTATTCCATGAGAAAACTGAGGCCAGGGAACAAACAGGTTTTCTGACAGATTATACCAAGTCAAAAGAAGATATACAAAGGCAACTTTATTCTCTTTGTCTGTACAGCTTCAGTTCACCTTAAGACAGTACTGCTCTACACAATTCCATTCTGTAAACCATGATGGATAACCAAAAGGGTTTTGTTACTATCCAAAAACATTTAAAACTCTGTTCTTAAGTGAATGCTGTCTTGAAAACTAAAGGAATAATGGGACAGGCCTAGCATTCTCTGTCAGCAATTTTTACTTCTAGAAAGAAGTGTACAACAACTAGGGCATTATCTTGTAGATACAGTATTGTAAACCACTAATTTAAAGCTTCTCAGAACTAGCTGATGGAAAGATCAGATAAGCACTTCACAGGCTCTTGATGGATCAACTAAAAATACAGTTAAAAATCATTATAAGCAGACAAGAAAATGGACCTGATAAATCATCTCTGAAATGTCTGTGAAAATCAGGGGGGAAAAAAATCACAGGGCTACATCCCCTCAATATAGCCAAGGACCTCTAAGAGGTTACTTTATAAAGCCTCTACCATTTGAGGACTGAATCAAGAAATAAGAATTTCTCTTGGAGTCTGTTAGCCATAACAATGGGATACATTCTGTTTTGTTCCATCCCACAGCATATGGGGATGTCAGATACTAGAACACAATTCAGGCTGGAGCCTGAAGAGAGATAAGAAGAAGGACCTTGATGATTATGTTTATCTCCTGGAGAAGACTAGACTACCGTGAAACCCTTGCGACATTTACAAGGGGAGGAAAAGGATGGGGAGCCCACATGGGGGGAGCTCCAGCTGGAACCAATAGTGAGCCATTCAGCCCCCCCTCTGACTGAGAGTTACAGAGGTTAATTTCCTTTTCACTTCTGCCAACACTGACCAGAGAAATAAAATGTAAACAGAGATGGAAACTAGTGGAGACATGACATAAAAATAATTTTACTTACAATTAGTGAGAAAAATTACACTTTCCTCTTCTAATGAGGCATAAATATCCAGTCCTTGTTAGCAGAATGTGCCACGTGAGTACTCTTCTGCTGACAACAGGGATGCCTGTACCATCTATGCAAAATGCACAAGAGAGTTTTCCCCTGTATCATTCATACTGTGTATAAATTATCAATTTTCAGAGCATTTAAAAGTATACAAACAATAACCAAAACAATTAACCAATATTCAGACACTGTCACAAATACCTCACTGCCAAAGGCCAGTGCTACCTTTGGGACTGGTGCCAGCACACATCCGATTCGCTTGGCTGTGACTGGTTCCATTGTTCATGGGCTTTCTAAATGGGCATCTTATGTTCATGTTTAAGTCAGTGATGGAACCTGACTTTGTACAAATAGAAAATAAGGAACTGTATCTCTTTAGGGTTTGAATAGAAAGGGGTTCATGGTTAAAGAGTTTATTTTTTTAGAAGGCATTTTAAACAGAGATGTTCTAATAAATATCCCTCAATTATTTCAGGTCATTAATTTCCTAATATTTCCTTCCATGCCCACTTCTAAGCCTCCTTAATTTTATTTTAAAAGCAAAATAAACATATCTGCTGAAGGTTAGTCACAAATTTCATGCTGTCAGCAATGTCTGGATTATTTTAAGAAAGGAGAGATTACCAAGAGAATGATCCCCTCCAAGGTTATCTGACACCATTACTCTACCTTTTAGTTCTTGAACTTGAAACCAGCTGTGTGAAATAATACTGTGTAAGTGCCAATGTTAACAATATCTAATGATCCAGAGAACCCCATGTCCGGTTCTGTGGGCTTGAAACCTTGCTTTTAACTAACTTTTCTGAATCATAGCAAAAGCAAAGGAGATGCCAAAGGAGAGATTCTTGCCAATGACCAGCCGCCGAAGGCCCTGTCAGTGTGCTCAGCAGACATCTCTGTGCCCTGTGGTCTGAGGACCGTCCACAGCACCCAGGGGCTCTGTATCTAACAGTAAGAACAGTACCTTAGGTTTGCCTGGTGCTTCACCCTGGGTAACAACAGATATGACATCTGCACCAGAATCTTGGGAGAAAAGTTTGACTCTCTAATCATCTTACACCGTGAGGAACATTATTCTCAGAACAGTTTACTAAATCAGAGGCTCCCCACATTGACCGATCATCACAATCATCTCAGGAACATTTGACTCCTGTTGGTTCCCAGGCCTCAATCCTGGAGATTCTGGTTAGGTAGGTCTTTGGTGACTCAGTTCCCCAAATAGCCTCATGCCTAACATTCTCCTCTTTAAGGATAGAAATCCAACATTATCAAAAGAGGTCTCAGGTTAGCTCCATTTAAAAATATTAGCATCCATTAGCTCATTCAAAAAGTAACATTGAATGCAAAGATGATAAGGGTATAGTCTCTGTTCTTGGGGACCTCGAAGTTGAGTAGCATTATGGAATTCGTAAAACATCACTTAGGTGGGATATAGGCCATGACCGAAGAGAACATGGGTAGAAGAATCTGAAGCGGGAAGGTGGAGGAGGGGATTGACAGAGCAGGGGCTTTGGGTGTAGGGAAGGTGTTAAAGCAGATAAGGTGGGCCAAAAAGGGCAAACTTGCCCATGTCATAATTCGTGAATGAATTTTATATCACATTCTGTAGCACGTGCGCGTGCACACACACACACTCTTTGTAGCTTATGCCTCATCAGCATGCTTACATAAACAGAAGATTTGGGGGGAAAAAGTAAAAATACCAAACACTTATCTACTGCTTAGTATGTAATAGACCCTTAAGGCAATTTATACATATTGACTCATTTAATCCTCACAGCAACCCTCTGAGGCAGACACCATTACTATTCCATTATACAGAGGAGTGAACTGAGGAACAGGGAGGTTAAGAAGTTTGCCTGAGATCACACAGTCCCGTGAGTGATGAACTTTGAATCTGTACCCAAGCTCCAGCCTCTCTGCTGGTGACCACTGCCATGCTCCCTTTCTTCTCTCACACACATGGTTTCGTTTGCTGAAGTCATTTCCCTCCCACCCACCCCTAAGTTTCGACCTGATTATTGGATTCACATAGAATAGGTATCTTAGAGGATGTAATCACAACAAGCTTGCTCTATTAGCTTCCTGTTGGCAATTAAATGCAGACATGCTACCACAACAACATCAGTAATCCCACTCAGGAATCAGAATGTCTGAACTGACACTTAAAGTATCAGGAGCCATCAGCTTTCTGACAGCTAGGATAGGGCTTTAAAAAATACCTGCCTGACATCTGCCACAAGGCCTCTCCTGAGAGTGTGTCACAGGATCCTGTCTGTAGATCCTGACTCAGCGATCTACATTAACCTAAAGAAACGGTGACAATAAAAAATGTAGGCAGGCCACCACCGCGTGTCACCGACAGCAGTCAGAGAATTACTGATTAAACTGGGGAGCACTATGAGGTGAGCCATGGTCTTTGTTCTTACTCTTGAAAATTTCCCAGAATGTGTAAAGGAGCTGTAGTCTTGGCCTCAGGCTTTCTCTGATGTTCACATTTCTGTTTAAAAAAGGATTTTGTAGCCAACCATCCTTTTCAGCATGTTTTAGTTTGCCAAGCTGAAAATTACAAAGCACAAAAGTTGGGCAAAATAATAAGCACACATAACTTTACACTGACTGTCTTTTTATTCAAGAGTAGAACGTTTCTTCTCTTTTTTCAAACTAGGGCAAAGACAGGTGCCACAGTGTATTGTGAGAATCAGATGAGATGGTGCATATAAAAGAGCGTTGAAAGCCTTGCACTAATTACTTGGTCACCCTCCAGGTCAATTACTGATTTGGTACTAAATGAAATCCTCCAAGGTGGGGCCCCTTAGGATGATGCTCTTCCCCATCTCTCCGCACGGTTGCTCGAGGCCGCAGAGCAAGCCGGGTAAGCACCTGGGGAGTTGGAAGGTGAGAAGGTGAGGGCATTTAGCTGGGGCATTAGGTTGCATCCTCTCTACCGGAAGGAGCATTTGCACCTGTCATTCAGGTGCAGATCTGCAGATCAGATCCTCTCTCAAAGCCCGGGGGAGTTGACTGTACTCTGGAGAGCATTCCTTTCTCCCAGGAATCCTTGTGAGGCACCAAAGGACACTTCTCCATTGGGAAAATGAGGACAGTATTAACGAGTTTGCAAACTGCTTTGAAAACTGTAGATTAAAAATATAAATGCATATGGGACATTCAAATAACACATTGTATCAGGCCGTTTTCTCGTGACTGTATTGGGAAACTTTTATTAATCTGTTCAATTTAAACACAAATAGCCACCTCATTGATCGTTAAGCACTTGAAAATCCACCAAGTATAATTTTAGCCAGATTTCTTACAAACCTTCGTGTAACCACTGTAGGGAGACCACCTCTGAACTCCAAGTTCAGTCCCTCAAATGGATTAAATCTTAACCACACCATCACGTCGACTGCTTTGGCTGATCACGCTCGGTGTCATTAGCATCTATTTAATATGGCAGCTGATGCCTTGTGGCCCCCTGCAAATGGGGGTGAGCAGAGCCTTGGCGAGAAGTGAATTATAATTGCTGGTCGCGGGGCTGTGCGGCGCTGTGACAGCGGCAAGTGGGGAAAAGAGGAAAGCATTAGAGAAGGTCTGTTGTACTGATGAAGCAGAATTCCTAGAACACACTGTGCTATCAAATGAGATTTGGCTCCACAGTGCTGGGAGCAAACAATGGGCTCAGTAGGACCCAGCATTGGTTGCTGCGCATATTCTAGCTCCTTTAGTTGCAGCTGCCTTTCATTCAGGGGAGTAGGAGCCGCACTGGAGAATGGAAAGGAGGGGGTGTATTTTGGGGCCAGAGAAATTCGGAGAATAAGATGTTAGGGACAAAAACCTAGAGAATTTCAACCAGGATGAATACAATGATAAGTAATCTTCTCACACTCAACCAAGTCTGTAATTTTTTTGGATAAACAGTTATAGAAAGGACTAGTAACATGTGTCCAGCCTCTTTAGCTGGGTTAGTATAGAGCATGTTTTAGAAAGAACTGGATGGAGGATGAGTCTTTCTTGGATCTTTAGCTCTGGAAAGGGGTGGAGAAAAGGAGGCTTTAATGCATAGTGGGGGGAGTAGGGGCTGCAGAGTCTGAAGTGTTAGGGAGGGTCTCTATTCTGGGTCCTCATCTGCATATGAGCTGAATCCAGGGAAAACAATGAACAGTAACATCAGAAAAAAAATGTTCCAAATCACTTATTATAAAACTACATCCTGCTTTACAAAGAATTATTTGTCAGTCTCCAGATAGGTTATATTACCTGTTAGTAGTAATAAGCCAGGAAATAAGAGTTTGTTTCCAACTTGCAAAAAGGTGAGAATTCCTACTCAAAAAGTGCCCGAGGCACTAAAAGACAGTTTGGCTGTTGAAATCAAAGACAGTTGATTGTACCCTGTACAAGTAGGAACAACTCTACCTAATTATGAATGGGGCATTGTCAAACCAGTTTGCCCCTGAAATACTCACTTTTAGGTTTTGTTTTGGTTTTTTTTGTGGTATGCGGGCCTCTCACTGTTGTGGCCTCTCCTGTTGCGGAGCACAGGCTCCGGACGCACAGGCTCAGCAGCCATGGCTCACGGGCCCAGCCCCTCCGTGGCACGCGGGATCCCCCCGGACCGGGACACGTACCCGCGTCCCCTGCATCGGCAGGCGGACTCTCAACCACTGCGCCACCAGAGGAGCCCTAGCTTAGTTTTTAAAAAATCCATTTTATCCGAAGTATTTGAACAAAATTATGCTGCAGCTATTACTAACCAGGTACAACCAGAGGTATGAAGTGCACACGTTCTGTTTGAGGGTTCACATGAAGGTAATATGTGATAATTTTTATAAAGTATGTGTTCAAAGAACACTGCATAGAAACCAAATCTGTGAAGAAAATTCCGCACTCTTAAGACCTGCCCAGGTGGGTGGTGAAGTCCAAACAACCCTGATTTGCCCACCTTCTTGAATGGTTTCGATTCTTAAGCACCTACATACAAGCATCCATACACTCAAAGCAAACCCTAAATATCCGTTGTGGAGGTTTTATGTCACAGAGCCCAGGAACTGAAAATCCCTGAGTACGTAGAAAGCTGGGTTTCCCAACAAGGCCTCCTCCCTAAGCCCGGAGAGGCAGGCTTTGGACCTTGGGATGGTCACGGCAGATCCAGCCCATTCCTGCCTTATTTGTTCTGATCATTAGGAGGGTGCCAGTTAGCACCTATTTTGATGACAGTTCTGTGTTGTGAACGTCTGTCCACTAGCATCTGGCTAGGGCCCAAGACCATTTCACAGGAAACACCAAACAACTGTCAGATGGCCCTGAGTTTGGATGAATACCAAACAAACACAATCCTCCCTGCCACAGGGGAGGAGGGCCGGCGTTCCCATCATCCATAATCTCAGGAAGTATGCGGTCTCCAACACAATCCCTAACTCCTGACCGGCAGCTCCCTTATTTTTGTGAATTAGGCTTTGCCCACTGGAGTAAGTACTTAGAATGGATAAAGCCAGAATTAACTTGAGTTAGCTTGAGAGCTAACGATCAGCTTGGCCCTTGTGTTTCTTCTTAAATCACTGAACCTCTTTTCTGTCCTCTCATTGCACCCAGGGGAAGTAGGGGTGAAGGCTGGGTTGCAATAGGGACTCCCTTTCCAATCCAACTACTTTGCTGTTCAGTGCTTCAGTTCTTGCGTTTTGTGAAAAACAAGTGTTTAAAGCCAGTGAATCAGTTTGACACTTTTAGCTTATTGGTGTATGTAGTTAATGCCATATATACCTTAAAGTTTTGTCGTATAAACTTTTTGTATATTTACACATTGATTTTGAGTCAGGTTAGATTAACAGAGACCTTTGGGCCCTCTTTGAAATATCGTGATTCCAAATATAACATTAACTACAATCTAACACAGAAAACTCCCTCCGTATTATTCCTTTGGAGTTTCCTACATGGTCTATTCCCAGAGTGCAAGAAGGCTTGTGGCATAAGCCTGATAAACACAGGCTCCTCACTGAATGCCAGACCCAAAAAAGGCAAATTAAAATGGAGTCAAAACCTATTCATCTAACACCTACTTAATATTTTGGAATTATCCAATAGGATCTAATACATAATACAGCTCAATGCATATTATAGATGTGTGCTAAGTATTTCCTAAATAAAATGAAGAAATGAATGATTATTCAGTCAACTATTTAAAATCAGGCTCTGACACACAGAAGTACATAGAGAAAGAGACAGAGACAGAAGCAGGCAGAAAGACTCATGTGGTCACTATCATCTTGTCTTTTCAGTTTTAACTTACATGCCAACAACCATGCCCTCCTGGTGACATGAAACACTGAATATAGCCAATTCTGTTAGGAGAACTTGGTGTCAAGTTATAATAGATAATTTTTATTGTGTGCTTACCATGTACCAGACATCATTCTGGTACATATGGTCTCATTCAGCCATCAGAATTGCTTTATGAGGTTGGCACTATTAGTATTTTCATTTCACAGGTGAGGAAAACAAGGCCCAGAGAGGTTAAGTGACTTTCCCAAGATCTCACAGCCAACAGAACAGGAAACTCCAGAGCTCATACTTTTAACTCCTGCATCATGTCACCCCTCTAGAAGAAAAGTTGACTCCCAAATGTAATTTTAACCCTCAGCTTCATTCTGTGTGTCTCTAGCAGTAATGAGATCTTAGTTGTTTTTCCTGATCTTAGTCTCAAAACTTTAGGGAAATCATCATCATCGGTCAACATTTCTATCAAATTCATGTCAGTCACTCTGCTGCTATGGGCTGGATGTACCTGGAACATTGTAACATTACCTCCATAACCCACTGAGGATGCCAACATTACACATACAAAAGATAGCTACCGAGATTGAAATTTACTCTCCACTTATTGCAGACTCTGGAGCGTGCTTACTCTTCATCTGAGAAAAAGCAGAGCTGGCACTACTGTCAGAAAATACTTAATGCCACAGTTTAGGCTGTAGTGTGTGCTTCTTAATATCTTCAGAGGATAATCTATAAAGTGCTGAAATTTACTCTTTGAAGGTCTGTAATAGGATAGTGTACTGAAGTTAGAGAACTCTTCCCTGAGGGCTAATTATGCCATGGACTTGGAGGTGAGGCTATCTGGTCAAACATCTCCCACCCAACAATGGTGGTTGAAAATTCTTTCTTGACATTTATAATTTTAATTTAAACTTATTAAAGAAGGTCTTTTAGACTTATTTGCCAGAGCTTATTTCATTGTATATTGTTCTTTTGTGTGACATAAAAGAAAATATAAGTGAACTTAATGGGATAACGCAGTCTTTAAACTTCTTGTTCGGTGTTTAACTCCTTGTATGGGGTTGGAATTCCCAGTCATGAGTGTGTGTATTTTTCCACACCATATTGTCCTCTTTGCCATCAAGAGCTTTGGTGATGGACACATTTAAATTTGTTCACCACCTTTCAAAGCAGGTATCAAACTTCTTAACACTATTTAGAGACGGTGACGAGCTGGGCTAGGTTAGCTGCTAACTATCAGTAGATGGTAAGAGTCTCTGTATGTTTTTTCACCTTTCCTGGAATGTAAACAAAAGTAGTTGTGTTGATATCAAGTAACACTAGAGGGCAGCCTGCAAGTTAGAAACTAAGTAATCCTACTCCAAGCAGTACTTTGGCATAGTACAATAGATAACAGCAACTCAAATATGGTGTCCCAGTGTAAAAAAAGATCATCAGATCATTCTTTAATTTGAATGTGCCTTTAGAAGACTTCAAAGCAAACAATTTCATAAACGTTTTCTCCCTTCTAGAAACTCCCTTATTTGTTAAAGCCCCCTGAAGATACTTGATGTTTCCAGTCCTGTTTTGTTTCACTTGTTATTCAACCTCTTTTTAAAATGTAAAACAAAACTATTATGGAATAAAACTTTCCTGTTAAAAGTTTCATTTAGAAGCCTCTGAAATAAAAATGCACTGTGAAGGGTAAAGACAGAATCTCCATCTTTTTAGGGTTCTTTTTTATAGCATAAATATTAGTTATTTTCAACTATTAAAGGTCTTTGGAGGATTCTCGTGGACAACTGTACTGTATCAGTACTTATCTAAAGGTTGAAACCATAAAACGAAATCTGTAATACCTCATTCACCTATATATTGAAGGTTTATTTCTTCCTAAATCAAATATTACTCAACACATTTTTTTCTTCTACTACAATAAGCAGTGTTCAATTTTAGTATAATGCAGCAAAAAAAGGCTTAGCTGTCTGCTAACACTGTCTTACGAAATAAACAACACAATTTAGGTGTTATTTGTGTTTTGTGAATTACATCATCTGTAACATTTCAGTTGCACAAGGCAACTTAAGAGATAAACACTGGTAAATATGCCCAAGGCAGGGTGAGGAGAGAGGGGAGGAAGGAACAAACACATCTACGTTTAGTTTCAGAGTTCAAAGACTTGCAATAGAGTAAAACCGTTCAGAATGAAAAAAATAGGAAACAGGTGGCTTGATCTAGGCCCCGATTCTTAACATGAGTGAATCACGTGGTCTTACTCTTCCTGCACTTTGTAGCCAGTTTTTATAGATGCACTGGACTGTGCTTCAGTCTTTCTCATCATTATCTACCTCATATCATTGTATTAACCTCCCTAATGTTGGAGAAAGTGGTCCCAGCTGCCAGACCAAATGCAACAGTTTAAATGCCTCCCCCCCCCCCCCCCCGGTACGCGGTTCTCTCACTGCTGTGGCCTCTCCAGTTGCGGAGCACAGGCTCGGGACGCGCAGGCTCAGCGGCCATGGCTCACGGGCCCAGCCGCTCCGCGGCATGTGGGATGCTCCCGGACAGGGGCACGAACCCACGTTCCCTGCATCGGCAGGCAGACCCTCAACCACTGCGCCACCAGGGAAGCCCCTAAATGCTCTTAATTTAAAAATCTTTAGCACTCATTTTACAGAGCTGGGTATGAGCACAATAGAACTAATAACCAGGCTTTGGCGTTTGGCTTCTTATGTGTTGTTTACATATGGTTTATGATAGCTGTTAACTATTTTGTCCGTAAACCTGGGTTCTTGTCTTGGCCAGTGCCACCATGATCCAATCCACTCAGCTCCCCAGACGTGACATCTTGGAACCATTTTTTACTACTTCTACCCCCTTACCCCACACATCCAACTGGTCCCTAAGTCCTGATGGCTGTACTTTGTCAACACACCCAGAATCTGTTTTCCTTGTTTCCACTCACAGTGCTAGCAGATTTATATTTCTAAAACACACATCTGATGACATCATCATCTTGCTGAAAAGCTTCAACTGCCTGCAGCTCCAAGTCCCACCTCTTCAGCAGGGCAGAGCCCTCCACAAGCTGCTCTCCATCCCTCTTTCTGTCCACTGGGCTTTCAGGCCACATCACCAGTCATCAAGAGGCCCCCTTGCTGCTCTGGGGCCAAATCCTGCATTTTTCTGCCTCTGGCCTTTGCTCCTGCCTCTCCCTTAGCCCCACTGCTCTTCTGCCCCTTGCCTCCCATGTACCCAAATCTCACTCATTCTTTAGATGCAGCTGAAATGCTTCCTCCCCAGCTGGACAGAGCACTCCTTCCTGTCCTGAGCATCCTTACCACTCTGCTTTGGGGATGGAGAGTAGTCAGACCTCCGACTACTATAGTGATTTTTTGCAAATCTAACTTCCTCGATAGAATGTCGACCCAGTGTCTGGCCTTGAATGGGTATGCAGTTAATCAGTAAATTCTGAACTAGGTCATCATTGTGTCTCTGGAGTATCTAGAACTTGCCTAGAGTAGGTGCTAAATATCTATCTGCTGAATTAAATGAACTGCTGCTTTCACTGGACCCAGCAGTGTGAACCAGAGGAGTAAAATGACCATCTGGTCTACTTTATTCCTTGCTAAAAGTATGTTTCTGTTTCATAGGTACAAGTTGCAAGCCCCAGGAGGATATTCCTGCTGAATATCTGGTTCACCCCTCTGTCCCTCCAGTTGTGTACCCTGCACCAGGGTCAAAGTTTCCACTTTTATGTTACTGTTTATTTTTATCCCTACTATAAAACAGGACTAGAATCCTAAATAACAACATCCTCCATTTTTCAAATGATGTCCTTTCGGATGACAGACTCAAGGCCCTAAGAGCTGCTGGAGACAATGACCTGCAATAGCATTCCACCCAGAAACAGGAGTTTAGGTCCCAGTGGCAGAGAACCCTCAGGTGAAGTCCTCGGAAAGCTAATTCTAAGCTTGTTTCATGGCAGTAGTCAATCTGCATAGTAGGCATAATGTAAAAACATCTTCAGCTGGAAGACTGTAAATTGTTCTCAAAAATTTTTAAAGTATTGAGTAAACCGTACAATGGCACGGAGCATAAAAAACTCAGATTCAGAAGGCTGGGGACCTTGTCTCAAGCCCTTCCCTTACCAGAGGTATATACTCTTAGGCCAATCATTTGACCTCTCTGAACCTCGGTTATCTCATCTTTAAATTGGGCATAATAATATCTGCCCTGCCTAACCCAGGTTGTAATGATATTAAATGAGGTGATGTTTATAAACACACTTTGAAAAATATAAGCACTGTATAGTGAGGCCTTTATTAGTAGTAATAACACCGTTAAATACTGTTGATGTTGATCATCGCCACTAAGCCTGGATGTCTAAATCTGATAAGGGACTTGGCAAGCCTCCTTCCTGGGCAGAGCAGTCCTGGGTTTGCACCTCACCGCTGTAAGCCAGTCTGTCCTCTCCCAACCAGGTGCCATCCTGGGAAGGCCGGCACTTAAAACACAGGCAATAAGAAACGATGAAATATGCAAATGCATTATGATTACTTTTAGTAGAACGAGCCCTCCAGTGAAGACTGGGTATGGCTGACAACTAGCCAGAAAAGACACTGCCCCAGTCCTATGTTGGAAACCTTTGCAAGCTCTGCTCAGAGGAATTTGCATTTCAATAACAATGCGGATAATGTCAGGCTATTCACAACATTGCAAAGCCTTGTCTTGCACACCTGGCTTGGGGAACTGGAAGTGGCTGTTTTCTAACAGCAGTGGCAATTATGTTGTCCTTTTCATTCTTGGGAATGGATGTGTTTGGGCAGTATTCACGGGTCTTGTGTTCTGGACATGACAAAATATGAAAACGAAAGCTCCACACTCCAAGATCTCCCAGGAGAATTGATTAATCAGCATATTCAACATGTTGAACTTCCCTCATCACAAACGAACGGAAACACCCTGTAGTTAAAAATTGACTTTTTAATAGAAAACTTTTCCCTATATGCTGAACATCACTTTGAAAAAGAAAAGTATTCAAAAGATGTTTGTTACCTTCCTCTTGGCTACGTATGAAACTACTCTGTTCTTTCTAGATGACCCCAGTAGCATCTCCTCTTGTCTGGGCATACATGGGATCATAACACTGGGTTGACTTAATTTATATTAGAAGTAAAACCATATTGCACGCAGTGGGACAACCATCTTGCCAATTATTTCAGATAATCACTACCCTAGAACACAGTACAGCAAATAATACCAATCAACTTAGGTAATTTCTCATTAAGACGCTTATAGATCAGTAAGCTTAATTGTAAAAGCTAAGCATTTATAATGTGTAAGCACAAATTATGCTAAACTAGACAGGTTATATGCTACTAAGAGTTTCGTATAAGCTGCAAAATGATTATTCACTCAGCAATTTAATCCATAAGTTGGCATTAATATACTTAACTTTCATTAGGCCCCTCTAGTTAAAAGTTGAATGTAAATAGCGCATTAACATTACAGTTCAGCTTCTTGATATCTGTTCTAAAACTCATGATACGGGAAAAGTACTGTAAATCAAAAGTAAGGCCTGTTTCTCTCCAGTGCGTATACTGTTCTGGTCGTTAACGGTTAGCACTCGGTAAAGAGCACTTTTAGGCAAAGGAAATACCACTTGGTCCGGTATCCCCAGCATAAGTGGCTTTCATTTGAAAGAACTGGGGCACTGCTCAAAGTCCCATTCAGTCTTTGGAAGGCATGGCCTCAAATCCAGCTAGGAGCCAGTATATATCAACAATTTTGATAGGTAAATTCCTTTAAAATAAAAAATGATTCCTCTAGGGCTTCCCTGGTGGCGCAGTGGTTGAGAGTCCGCCTGCCGATGCAGGGGGCGCGGATTCGCGCCCCGGTCCGGGAGGATCCCACATGCCGCGGAGCAGCTGGGCCCGTGAGCCATGGCCGCTGAGCTTGCGCGTCCGGAGCCTGTGCTGCGCAACGGGAGAGGCCACAGCAGTGAGAGGCCCGCGTACCGGGGAAAAAAAAAAAAAAAAAAAAAAAAAAAAGATTCCTCTAAAGATTCAAAACACTCCACATCACTTATAAATTTCAGCTGTTCCCCAAGTGATATTTCATTCTTTATATGATCATTCTGCAAATGATACAGAATCACATTTCTCATAAAATAAGAACCAGTATGGTTTGCATGGCAAGATAATGGAAGCATGTTCAAGTCACTGCTGTCTGAAAATGTTCCAGCAAAATGCAGCCTCCGAGGCATTGATGCCTTGGAAACACCAAAAAATCTGTAATCAGAAATCATTAATTAAGGTTACTTAAAGTCTACATTGTATTTGACTGACAACCTCACAGAAGCACTGCTTACTTTTCTTAAGGCTCTAGTGTGCAATGTCGTCTCTGACCAGATACCAAAGAGTAATCACAACCTTGTCATTGTCGAGAGGACAGCAAACTGAATTCCCACAAACTCTTCTTCGAACAAAAAAAGCTTCTGATTTGAAATATTAATCCTATTGTCCTCCCCACTCCATGCTTTTTTCTTTAAAAAAAACCAACTATCTTAAAAGAATACTCTAAAACAAGCAGGACCTATTTTCTGACCCTGCCGAATAATCAGGGGTCCCTAATACTGAATTTACAAATGGATATTTTCTTTGTTTCACAGAGATATTTCAGGGGGAGGTGGGGGAGGGCTGGGGGGAATAATTGCAGCCTATGGGTAAGCCAGACCACATGATCAAAAACTGCTGTGACACTTAAAAGTGTTTCTCCACAAGGAATTCCTGTGCCCAGAAGAGCCTGGTGAAGCCAGTAGCAATAAAGGCCATGTTATCCTTTTAATTTACTTCAAATTATTGGCCTCTAAGATCAATCATTTAGTGTGGTTGAGTAAGGGGGGGTCAATATAATAGGCACGTGCATTAAAAATTCTTGTTGATATTAAACAAAAATTTTGGCAGGCTGGATCTGGGGAAATTTAAAACGGCTGCTTTGAAGCTCCCCCTGAAATAAAAACTAGTTATTTTCTAGTTTAAAAAAAATGACTAATTTTCTAGATTAGGCCCATTTGTAATGAATTAAGGTTTTCTTCTGAAATCGCCTGGATTTTCAGTTGCTGCACTGCATGTCCTGAATTCAGTGCTGTTTGCTTCAAGTGTGAGATGGTTTTATTTTATATTTTAATTTACAAAGGAATTAAATGGCTGGGCTTAGACTGATAGGAGTCCTTCCTTTAAAGTCCACTTGAGAAAGGGGAACTAAAACATTAAGAAGTGTACCAGTATCTGTTACGCAAGGCTAACTTTACCTAACAAAGGAGAGCTGTGTTCTTCATCACACACGAAGCACATAAATCATGGGGTGCGTGTATCTCCCTCTTGTAGCAATTTACTCCTCCAGATCTTTTCTTGACTAGGTCACACAAGATGTCCACCACTGGAAAGCTTTTTCCTCATCAACCCGAAATAGCAAGATATTATAATTACAGGAAGAAAAAAATGCTCAGACACTCAAGAGCTGGCAAAACAGTAGACCTTTGGGCCAGTGTTGCAAAATGCAGTCAGATGGTCTCTGGCCCTTTAGTAATGTGTGTCGAACCAAAGAAAATAAAGGTGAAACCTGAAGGAAAGCACGAGTGTTCACATGGCCATACCAAAGCACAACATACAACACTCATGAGGTCATTTTTTTAGCCATCTGCAGAGCCAAAACCAAGTTATGAAACTGAGATTTGAGCAAAGTCAGGAATGGCCTCGTTTACCTCCATGTTTAGAGACAGCCTTAATGAAGAGTTCGTACCCTTTGGCTTTCTTGTCGAAAGATGAAAGTGACATCAGCCCCTGGACTGTAATTTTTTACCAGCAAGACTGAGTAAGAGGCAAATCCTGGAGTAAATATCAGCTGGATGTGCATGTAACAAGGTCCAGAGAGACCCTCTCAGAAGTTGCCTCTTTTAATCCAACGCTGAAATACACGAGAAGCAGTTTTCAGTGCTTTCAGAAGACCACAACAGCCAAAATCACTGCAAGCCTCGCGAGCCTAGTATGTCTCAAACCTTTCCCAAGACATCCCAACACTATCTGGGGCCCTGAAACTATGGCAACGGAATAAGAAAGTAGCCTCCATGATTAATAGATGAAGATCCCGGCGACAGTGTCCAGCTAGGGCCATCATTCATGATGCGAGAAGAATTAGCACAGACTCCATCTCAGAAACCATTAACAAGTATTCTTCTTATAAAAATCCACCCAACTGCCATCCTGCTACCTATACTTCAGCTTAGAATGCTGTAAACAGTTCGGTTTCTAGTTATCGCTCACTCTGCAGAGATGAGAATGTTTTTAGTAACTCAGATACTCACGTTTTTAGAATAATGAAAGGCTTAATAGGCTGGTGTTCCACCTGGGTATCTGAGGCCTAAGAACAAAGGCATTCAAACACCAAAATATGTGAATGAAGTCAAGTGGCTCTCAGGGTAAAAAGGAAGAGAGACAGTTGTTGGATTGTTCTGAGTGTTTTTTGTGGAGTGTAGTTTTTCATAAAGCATTCCATTTTCAGGAAGGGAACGTTTCCATTCACCAGCTCCATCAGTATTCTCTTACTTTCGTCATTCAAGGGCGGTAGGAGTCTGGGGGTGAGGCAAGCCCTAGAGTCGCTGCAATATTAATGAAAAGGTTGAATATGCTCCTGATAAAAGGACTCAGGAATAGGAAAAAGGAAGGAAGAATAGATCCACAGAAAGCCTGGCTTTAAAACTCTCATATAACATTAAACCACAATTAATATATCCCTTATTTCCCAGTCCCTCAAATGCTTATTTTCCAATGGCATGTTTTCATTGTGTTCAATGCCAGATCCTGTTCTGTTCTATAAATGCTTCAAATCAAATCATGGCCAAAGGCTTGGTCTTAAACACGTGGGAAGGCAGAAGGGATATAAGAGAGGGGTAAATGGCATCAATTTTAGAGATTCTTCTGCTAAGGTTTTTGAATTGGCTTGGATTCTTTGAATTAAAGTTTCTGCAGATGGCAATTATAGGTTAGTTGGAAACCAACTAGCAAGCGCTGAGTCATTAAATGAAAGCCTCAGGTCTCAAGGCTGTATGTGGAAATATCTATTACTAACAGTACTTTCAAAGCAACAGTCGCACACTGGCTGCTCCGCAGGACCTGGTCCTTCAGTCTTTGGGGCATGTGAATTGCTCATTTATTCACCTCTCTGTATGTCCTCTTTCCACTTACAAAATTGAAGAGAAAAACATTTTCCTAGATGAAAATAACTGTAATTCTAAACCATGGAGGGATTTCTGTTCCTTCAGGGAACTGCAGTGATAATAGTGCCCCTTTTGCTGTGCTTTTGAGGAGTCAGATAAGAAACTGTATGATTATCATTTCAATCAAATTTCAGGTTGTATAGCAATATATCAGCAGCAGAGTAATCGCTGTCTCCACTGGGGTCAGGTGACTATTTCCTGCATTTGGTGGGGAAGGTAGTGGTTTGCTTCTGCGTGGAGACTCAGGTGCTCCCAAACTGTCACTGTTTCAGGCTTGGCCAGGGAAGACTGACCTGGCAAATATGGACACCATAAAGACCCTCATGCAGCAGTCCCAGCCATAGCCTCTTGGAGGAGTTGATTGACAGCCAAGCTTCTCCCCTATGACAGGTGTGTGGTCCTTGGGGTCAATTCAACTCATTCCTGAACAGTCATTATGGGCAGCTCTCAGATTCCAAATGTGGGTACTCTCAGATTCTTTAGTGGGTGCAGAGTGTGTATTTTACTTACGGTGTGAATGTTCCTTTCCAGTCCAAAGGTGTTTCCTTTGCATCATCTCTTTATGTTGCAGATTTGTAAGGCCATTTCCTTTTGTACTCTCCCCACCAGGGCACTCTCCATGACAACTGTCACCCAAATAAAAATAACACTTTATATTTAATGAGTGTGTGTAGTGTGTATCAGGCATTGGGCCATGAAACTTACAGATGTCATATTTACTCTCCTTGACAACTGTAATACAAATGTAAACTGTAGCATTTTACAAATGGAAACTGAGGCAGCTGAGTAACTGGCTCAAAGTCACACTATTTTGTAAATGGCAAAAAATGGGATGCAATCTGTGTTGTGTCTGCCTAAGATGTATGACCTTTGCATCACCTCCAGAGCTGTCTACAGCCCTCCCTCCAACAGTCCTTCCACATTTTTTATAAACTTATGCCACAAAATCTAATGAATTTGCCCTGTATCTGGCGGGGAAGATAGTAGCAAAGATCAAAACTTCTTTCCTCCTACTCCTACTTTGCCCTGACGTGTCTATTCTCCGTTAATGCTTTCACTGACATGAACTGTGTTAGAACCTACCTGAGCAAAACCAAGCCCCCTTTTTTTTAATAATGGCTGGCAGAGTGCCACTCCTATGACCTTGCCCGATTCATTGGTCACATTGGAAACAATCACTGGTTGACACAGTTGGCATCTGATTCATAAAGTTGCCATCCGTACACTACGTAGATTGTGCATTTTCAGTGGATTTGAGGATCTTATTTAATTTCATAGTGTGGTTTACCTTAAAATGACATCAACACAGTATAATCTCTCTTTCATGATTTAGAAGACAATGAAGCACGGTCTCTGCTAGGTCTGGGGTCTCGGGAGCGGAGGGGGGCGGTAACATCAAACTTTTCAAATCTCCAGAGTGCGTTTTAAAAACATTAATTAATTAATTTTTGGCTGTGCTGGGTCTTCGTTGCTGTGCCAGGGCTTTCTCTAGTTGTGGCGAGTGGGGCTACTCTTCGTTGAGGTGGCGGGCTTCTCATTGTGGTGGCTTCTCTTTGTTGCGGAGCATGGGCTCTAGGTGTGTGGACTTCAGTAGTTGTGGCACGTGGGCTCAGTAGTTGTGGCGCACGGGCTTAGTTGCTCCGCGGCATGTGGGATCTTCCCGGACCAGGGCTCGAACACGTGTCCCCTGCATCGGCAGGCAGATTCTTAACCACTGCGCCACCAGGGAAGTTCCAGAGTGCGTTTTGTATTTTACCAAATACAGTTACATTCATGACTTCATATTATTCTCCCAGCAGTCCTACTAGATAGAGAGCATAGGTTTACTATTCACAATTTTTATTTAAAATAATGCAGCTTGAGAAAAGTGGCTTGTTCGTTGTAGTGAGTCTGGAACCCAGGTCATCCAACTCTCAGAACAGGGTCTTCAACAACAGTTATCACTGCACTGGGACAGGATAGAAATGTGGGTTAATGGGCATACTATTTCCTCCTGGTAGGAAGTTGAATTTTATTTTATTTTGTTTAATGAATTTATTTATTGATTTTTGGCTGTGTTGGGTGTTCGTTGCTACGCACGGGTTTTCTCTAGTTGCGGTGAGCAGGGGCTACTCTTCGTTGCGGTGCACGGGCTCTAGGTGCGTGGGTTTCAGTAGCTGTGGTGCGCAGGCTTAGTAGTTGTGGCTTGTGTGTTCTAGGGCGCAGGCCCAGTAGTTGTGGCACACGGGCTTAGTTGCTCTGCGGCCTGTGGGATCTTCCTGGACCAGGGCTCAAACCCGTGTCCCCTGCATTGGCAGATGGATTCTTAACCACTGCGCCACCAGGGAAGCCCCAGAAAGTTGAATTTTAAAAACTACTATTAGCAAACTCCAAAAAGGCAAGAAAGTTCTGTGGCCAGTGGTTAAAATGCAGAACAAATGAGTCCAAGGTCAAAAGCTCAGTCTCCATAAGTGCTGGCTGTCTTCTTAGCTCTGTTTCTTAGAAGGGTGATTGTACCTAACTCACATTCCCTCCAGCTTCAACCAGGTGTCCCACAGATGTTGTGCTCTTGGCTATAGAAGGGTACTGACTGGATGTGCTTGTGGGAATGAGCAGGCTTCAGTCCATCACGAAGACTGGAAAAACAACCCAGAGTGAATGCTCCACTGATGGTGCATGAGACACATCACCTATGTGCATGGAAGACAGTGTTACACATACACACGCAGGCAGAGAGGTGTCTCATTTGATGGACACATATAGAAAAACAAGAGCAGGCACGAGAGATAAAGACGGGTTGTTTGCAAAAAGATTCACTCCTCATTCATTCAACAAATACTTGTTATGAGAGCGCTGTGATGTGCCAGGCACAGGTTTAGGTGCTGGAGATACAGCAGTGAAAGAAACATAATGGCATTATGTCTAGCAGAAGACAGAAAATAAATGAGGACAACAGACAGTTTATCAGGATGTGGAAAGTGCTAAGAGGAAAAAAAAAAAACCTGAGGCTGTCCACTGGGGTAAGGAGTGGTGCAACAAAAGGGTGAAGTAAATATGATCAGGAAAGACTTCACTGAGAAAGTGACATGTGAGCAGGGAACCTGTTGGAGGAGAGGAGCAAATCCTGCAGATCTCTGGGCAAAGGACTGCCCCAAGCCTTGAAAGGGCAAGTGCAGAGACCCTGCAGAGGGGTCCGGGGGGAGCACGCCCAGCATAGTCAAGTGACCCCAAGGAGGAGTGGAGGTCAGAGAGGTGGGGACCCGAGTGCAGATCATGTGGAGCCACAAAAGCCATAGAAAGAACTCCGGCTTTGACTGGAATAAGATGGGAAAGCATTTGAGCACATGTAACCTGATCTGTTAAAAAAAAAAAAAAAAAAAAAAAAATCACTTCAGCTACTGTGTTGAGAAAAGATTGTAGGGGGCCAAGAGCAAAGCCCAGAGACTAGCTGGGAGCCTAACAGTAGGTTCCCCAGCAGGAGGAGACAGTGGCTTGGCCAGTGTGAGGGCCATTCAGGTGGAAGACCTGGAGGGAGTCTGCATGCTTTCTGAAGGTGGGGGTAACAACATGAAAGCTAGAATGGATGCAGATACCAGAAAGAGAAGAGTCAGGGATGACTCCTGAGATTTTTGGCGTGAGCAAACTCAAAGGATGGAATTGCCATTTACCAAGATGGAGAAGATGATAAGAAAAGCATGTATGGAGGAGAAAGATCCAGAACTAGGTGTTGGGAGCATTTGGGTTTGAGATGTCTATTAGATTCTACCCCCTGTAGGCATTGTGTATATCAGAGATCCAGGAGAGAGGTCTGGGCTGAGGGGGTTATTTGGGAAACATCAAAGTATTGATACCTGTATGTGACATTCTCCATTAGTGTAATTAGAATTATTCTAATAAAAAGGTTTGCAAGAACTCATCTGCTTCACAAAGCAAGATAGCCTTGTGTATAAACTATATTGTAATAGTCCCATGCTGAGAAGTATCCCGAACTCCCTTCTCCCCTTGAGGTTTGTGTGGTATGACATCTTACTTGCCCATTTCAAAGGGATTAAATGCCTCCCTCCCTTCCCTACCTTACCATATCCCCAAGAGGCAACTGTGTGGTTGCCAGCAGAGAATAGCTCAGTTGCTCTTACAGCACATTTTAAGGCAGAGGAGAAAAGCCTTCACTCTGGAGTAGAAATCTCTCAGAGACAACGTGGCTCCAGGGCACCCCAAGAGAGTGGGGGCACTGATACAGGAGGGCCCAGCAGGATGCTTCCAGGTTTCTCCTTTCCCTGGAGATGTGAACACCCAGGGAACACTCGCTGTGGGAGGAGGGCCGTGAACTGTCAAAACTTACAAGTGTGTGTGCAGGGCGGGCGGCAGTGCCGAGATACGTGCAGGCTTTTCCACCGTCACAAACGGCAGATGCCTAATTAAAGCATTTGCAATTAGTTTGGCTTGTTCTGTGATTCCTTTCTGCAAACAAATATGATGGGAGAATATATTAGCTCTTGGCAAATCTAGTTCTAAAAAAACTTTTTCTCCCATGATTACTCTTTTGTCCTGCTCAGAAAAGAGCTGAAGCACTATGTACACACCCTGAAGTATGTGACTTACCTCCTTGTCCAAAACAGTATTTTTCCTTCCATTTCATAAAGGAGTACAACTACCCATTTGCCTTTAAAGCATGAGGATTTACTTTGAATTTAATACAAGTTCTTAATTTGGGTTTCTTATTTTTATTCAATGAATGTAACAGTCTTCCTAATTCTTGCCATCCTTCTGATTCAACACACTTGGCAATGTTATCCACCTCCTCAAAATGCAAATGCTATATTTTTTTAATGATGGGAAAAAAGCATTCACTAGACTTCCAAAGAACTCGAGGGGTGAGTGTTTGTGTGTGTGTGTCTCTGTGTGTAAATAAAGAGTTGCACTTACTGCCACCTTATAATAACCACTTAATTGAAGGCATAGATTTTCTTTTTCACTGTAGGGGAAAAAAAGCCTAGGTCTACTGAGAAGTGTGAACTGTTTGGGACTATTTCTTTCATTTATTCATTCAACATTTACTTGAGTTTCTACAGTGGTTCTTATGAATTTTTAACCTGTTTAAACTTTGATGTTTTATCCAATAAGTATTCTGCAGGTAGCTACTGAGATCATGATTTTGGGTGTCTGTTGAACATTTACATATGTGGATTATATGCATTATGAGAATGTGGCCCATCTCTAAATGGTGATAACTGCAAAACAGAAAGCTTTGGGAAGATTGTCACCAAACAGTGTAAATAAGAAACATGAACTAGAATGCCTCTTTATATCAAGTTGAAAAAAGACATAACACAAAAAAGAGGTTTAAATTTGTTGGTCATTCATTTCTGCTTTCAGATTGGTTTGCAAAGTGCCTCATCTAAGAATGTCCTAAACCCAAAGTAATAACAGAGAGTGGGGGGTTACTCAAGAGTCGAATAAAAGTCACCATATAAACAAGCATGGGTAAACCAAATTCAAATAATTAGTGCAATTATTTTTTAACAGATGGTTTAGGTTAATAGGTGGAGACAGTGTTGCCACTGTAGTATTTAAGGTTAGGTTAATAATTAACTTTCGTGCCTGGAGTAGTTAAATCAAAGCTTACTGTAAAAACTGCTCCATGCAGACTAAACAGGGTATTAAAAAAAACATGCAAAATACTTGCAATCTTGACCTCTGGTAGTCATTTGGAAAAGGTGTGAAAAATAAGACGTTTTCATTCAGAAATGTGCACTAGTATCTTTACTTTGGGGAAAAAACCTTAATAAAGGGTTCATATTATCTGGAACCAACAATCTTCTCCCTGCCATGAGAGTGGCAGACTGTGGACCTCAAATGCCCAAGATGTATGTTGAAAGGAAGACCAGACAATTATCAGGATTAGAGAAAGGCAAGGCAAAGGCACTCGACCTTCGTACCCGGAAAGACTTCAGAACCAGCGCTGGGCGGCATTAAATAGCTTTCCTGAGACCTGCTGACAGAACACTGTTAACAGGGTTAAACATTTTTTCGGATTCCAAGCAAAGAAAGTTGGGCGTACATGTGAGAGAGTGTCTAGAGTATGAGTGTCTTCGCGCGCCTGTGTTTTAAACCTTTCATGGATCACATTCAATTGCAGCTTGATTTTCATCCAGCCTAGGCGGAGAGTGATCCCACTGTGGCCGTCCCTGGCCACCACATTCCCAAAGCAGACGCCTTTCTCCCAAGGACCGACGCGGATTGGTAGCGGGGCTGCCCCCTGCAGTACAGGGAGGAGGCGGCCTCTGGAAATGCTCGCCTTGGCCGTAAAAACAGCGGTTCCTCCCCCGCTCCACGCACACCTGATTTCCTGCTCTGCCCCTCCTTGAACAGCCGCCGGCTGGAAAACAGCGCGAGGGGTGCAGGAGGCTGGGATGCTTGAGCTTGGAGGCAGCGAGCCCGGGCCCGTGTCCACACGCACCCGCGCGCCAGCCGCTGTCCACAGTGGCCGCACCAGCTTCCTGAGTGCTGCGCTGAACTTCCCCTTCTCGCCCCTCCCCACGCCCACCCCTTGCTCAACTGCTTGAGAGACTGGGCCAGCAAGTGGAGCGCCACGACCCCAACCAAGCTGACCACCGGCCGGGGTGCCACTCTCCGAAGGACCGGCTTCTACCTCCTAGCCGTATTCTGGGCGGTTCGCCCGCCTCCCTGGGGGTTCCGTTTCGCGCGGGCTGCACATGCTGAGCCCCAGTTCTGTAGTGCCCCCCACCCCTGGCCTTCAGAGAAACTTTCCAGAAGCGCCTGGTCGAGTGACCCCGCGCTGGAAAAAAAGAAGGAGGCGCTGGGCGGAGGGGCGGCGAGGGAGCGGGAAAGAGGAGTCCTGTTTCCTTCCCCCATACCCACAAATCCAGGACTGTTCCCTGGCTCCCCCTGTACCGTTACGGTCGTGGGAGGAGAGAACGGATCTCAGGATCCTGCTTTGCACCGTGTAATACGGTGGGGAGCTGATAAAAAAGCGGAGCATCTGGGGAAGAGACACTTCCCATCCCAGCAGGGTCGTGCAGAGTGGGTGGGCTCTGTCGGGCTTGCTCCCGAGCGCCCCACAGCCAGCGAAGCAGCGCTCTAGACGCAGCAAATAGTCCGGACAATCCAGAACCTGGGGCCCGGGCAGAGCTCTCGTCTGGTTAGCAAGCACTGAGCCATCTCTTGCCTGGTCTTCTCACGCTTCCCCCTACCGGGACACCTTCTTTCCAGAGAGGGACCTCGTAGATTCTGGAAGACGGCACAGTGGGCGCCAGTCCCGGCGTGGCGGGTTCTGTGCTTGAGGGGGACGCAGACGCGACGGATGCTGTCTTCGCCGCTCAGGAGGGAGCTGCGGCGGGGAATAGGACCCAGGGCGGGGGCGCCGCGCCGCACTGGGAGGAGGCCACTCGTTCGAGCAAACAAAGCCCGGAACCTCCGGTACCAGCGTCCGAGGGAGCCGGGATGTCACCAAGTGGTAGGGTGCGCGAGTGCCAGGGCCATTACAAGTTTCCCGCACTCCACTGAGCCCAGCCCAGACCCCGCACCGACAACAAAAGATTCTCTTTGCTTCTCCACCGTATCTCCGGAACCCCTGAACCCAAACCTCGTGCCGAGCGAAAACAGCGCTCTTCTACCCAACCTCCTCCAGCCCTAGAGGGCAGAACCCCTTCGCCTGCCTTCGCACCAGGACCGGGCACTTCCGAGAATCGCACCCTTTCAGGGCTTCTCTGCTGCCTGCTGGCCCGAAAGTGAGAACGAGCCCCCGGGTACTGCATACACATCCCAGGGCCAGGGAGCTATCCGCGCGGTTGGTGTCCCGGGCGGCGCCTGGCGTGTGCGCAGCGCGGGTGGGGAAGCTCGCAGCACGGAGCCCGGCGGTCTCTGGGGCGCGGGGTGGAGAGGAGCAGAGGCCAGGGCTCGCGACTGCTCCCCCAGGGCCGGGCAACGCTCGGGAGGCTGACACAAGACAAAATAAAACGCAACACCACAAAGCCGAGACAGGGCGTGCGGACCGCGGCCCCGGGACCCGCAGGAGGGAGCCGAGCCGCCCGGGAGGTGGGGCGCGCCGGGGCGCCCCAGCCGTACCTTTTCGGTGCATCGACGGGCAGGCGGCCGGGGCTCGTAGCGGGCTGGTACAGCGTGTATCCCATTTAGTAATCCATTATCGAGGGGATCTCTCCGGGCCGCGAGCTGCGCTCTCTCCTTCGCAAGCCTTTGTCATTCCTACATGTGTGCTTGTCTCTTTGGGGTAACAGTCGCGGCGACTACTTTCTGGGATGCAAACGCGCTGTATTCATCTCCAATGACGGGCGGAGAAGGGGAAAGGAAGAAAGGAAGAAAGAAACCAACAAGAAAGGAGTAAATGTTCAAGAAACTCTTATCCAAATCCAAATTCCACTTGGATTCCACTCCGGCAATCCTTCGGTGGTGTCTGCGCCGATTAACAAGTCATTTCAGGGTGGGGGGGCGGGGGGGGCTGGCGCAGGGGTTCGCCCTGTAGCCCCGCTCCACGGCTGGGAGCGCTACGCCGCGGGTGTGGCAATGCTGGCCGCTGCCGCCGCTCCTAAGCAGACATCGCGGACGGTCGGCCCCGCGGAGAAGCGCTGCTGCTGCGTCCGGAGCGCCTGGGCAGCCAAGTGCGTGGGGAGCGGAGTTGGCTGCAGCCTCACCCCGTGCGGCTCACTACTCCTCTGTCACCGGAGAGGCCGCCGCTCCGGGGCGGAGCCAAGTCCCGGACTGGATTGCGCAGAGCGGACTCTCCTCCTGCAACCCCGCCTCCTTTGGCTGGCGTCTTTTCCGACCCAAAGGAGAGCGGCGGTCTATGTGTGCGAAAGCTAGCCAGCGAGGCGGAGAGACGGAGAACCTACGCGGTTTGGCCGCAGGTGGAGCCTTGGACAGACTGGCCCTCGCAGCTTCCTTCCACCACTATTCCCGGCCCCGCCGCGCGCTCGGTCGAGGTCCCCGCGGGGGCGACGCCGGCAGGAGGCCAGCCCTTGCCTCCCCCACCCCCGCATTTGCTCTAGCAAGGGGGAAAAAAAAAAAGAATCCCGGACGGCATTGCTGAGCTCTGTCAAATCAGAAAAATTAATAAAAATAGACGTAGTGCAGGAGCGAGTTACAAGAAAGGATTTCATCGATTTTCTTAAATGGAAAAGTTTTAAAGGATGAGGGTAAGTGAACGGCGAACCTTTCTAATTCTGATTACTGTATCAAGAGGTAGATTCCAGAAGTGATGGACGCTCTGCGCACCCAGATGAATTGGATAGAACCCGGTGCGCTTAAAAATACACTTCGAATATACGAACACAGTTATTAGTTAACGTACGTACAACACAACACGTTAATAAAGCATGTTAAATAAGCAAATAAACTATAGTGGAAAGGATGCTGTTAACAACGAAGATCAGCTTTTAAAGTTAGAAAGTGTGTAGACTGTGCTTAGAAATAACTATGTAAACTTCAGAAATAAGACACAGTTCCAGTGAGAATCCAACAGCTTCATGGAATAAGTAAATCGCAACTTCTTCCAAGGCGCTTTTGTTACCATTAGAAGAATGGCAGGCACAGCCTTCCTCCTCCGCTTGAAAGTTCAGTCGCCAAAATAGCCTTGCTGTTACAGGCTTGGGCCCACTGGGCAGGCCACACGATGTCCCCCCTCCCCCGGCCGCTGCGCGCTCCCCGCCTGCTTGCTCCGCAGACGGCGCACGGTAGCACGTTGTTCCCCGAGTGGGCCTCTCACTAGGTTTTTGGATCGTAGCCACAGCCTTTAAAGAAAGTCACACGGGTCGGTTAAGCAGTTCTCCGATCATTATTTACTAGTCATGGGGTCGGCCGAGAAAAGAATTGGTAAGGAGATCAGGGTCTCAGTCGCCCTTAGGCCGAATGCCTTCATATGAATGCAGTAGAAACTGTACCTGTTCCCTAATTGGGGCTAGGGCCGCTAATAAGTCTACGCACCCCCCCCCCTTTAAAAAAAATTACCGTTCCTACATGGAACTAGACTACATACAGACATCTGCTAATGAGGGCTCACGAAGAATAAAATAAGTGCACACGCGATAACAGTGTATGTATATATAAGATATATTTTCCACAAACCATTTAGAAAAGGTGAGGAGAAGGGTAAGCGGGAAAAAGTCGTTTCCCTGCTGTCTGCCAAAGGTGCCAGCAGGGGCCGCTATCCCCACCTTTCGCAGGCAAAAGCCCCTACAGATCCGCGGCGGCGGGGGGTTGGGGGGCTGCGGCCGTAGGTGCGCGCGCAGCCACCGCGGCACGCGGAGCCAGCTCCGAGAGGGGGCTGGGAAGTGGGGGCGGCGCGCTTCGCTGCGCGCTCCCGCGGCCCGAGTGGGGACTGGCTCGCGGACGTCCTTTTCGAATCCGGTCGGGACTCGGAGAGGGGCCCTGGCGGGCCGCCACCGGTCACTCCTCGGATGCGCTATTTAACACCCAAATTTCGGCGTTAAGTCCCGAGCTCGTCCGTGCGCCCCCGGCGCGGTCCCGCGGCCCGCACGTCGGGCCCAAGATGTCCCTGGGGTTCTCCGCCCGATGTCTCCGTCCCGGCCGGGTCGCCGAGACTCCTTCTTCCTTCTCTGCCGCTGATTTACATGCTAATTGTGTCTGGGAAAAGTTCTTTAATGGGCAGAATTAGAGCAAACGAATTGTTTAACAGGCTGAACTAAATTCCGGGTTTAGCGTCTTCCTTTGGAGAAACAGACAGACCGTTTTGTTTGTTTCATGGATGTATTGGAAATGCCCCACCTCGAGTTTCAGGATATGTTTTTAAAGGGAAATTATTTTCATTATTAATACTTGCATGTTTAATTTACAGTAACGTTGAACCAAGAAGCAGGAGATTAAATTTACCTAGTTTAAAATTAGAGAATGCAAGAAGAAAAGACTTTGAGTTAATTTTCGCACGGCTGAGAAATAACACCCAGAATCTTCCTGGCAATGACTAAATCCTGAAGTTTCACCATCCAATTAGGCACCCGTCATCCTGACCAGGTGAGATTACATTTCCGCCTGCTGGGGGAGAGATGCTTGTGAAGCTGGCAGGAAAGGCAACTGTTGTGTCGCTCCGAAGCCCCCGGGGGAGCACCTGTGGGAAGGCTGCCCCGTGAAACCTCATGATGTCATTTCCCCTTCTGTGCGCTGCTGCAGACTCACTCCCAGAAGCCTGCCTTAAGTTTTCAGTAAAACCTCTGCCCTTTCAAAGCCTTTGAAGTCTGCAATCCACCCTGTTCCTTCAGGGAAGAAAGCCAATGGGAGTTAAAGAATCACCAAGTGTTAGAACTAGCAGGAAACTTGGACTGTTTCGTAGTTAAGTGGCATGAAGTGGAGTGGCCAACGCCCTAGTCTCTGGAGGCCAGCTGTTGTTAGGGTAACTTACTAGCTGGTGACCTTGGGGCAGTCCCTTATCTCTCTGGAGCAGTGGACTCACTTGTAAATGGGGATTCAGCTACTACTGTCTTCCCAGGGATGGTGTGGATTAAATGAGATGGTGAGTGTAAACCATGGGTCTAGGGATAAAGGTTAACTAGCATCTGTAAAGGTTAACTAGCATCATTGTCACCCTTGTCATCCCCCGTGTCGATCCTCCCACCACCGTTTACAGGGGTCAGACAGAGGCAGAGGAAAAAGGTGGCTTGCTTTGTGTCAGTGCTGGGAGCTAGCCCGTAACAACTCCTCTTCAATGCTTAGAAGCCCACACTGCTGTCCCCCACAGCACCTGGAAAAAGTGTGATGAAGGAAGAGGAACTGGAAAGGTAAACTCACCCAGGATCCTTTTAAAGACCACATCTAGCTGTTTGATCAGAATCTCTGCTTTGCTACAAAAGGGAATAGTGAACTTGGAAGAAGTGTCTGCTGGTGTTCACTGCTCAACTCCTTGTGGATATGAGTTCCTGGAGCACACTTGGGGAGTGCAATTTGTACAATCAGGCCATTACTGCTCATGATCAGGGAACCTCTCTGTGTCTATCTTTGGAGTCCCATCTCCAAAGTTCTGTTCACCTGCTTGCCTTAAATCAGTGGTTTTAAAATCCACTTGTACATTAGAATTACAGGGGAGCTTTTGGATGGCATAAAAACCTGGGCTCCAGAGATTCTGATTTATTGGTCTGGGGTGGGGGGACGTGGGCATGGATATCTTTTAAAGCTTCCTGGGTGGTTCTAGTGTGTAGCCAGGGATGGATGAGAGCCACCATCACCATGAATCCTGGCTCTGTTCTAGAACACTGCTTTTTCCCAGCCTTCTTTGATGAGGCTGTTATCCTTCTTGCCTGTTTATCCCAGTGTCAGGAAGTGCGGTTAGTGTCCTTCTTGCTTCTCAGACCACTTCTCCTTCTCTCAAAAACTTGCAGACCGTTGGAGGCTGTGCCCTACAAACACATTGGCAGTATCTTCCACAGACCTCAGTTTACCCCACTTTTAAAGATTTAGCACCAGGCTTACTGTCCTTCTACCTGTCCCGCCACCTGTCCCCATTCATGGGAGTGTTAACGTCCACCTAACTACTAACCCTCTGCTTTTTCAGCTTCTTGCCTTCCTCATCTATACTGTCCTTTGTTCCTACTCACCTCTGCCCCCCACTCCAGGCCTTCATGCTAGGCCTTGTTATCAGGAAAGGAGGCTCCATGTTCTAAATCACTAGTTCTGACATTCCCTCTCCAATCACAGCTTCCTCTCGTTCCACCTTACTTGCCCACGCACCTCCCTGCGCTCACTCTGATTGCAGGAAGCCCTCCAAGACGTGGGTCCGGCCACTCTCTCCATCCATCCATTCCCTGCCTCTTTCCTTCCCTTCTGTGTCCAGCAGAGCTTCATAATAACAGTGTCTCAATGGCAAACACTTTCAACTCCTGGTTCCTCTTTCTTTTGGTCACACCCATCTGAGTGAAAACCAGTCCCAAATTATAGAAATACCACCCTTCTCTGCTCTTGCATTGGGCAGCTGAAGCCTACTAGAAAAAGCATTTCAAGCACGCATCTAGGCAGGCTGCACACTCAGTCATCAGCCTCAGTTGGGTCTTCAACACTGACTCGTCATCTTCCCTTTCTCTCAGTTAGTCTCTTTCTCCCCTAACTGGATATTTCACCCTCAGTGCCTCCTACTTCCGTGAAAAAACAAGAGTCCATCAGATGGGAACCTCTTGCATCTGTACTCATCATTTCCTGCTTATCTCCTTACGGTGGAGGCAGTGTCCCTCCTCCAATCTGAGGCCAATCTCTCCACCTGTTTTCAGATCATTTACATGTTCTCAGAAATCTTGTCCTACTGTCTCCACCTCTTCTGCATCTCCCCACATAAACAGGTTTTAGTCTCTCTCATCTTAGAAACAAGCCTTTCTAGGGTTTTCTGTGCCTTTTACCCCTTCTCTCCTCTCTTCCAAAGGATTGTTGAGGATCTGCATTGCCACTACCTTCTCTCCCATTTGCCCATTCCTGCCAGGCTTGTGTTCCCAGTATGCCTTTGCCAAGGCTTTTGCTCTTCCATGACATCCATGACAGTAAATCCAGTGGACATTTTAAAGTTTTGATTTTATTTTAAGTCTCAGCGTTGATGCACATGACCACTCCTTCCTCTGGGAAATACCCTTTGCTCTTGATTTCGATAGCACATCACTCTCAGCTGGTTCTCCTGCCTCTCTCCTTTTTTCAACTTTGTTTTTCTTTTGAGGCCTTTGAAAGATACAGAAAATTTCAAAGAATAAAAAAAAAAAATCCCAGAATTAGCAACTGTTAATATTCTGTCTTATTTGTTTCCTGTCTTTATTGGAAGAAATAAAACATGGTGTGTAAAGCTTAGCTTCCTTATAATCAAACCTATCTTTCCCATTCCCCTCCATTTCCTCATAGTAAGTGTCATGAGTTTCCTGTGCATCTTTATAGTTTGTTTTCTATACTTTAACATAGATCATATGTGTCCAGAACCAATATATAGAGAAATATTTTTGGTGGAGTTTTCCCCCAAATTAACATAAATAATGTCCTGTTTACTCTTGTCCTCCAGTTCACTCTCCACATTGTAGCTAAAGCTATCTCTGAAAGATGCATATCTGATCACATAGCTTCCTTGCTTAAAACACTCTGACATCCCGAAACCTTAATAGGACCTTCAAGGCTGTGCATGATTTGGTTCTTGCCTACTTTTCTGGTCTTGTCTCTCTGCCAGGCTCCCATCACTTTCTTCCCTCTGCGACATCACTGGTATGGAAACTTCCAAGCTCCTTTGTAACTACAGGCCTGCACTGGAACACTGGCATCTCCCCCTTTTACCTCTTTACCTGGCTAATTCCTACTCATCCTTCAAGTTTCAGCCTAAATGTTTCTTCCTCGAGACAGACTTCCCTGATACTCCAGAAGACGTCATACTTCTCCATTATGTGTTCTCAAAGTACCCTGCCATATTAGTCCATCTATGACAGCTACAGTTAATTTTCGGTCCAATAGCTTGTTGAATGCTTCTCTTTCCTGTTAGATCAGAAGCTCCTTGAGTCATGGGACTATGTCTTTTTCATTTCTCTTGCATCTCTAGCACCTAACAGACGGTAGGGGCCTGGTACCTAAAAGAGGGGATGAATTTGTGAAAGCAGTGAGTTCTTTTTCAAGGATTCGGTGGGAAAAGAAAGATTGTTGAATGGGATAGGACCATTTAAAAAGGGAAAGAGGGCTTCCCTGGTGGTGCAGTGGTTGAGAGTCCGCCTGCCAACGCAGGGGACACGGGTTCGTGCCCCGGGCTGGGAAGATCCCACATGCCGTGGGGCGGCTGGGCCTGTGAGCCATGGCCACTGAGCCTGCGCGTCCGGAGCCTGTGCTCCGCAATGGGAGGGGCCACAGCAGTGAGAGGCCCGCGTACCACAAAAAATAAAATAAAATAAAAATAAAAAGGGAAAGAAAAAAAAACCACTAGAAAGTTATTTTGAGATTTTAGTTCTCAAGATGAACAAAATCTAGGCTTTCCCCCAACACAGAATTTTCAATGTACGGTGTCTAACTTGTTTTTTGAATGAGGAAAGAAGGATTTACGGGTGTGAGCGATGAGTAAATACCACAATTACAAAACAAGATGCTTGAAAATAAGTTGCAATAAGAATATAAATACGGCTCTAAAAGACCACCAGTGGAAGGAGATAAAACTGCAATTTGAATCCCCTGGGGACAATGCAGTCTCTGGGGAGTGCTCTGCAGCAGGCTGGAGTGTGCTAACAGTGATTTACTGTCTGCTCCTTCGTGAATAGTTTCACGGGTCGCACCCTCTCCGTGTAACAATCATGCCTCTGTCCCACAGGGCTGCTTGGGCTCCATTCCCTTCTGATATAAAATCATTGTTTGGGAAATGAAGAGAATGGTAGGTTAGAAATAAGGTCGTGAATGAACAATAAATGTTAAGTAAACCAGAACTGCATTTTTTTTCCCCTCACAAGAGCTCTTTATAATTTTTTTTTTGGTTTTTTTTTTTTTGGTTTTTTGTTTGTCTGTTTTTGCGGTACGCAGGCCTCTCACTGTTGTGGCCTCTCCCGTTGTGGAGCACAGGCTCCGGACACGCAGGCTCAGCGGCCATGGCTCACGGGACTAGCCGCTCCGTGGTATGTGGGATCCTCCCGGACCGGGGCATGAACCCGTGTCCCCTGCATCGGCAGGCGGACTCTCAACCACTGCGCCACCAGGGAAGCCCGAGTTCTTTACATTTAATCGAAGTCTTTAGTTATGTAACGCAGAGCAAAAGCTATGTCTGACCTTATTTTCATCTTTCTGTTCCAACCTAACTTCTTTTAATTGTCCCGTCTACTACCATTGAGACTTAAAAGTATCTGCTTGGTTATGAGTTTGTTTAAAAATGCAGTTCGCTAAATATAATTTATAATTTTCATAACCAGATAAACCATATGATGAAACACTACTTTGGAATTTGTTGTTTAGCCAAAAGAATGGTGAAAAGTAAAATATACTTATTTTTGAGAACTGTTTTCAAGGCCTTTGCTTCCAGGTAGTGGAAGGTCTCTAGAAGAGGGCACTGCTCTGGCCTATGATTAAATATCAAATTAGCTTCAAATTCATTCCAAATCTAGTTTTTAGATTATGTGAGAAGACACTGTACTGATATCAACCGAAAGACTTTTTCCAGGCTGTTTCTGATGAATGTGTATTTAAGAGCAATTTTATAACTAGAGAGATGGAGATAACCAAGGGTGTTTTGTTTGTTTTAATATCGAAACCTTAAAATGGAAGACAGCTGTTTTAAATATCAAACTTAGGCCGGATATTGTGGACAATGAAAGTACTTAAAAAAATGATATGCTGGGCTTCCCTGGTGGCGCAGTGGTTGAGAGTCCGCCTGCCGATGCAGGGGACACGGGTTCGTGCCCCGGTCTGGGAGGATCCCACGTGCTGCGGAGCGGCTGGGCCCGTGAGCCATGGCCGCTGAGCCTGCGCGTCCGGAGCTTGTGCTCCTCAAAGGGAGAGGCCACAACAGTGAGAGGCCCGCATACCGCAAAAAAAAAAAAAAAAAAAAAAAAAAAAAAAAAAAAAAAATGATATGCTTGGATCTGAAGTAGATTTTTAAATGAAGTATAAAAAATGACATATTTGAATATAAAACGATCCTCTGAAAACTCCTCTATACTTATAAAATATAAGGATGGTTTCCTAATGTCTTAACCTGACTTTGGATTTCATACCTGGGCAAGTCTCTAGTTAATAGTCCTATAAAACACTGACAACACATAGCTAGCTAGATTTAAGAATGTTTTCAGAGATAACTTTTAGGTGTAAATTAGCTTATTACCTTATAAAATAAATAACATATTGTTCGGCACTTCCCCAAAGTTTCAGATGATTCAGTCACAAGCTACTAGTGATTAATTAGTACTTCACCAGAATTTAAGACAAGTGGAACAATTGATGACACGTTCTTTGTGAAACCTTTTAAATACACCTTTATTCGTAACCGGGTACTTATTAATTTAAACTAGAATGTTAATGTTTTAACATCTGAACTGGAAACCTACCCACCCATTTTCTTAAGGAATATTGTGTCATGAACTGTATTATTAAGACTCATATAAACACACACGTTGATTTCCTCCTAGCTCCTCTCCCTCTCTTTCCATGCCTCAAAGCAATTGAGTCATTTCCTTTCTCCAAATGGCCCTTTAAAGGCTTTTTCTTGTTTAAGCAAGTTTTTGAAGGCCCTAATGCTCGCTGCCTCCTCCCCATTTCTGTACCCTTCTCTACCCTTTGAACAAGATCGCAAGCATGGATTTTTGTATTACTATAGCCCAATGTTGACATCGTTTTGCTAGACTCCCTTGCCTTGGGCAGTTTATTCCCTTTTTGCTTTACATTACTTTTTACAGTCACTTTTTTTTTTTTTTTTTCGCGAGGGGAGGGGAGAAAACTGTTTAGCTGTTTCTCTTATAATAAAGCACATCGTATAAACTGTAATAAGAATGTTGTATGGTAGTATTAACTTACTCACGTGGAGGGAGAGTTACCCTTATGCTCTCAGGTTCCTATCAATGCGTTATTAGATGATGGTGACTCAGATGCAGTGCTGCTTTGGTTATCAGCATGCTGTCTCCGGATCACATCACACGGTCATCGTCATCCTTTCAGCTGCTCAGGCCAAGCAACTTAGAGTCATCTTGACTTCACTTGGTCTGCCATTTGTCACATCCAATTTATCAGCAGAACCTGTTGGCTCTACCTTCAGAATATATCCAGAGTCTGACAACTTCTCATTTCCCCCATTATCACACTGGTCCACACCACCATCATTTTCTCCTGGAGTCTCCTCATAGCTGGTCTCCCTGCTCCTGAACTTGTTGTATGCTGTACCCTACAATCTAGTCCCCAGATCGCTGCCAGAATGATAGTTTAATGTTTTCAATAAAGTCAGGTCACTCCTCTGCTCCAAACCATCCAGTGGTTTCTCTCCCATCTCCTCAGGGTGAAAGCCAAAGTCCATTCTTTGTGGTCTGCTCTTTAGGTCTTTGCTCATATGTCAGGCCTCCCTGACCACTACACATGAAATAACAAATCCTTAACCTATTATACTTTCTTTAATACCCCTTACCCTACTTCCTTTTTCTTATAGCCCTTATTGCCCCTGTATATACTTACTTGCTTATTTGTATAGTGTCCCTTTCCTGCCATTTAGACTAAGCTTCAATAGGGCAGGAGCTGACTTTCACATACCACTATATCTCCAGCACTGAGAACAGTGCCTGCCACATCTTAGAAATGCAATATGTATTTTTTGAGTGAGTGAATGAATAACCACACCTTACCAGATTTAATGTCAATCATGTTAGAACCCCTGGGTGCATGGACTATACGAGGTAACATTTAAAGCAAAGTTGAGTAGCTCTGTTGAGAAATGCTCCCAAATACATGGTTCTCTTCAACAGTTTCTTTGTCTAATGTTACTGTAGGCAGCACTTGGTAAATTTTTGTTTTTGTTAATACAGTTCACTTTGGGACAGTGCTGCTGTTTGGTGGTGAGCGTAGGAATGGGTACGCTGAGCTAGGAGGTTCTGAATGAGAAATGCCTGGTGTGATGATGAGGCTGTTTCTTGCTACTTGCTGGTTACTTCAGATGATCACCTTCAAAGACCAAGAGTAAAGGACAGTTAGCCTCACATCACAACCTTGGGCTGCCATAATAAAATCTCACAGACTGGGTGTCTTAAACAACAGATGTATATTTTCTTCTGATTCTGGAGGCTGGAAATCCAAGATCAAGGTTCTGGCTGTTTGGTTTCTGGTGAGCACTCCTCTTCCTGGCTTGCAGATGTTTCCCTCTTACTGTGTCCTCGTGTGGCCTTTCCTGGGGACATGCAAACACAGAACAGAGAGAGAGTGAGCTCTGTTGTGTATCATCGTATAAGGACACTAATCCTATTGGATCAGGGTCCTAATCTTACGACCTCATGTAACCTTAATTATCTCCTTACTGCAAATACAGCCCCCACTGGAGGTTAGGGCTTCAACATATGAACTTCGGGGGAACACAAGTATTTAGTCCCTAAAAGCCTTCCTTCCAGGGTTAGCTGAATCCTGGGAGGTCTCATGCTTACTGTCCTAGAGGCAGGCTTACATAAAGGCATGGCCAGCAGGGCCATTGGGTTTGGGCCTCACATTCAGAAAAGTTCTCACATGATCTTTTTTAACCTTGTCTTCAAATAATGTACATATACATACATATACTACACGCATAAAAATAACCACATGCATAAAAATACTACATATAATATGTATATGTATATAAAATACATAGAATACATTAAATGTATATAATTACTGTATTGTTATTTTATTGAAGTATAGTTAACTTACAATATTATATTAGTTTTAGGTGTACAACATAGTGATTCCATATTCTTATATTTTATACTCAATTTTTTTTTTTTTTTTTTTTTTTTTTTTTTTTTTGCGGTACGCAGACCTCTCACTGTTGTGGCCTCTCCCATTGCAGAGCACAGGCTCCGGACGCTCAGGCTCAGTGGCCATGGCTCACAGGCCTAGCCACTCCACGGCATGTGGGATCTTCCTGGACTGGGGCACGAACCCGTGTCCCCTGCATCGGCCAGTGGACTCTCAACGACTGCGCCACCAGGGAAGCCCTATACTCAATTTAATGTAAAATATTGGCTCTATTCCCTGTGTAGTACAATATATCCTTGTAGCTTATTTTATACGTAGTTGTATGTACCTCTTAATCCCCTACTCCTATGTTGCCTCTCCTTCTTCCCTCTCCACACTGGTAACCACTAGTTTATTCTCTATCTCTTAAGTTTGTTTCAGTTTTATTATATTTATAAATTTGTTTCATTTTTGAGATTCAACATACAAATGATAACATACATTATTTGTCTTTCTGTGTCTGACTTATTTCACTGAGCATGACACTTGCCAGGTCCATGTTGTTGCAAATGGCAAATTTTCTTTTTTTTATGGCTGAGTAATATTTCATTATATATATATTTTATAACTTCTTTATGTATTCATCTGTTGATGGACACTTATGTCACTTCCATATCTTGGATATTGTAAATAATGGTGCTATGAACATTGAGATGCATATATCTTTTCAAATTAGTGTTTTCATTTTCTTTGGCTTTATACCCAGGAGTGGAATTGCTAGATCATATGGTAGTTCTGTTTTCAAATTTTGAGGAATCTCCATACCATTTTCCGTAGTGGTTGCATCAATTTACATTCCCGCCAACAGTGTACAAGGGTTCCTTCTTCTCTGTGTCCTCACCAACATTTGTAATTTGTGGTCTTTTTGAAGATAGCCATTTTAACAAGTGTGAGGTAATATCTCATTTTGGTTTTGATTTGTCTTTCTCTGATGATTAGTGACATTGAACATCTTTTCTTTTCATGTGCCTGTTGGCTGTCTGTATGTCTTCTTTGAAAAAATGGCTATTCAGGTCTTCCACCCATTTTTAATTTCTTTAAAATATTGAGTTGTATGAGCTGTTTCTATATTTTGGATATTAACCCCTTACTGGTCCTATCATTTGCAAATATTTTCTCCTGTCCAGTAAGTTGTCTTTTAGTTTTGTTGACTTTTTCCATTGCTATGCAAAAGTTTTAAAGTTTAATTAGGTCCCATTTGTTTATTTTTGCTTTTGTTTCCTTTGCTTTAGGAGACAGATCCAAATATATATACTGCGATTTATGTCAGAGAGTGTTCTATGTTTTCTTCTAGGAATTTTATGGCTTCTGGTCTTGCATGTAGGTCTTTAATACACTTATGTATTAAATGTATGAGTTATGAGTTATGTATGAGTTTATTTTTGTATATGGTGTGAGAAAATGTTCTGATTTCATTCTTTGACATGCCCCTGTCCAGTTTTCCCAGCACCATTTGTTGAAGAGAATGTTTTTTCCCCTTTGTATATTCATGCCACCTTTCTTGAAGATTCATTGACCATAAGTGTGTGGGTTTTTTCCTGGGCTCTGTGTTTTATTCCACTGATCTGTTTCTGCATTTGTGCCAGTACCATACTGTTTTGATGACTTTAACTTTGTAGTATAATCTGAAGTCAGGGAGCATGATACCTTCAGCTGTGCTCTTTTTCTCAAGACTGCTTTGGCTATTCCATTTTTTGTTTTTTGTTTTTATTTCCTATAAATTTTAGGATTATTCTAATTCTGTGAAAAATGTCATGGGTATTTTGATCAGGATTACATTAAATTTTTAGATTGCTTTGGGTACTATGGACATTTTAACAATATTAATTCTTCCAATCCATGAACATGGGATATCTTTACATATCTTTGTATCACCTTTAATGTTCTTCATCAGCGTTTTACAGTTTTTAGAGTGTAGGTCTTTCACTTCCTTGGTTAAGTTTATTCCTAGGTATTTTATTCCTTTTGATGCAGTGGTAATTGGGATCATTTTCTTGCTTTCTTTTTCTGATAGTTCATTATAAGTGCATGGAAAAGCAACAGATTTTTGTTTATTAATCTTGTATTCTGTATTCAACTTTACGGAATTCATTTATTAGTTCAGATAGTTTTTTGATGGAGACCAGGATTTTCTATATATAATATGTCATCTTCAAATAGTGACAGTTTTACTTCTTCCATTTCAATTTGAATGCATTTTCTTTTTTTGGTCTAATTGCAGTGGCTAGGACTTTGAATATTATGTTAAGTAGAAGTGGTGAAAGTGGCATTCTTGTTCCTGATTTTAGAGGAAAAGATTTCAGCTTTTCTCTTTTGAGTATGATGTCAGCTATGGGTTTGTCATAAATGGCCTTCATTATATTAGGATATGTTTCCTCTATACCAACTTTGATGACAGTTTTTGTCATGAATGGATGTTGAATTTTGTCAGATACTCTTTCTGTATCTATTGAGATGATCATGATTCTTATTCTTTGTTTGTTAATGTAGTGTATCACATTGATTGATTTGCAGGTGTTCAACCATCCTTGTATCCCTGGAATAAATCCCACTTGATCATGGTGTATTATCCTTTTTATATATTGTTGAATTTGGCTTGGTAATAATTATATTGAGGATTTTTGCATCTCTATTCATCAGTGATATTGGCCTCTAATTTTCTTTCTGTGGTGTCTTTGTCTGGCTTTGGTATTGGGTAATGGTGGCCTTGTAGCATGAATTTGGGAGTGTCCCCTCATCTTCAATTTTTGGAATAGTTTGAGAAGGATAGGTATTGGCTCTATGTTGTATGTTTGGTAGAATTCCCCTGTGAAGCCATGTGGTCCTCTTTTGTTTGCTGAGATTTTTGATTACTAATTCAATTTCACTACTAGTGACAATTGTGTTCAGATTGTCTATTTCTTCCTGATTCAGTCTTGGAAGATTGTATATTTCTAGAAATATATCCATTTCTTCTAGGTTGTCCAATTTGTTTGTATATAACTGTTACTAGTATTCTCTTAGGATTTTTTTGTATCTCTGTGATATCAGTTGTAATTTCTCCTCTTTCATTTCTTTTTTGGTTTATTTAGGTCCTCCATCTTTTTTCTTATGAACCTGGCTAAAGCCTTATGAATTTTGGTTATCTTTTGAAAAAACTAGCTCTTGGTTTCTTTGATCTTTCTTTTTTATTTTTTATTTTTTGGTCTCTGTTATTTATTTCTTCTCTAATCTTTATTATTTCCTTCCTTTTGCTGCCTTTGGGCTTTGTTTGTTCCTTTTTTATAATTCCTTTAGGTGTCAGGTTAGGGTGTTTATTTGAGACTTTTCTTGTTTCTTGAGGTAGGGCTTTATTATTATAAACTCCCCTCTTAGAATTGTTTTTGCGATGTCCCATAGATTTTGAAAAGTTGTGTTTTAATTTTCATTTGTCTTGAGGTAGCTTCTGATTTCCTTTTTGATTTCTTCATTTATCTGTTGGTTTTTTAGTAGCATGTTGTTTAGTCTTCATGTGTTTGTGTTTTCCCATTTTTCTTCCTGGAATTGATTTCTAGTTTAATACTGTTGTGGTAGGGAAAAAATGCTTAATGTAATTTCTGTTGTCTTAAATTTGTTGAGACTTTTTTTGTAGCCTAGCGTGTGACATATCCTGGAAAACATTCCATGTGTGTTTGAAAAGAATTTGTATTCTGCTGTTTTTGGATGAAATGTCCTGTAGATACCTATTAAGTCCAACTGGTCTAATGTGTCACTTAAAATCCTTGTTTCCTTATTGATTTTCTGCCTGGATGATCTGTCCATTGATGTCAGCAGGGTGTTAAAATCCCCTACTATTATTGTATTATTGTCAAATTCTCCCTTTATGTCTGTTAATATTGGCTTTATATATTTAGGTGCTTCTATATGAGGAGCATATATGTTAACAAATATTGTATGCTCTTTCTGTATTGATTTCTTTATCAATGTATAATGCCTTTTTTTGTCTTTTGTTCTACAGTTTGTCTTAAACTCTGTTTTGTCTCTTGAGTATTTCTACCCCAGCTTTCTTGTAGTTTCCATTTACATGAAATATCTTTTTCCACACCCTCACTTTCAGTGTGAGTGTGTGCTTATCTCTGATTTGAGTCTCTTCTAAACAGCATATGGGTGTGTCCTATTTCTTTTAATCCAATAAGCCACGCTTGTCTTTTGATTTGAGCATTTAGTTTATTGATATTTAAAGTGATTATTGATAGGTATGTACTTATTGCCATTTTGTTACTTTTTTTTTCAAAAAAAGCTGTTTTAATACAACATCAGAGAAGCTATAAGCAAGTTACACTCTAAAGGATATAATTTTCTATGCTCAAGGTTTAAACATGGAAAAGAAAAATAAAAATGATTTTTTCTTCCTTAACGAAATGAAAACAAAGTAGGAAAATTTCAACGTGAGAAGAAATTTAGCACATTATCATTTGCTACTATCAATATTTGTAATAAAATAGTGAGTAATTATTATATAGCTGGAACTTCACAAAAAGTGTCTCTCATTCTTTTTTTTTATTTTTAAATTTATTTTTATTTATTTTTTTTACAGCAGGTTCTTATTAGTCATCAGTTTTATACACATCAGTGTATACATGTCAATCCCAATGGAATTGTGGGATTGTGATGAATTGTGATGCCCAATTCATCACACCCCCACCCCCACCACCCTGACGCTTTCCCCCCTTGGTGTCCATACATTTGTTCTCTACATCTGTGTCTCAATTTCTGCCCTGCAAACCGTTTCATCTGTACCATTCTTCTAGGTTCTACATATATGCATTATTATGCGATATTTGTTTTTCTCTTTCTGACTTAGTTCACTCTGTATGACAGTCTCTAGATCCATGCACGTCTCAACAAATGACCCAATTTCGTTCCTTTTTATGGCTGAGTGGCATTCCATTGTATCTATGTACCACATCTTCTTTATCCATTTGTCTGTCGATGGGCATTTAGGTTGCTTCTATGACCTGACTATTGTAAATAGTGCTGCAGTGAACCTTGGGGTGCATGTGTCTTTTTGAATTATGGTTTTCTCTGGGTATATGCCCAGTACTGGGATTGTTGGATCATATGGTAATTTTATTTTTAGTGTTTTAAGGAACCTCCATACTGTTGTCCATAGTGGCTGTATCAATTTACCTTACCACCAACAGTGCAGGAGGGTTCCCTTCTCTCCACACCCTCTCCAGCATTGGTTGTTTGTAGATTTTCTGATGACAACCATTCTAATTGGTGTGAGGTGGTACCTCATTGTAGTTTTGATTTGCATTTCTGTAATAATTAGTGATGTTGAGCAGCTTTTCATGTGCTTCTTGGCCATCTGCATGTCTTCTTTGGAGAAATGTCTGTTTAGGTCTTCTGCCCATTTTTGGATTGGGTTGTTTGTTTTTTTAATATTGAGCTGCCTGAGCTGTTTATATATTTTGGAGATTAATCCTTTGTCAGTTGACTTGTTTGCAAATATTTTCTCCCATTGCCAAGGTTGTCCTTTTGTCTTGTTTATGGTTTCCTTTGCTGTGAAAAAGCTTTGAAGTTTCATTAGGTCCCATTTGTTTATTTTTGTTTTTATTTCCATTACTCTAAGAGGTGGATCAAAAAAGATCTTGCTGTGATTTATGTCAAAGAGTGTTCTTTCTATGTTTTCCTCTAAGAGTTTTATAGTGTCTGGTCTTACATTTAGGTCTCTAATCCATTTTGAGTTTATTTTTGTGTATATTGTTAGGGAGTATTCTAATTTCATTCTTTTACATGTAGCTGTCCAGTTTTCCCAGCACCACTTATTGAAGAGACTGTCTTTTCTCCATTGTATATCCTTGCCTCCTTTGTCATAGATTAGTTGACCATATGTGTGTGGGTTTATCTCTGGGCTTTCTATCTTGTTCCATTGATCTATGTGTCTGTTTTTGTGCCAGTACCATATTGTCTTGATTACTGTAGCTTTGTAGTATAGTCTGAAGTCAGGGAGTCTGATTCCTCCAGCTCCGTTTTTTTCCCTCAAGACTGCTTTGGCTATTCAGGGTCTTTTGTGTCTCCATACAAATTTCAAGATTTTTTGTTCTAGTTCCGTAAAAAATGCCATTGGTAATTTGATAGCGATTGCACTGAATCTGTAGATTGCTTTGGATAGTATAGTCATGTTCACAATATTGATTCTTCCAATCCAAGAACATGGTATATCTCTCCATCTGTTGGTATCATCTTTAATTTCTTTCATCAGTGTCTTACAGTTTTCTGCATAGAAGTCTTTTGTCTCCCTAGGTAGGTTTATTCCTAGTTATTTTATTCTTTTTGTTGCAGTGGTAAATGGGAGTGTTTCCTGAATTTCTCTTTCAGATTTTTCATCATTAGTGTATAGGAATGCAAGAGATTTCTGTGTGTTAATTTGGTATCCTGCAACTTTACCAAATTCATTGATTAGCTCTAGTAGTTTTCTGGTGGCATCTTTAGGATTCTCTGTGTATAGTATCATGTCATCTGCAAACAGTGACAGTTTTACTTCTTCTTTTCCAATTTGTATTCCTTTTATTTCTTTTTCTTCTCTGATTGCCGTGGCTAGGACTTCCAAAACTATGTTGAATAATAGTGGTGAGAGTGGACATCCTTGTCTAGTTCCTGATCTTAGAGGAAATACTTTCAGTTTTTCACCATTGAGAATGATGTTTGCTGTGGGCTTGTCATTTATTGCCTTTATTTTGTTGAGGGAGGTTCCCTCTATGCCCAGTTTCTGGAGAGTTTTTATCATAAATGGGTGTTGAATTCTGTCAAAAGCTTTTTCTGCTTCTATTGAGATGATCATATGGTTTTTATTCTTCAATTTGTTAGTATGGTGTATCACATTGATTGATCTGCATATATTGAAGAATCCTTGCATCCCTGGGATAAATCACACTTGATCATGGTTTACGATCCTTTTAATGTGTTGTTGGATTCTGTTTGCTGGTATTTTGTTGAGGATTTTTGTATCTATGTTCATCAGTGATATTGGCCTGTACTTTTCTTTCTTTGTGACGTTTTTGTCTGGTTTTGGTATCTGGGTGATGGTGGCCTCATAGAGTGAGTTTGGGAGTGTTCCTCTCTCTGCTATCTTTTAGAAGAGTTTGAGAAGGATGGGTGTTAGCTCCTCTCTAAATATTTGATAGAATTCACCTGTGAAGCCATCGGGTCCTGGACTTTTGTTTGTTGGAAGCTTTTTACTCACAGTTTCAGTTTCATTACTTGTGATTGGTCTGTTCATATTTTCTCTTTCTTCCTGGTTCAGTCTTGGAAGGTTATATGTTTCTATGAATTTGTCCATTTCTTCCAGGTTGTCCATTTTATTGGCATAGAGTTCCTTGTAGTAGTCTCTTAGGATGCTTTGTATTTCTGCAGTGTCTGTTGTAACTTCTCCTTTTTCATTTCTAATTTTATTGATTTGAGTCCTGTCCCTCTTTTTCTTGATGAGTCTGGCTAATGGTTTATCAAATTTGTTTATCTTCTCAAAGAACCAGCTTTTAGTTTTATTGATCTTTGCTATTGTTTTCTTTGTTTCAATTTCATTTATTTCTCTTCTGATCTTTATGATTTCTTTTCTTCTGCTAACTTTGGGTTTTATTTGTTCTTCTTTCTCTAATTCCCTCAGATGTAAGGTTAGATTATTTATTTGAGGTTTTTCTTGTTACTTGAGATAGGCTTGTATAGCTATAAACTTCCCTCTTAGAACTGCTTTTGCTGCATCCCATAGGTTTTGGATCGTCGTGTTTTCATTGTCATTTGTCTCTAGGTATTTTTTAATTTCCTCTTTGATTTCTTCAGTGATCTCTTGGTTATTTAGTAACGTATTGTTTAGCCTCCATGTGTTTGTGTTTTGGGCATTATTTTCCCTGAAATTCATTTCTAATCTTATAGTGTTGTGGTCAGAAAAGATGTTTGATATAATTTCAGTTTTCTTAAATTTACTGAGGCTTGATTTGTGACCCAGGATGTGTATCCTGGAGACTGTTCTGTGTGCACTTGAGAGGAAAGTGTAATCTGCTGTTTTTGGATGGAATGTCCTGTAAATATCAATTAAATCTTTCTGGTCTATTGTGTCATTTAGAGCTTGTGTTTCCTTATTTATTTTCATTTTGGATGCTCTGTCCATTGGTGGTGTCCTTCCGTACTTCCTGTACTTGGATTTCTACTTCCTTCTTCAGGTTTGGGAAGTTTTCACCCATAATTTAATCAAATATATTTTCAACCTCTTTCTCTCCTTCTTCTCCTTCTAGGAGCCCTATCATGTGAATTTTAGTGTGATGTTGACATAGAGGTCCCTTAAAGTATCCCTGTTTTATAAGTTTGTTTTGTTTTTGCTGTTTTGATTGAGTGATTTCCATTATGCTATCTTTCAGATCACTTATGTGTTCTTCTGTATCCCCTAGTCTGCTTTTTGTTCCTTCTTGTGTGTTTCTCATTTCAGTTATTGTATTCTTCAGCTCAGACTGGTTCTTTTTTATATTTCCTAGTTCTTCTTTACAATTTTTACGTGTTTATTCTTTTCCTAAGTTCAGTTAGCATTCTCATTGCTAATGCTTTGAACTCTTTATCTGGTAAATTATTTATCTGTTTCATTAATTGTTTTTAGGGTTTTTCTTATTTTGTTTGAAGCAAATCATGTGTTTTCTTATTATGTTTAACTTTCTCTATGAAATTAGGTGAACCAGTTACCTGTCCCTGTCTTGAAAGGATGTCCTTGTGTGGGTACATCCCTATGCAGTCTATGTGTGCTCAGTGGCTTTGGTGGGAGAGCTGGGTCTGAGGTGAGCACAGGTCATCTTTCCCCAGGATGTGCTAGCAGCTATCACCTTGGTGGGAGGTGGGGCTGGAGATGGAGGGGTAGGGCCAGAGCCAGGTATGAGTCAGGTCCTCTATGCTCAGTGGCTGTCACCGCCCTATTTGGGGCAGGGGAAGAGCCCAAGGTGCTAGAGCAGAAGCCCTGAGGGTCAGGTCTGAGCTGTTTCAGTTCCTGCTAAGTGTGTGTTCTCCAGTCTCCTGGCAATGGCACTTTTGCCCCAGAGGGGAGCAGTGCTGAAGCATGAAGAGCCAGAGCAGGTGCCAGACGTGATCCAGGGAGCAAGCTGGAATGGTCTTGGCATGCCAGTCAGAGTTCCAGACATCTCCCAATCCACTGCCTTCATGAGCACCGGTAAGGGCTGTCCTTGCTTGCTCAGATGCAGTGCTAGATTTGAACCAACTCTGTCTCCCCGATGTTTGCACTTTCCCTGGCAATGGCAGCCTTCACCCTAGTGGGGAGCTTTACGGAGCTAGAGGGGCAAGGGCATGTGCTAGAATGGTTGCAGGAAACCAGCTAGAGCCCCAGGGAAGTGTCAGTCGTCTTCCTCAGCCTTGTTCCTGGGAGTAAGCAAGCATATAAGCACTCTTCAGGAGCAGAGTTTCAGTTTCTTACAGCCCTCCTGCATGCTCCACTGGTTTTCAAACCAGCTAAGGGGACTTGTCTTCCCAATGTCAGACTACAGGGCTGGCTTGCCCACTATGTGGTTTGAACCCCTCACTCCTCAGGGAGGATCTCTGAGCCTGTGTAATCCGCCCCCCCCCCTGCCCCCGCTGCCTCTTCTTTGTCTACTTCTAGGAGCATGGTTCCTGTGATTGCTTCTCTTCCCTTCCTACTTGACTCTGTGTGGATTTTTCTTTACAGCTTTGGTTGTAAAAGAGTCTTTATTCTAGTTTGTAGTTTGGTTTTGGTGAGAATTGCTCCACATGTAGATGTATTTCTTTTATTTTTATTTTTTTATTGAAGTATAGTTGATTTACAATGTTTCAGGTGTACCACAAAGTGATTCAGTCATACATATATATGTCTATTCTTTAAAAGATTCTTTTCCATTATAGGTTATCATAAGATGTTGAATATAGTTCCCTGTGCTATACAGTAAGTCCTTGTTGTTTACGTATTTTATATATAGTAGTGTGTATCTGTTAATCCCCAATTAAAAATTTATCCCTCCCCCCCTTCCCCCTTAGGTAACTCTAGGTTTGTTTTTTTATGTCTGTGGTAGATGTATTTTTGATGTGTTTGTGGGGGAGATGAGCTCTGCCATCTTGATCTCCTCCCCACTGTAATGTTATTTTACAAATTAAATATTTGCACAGTGTTTATGAGCATAGTATAGCACTTCTTATCTTTTTTAGTGTAGTGGAGCATCTAGCCTCTATCGACATCAGAGGCACTGCCTTCTAGATTTGGGGAACTGTATCCACCATGCTGGACATCCATATTATTCTTGGTTATCATCCAAATATTGGTCCTTCCTCCCAGCAATTCTTTCCAGTGTCTTACTGTCCATACGGCTCTGAAATTTTCCCTCGACTGGGTCTCCCACTCCTCCCTTCCAAACTTCCCTTCATTGTCCTTGTCCCTTTTCTTGTCCCATTCTGGGATTTCTGCAGAATGAACAATGCCTCCCATATCCTCAGCCTCTTCAGTGACTAATCTTCTCACCTCTGGTTCTCCGCTAATATGGCATAACAAAGGACCCTGGGTGCTTTACGGCCGTTCTTGGGTGATGAGGACTTCATCAGTTTCAGGGCAGAGCCCCAGACATACAAAGTGTTCCCCAAACTGATCATCCCCCAGGGTGGGATTGACGGGGGAGCGCCTGAATGAGAACTGAGGCCTGGGTTGTATAAAATGAGGGCCTCTAGTGAGATACCGTTTGGTACATGGGGAGGAACCCTGTAAAAGGGCTAAAAGGGCACAGGGGTGGGACCCAGGAAACCTAGGTGACCCTGGCAATCCTGAGCCTTAGTTTTTTTAAACTGGGATTAGATATCTGAAATCTCCTACCAAAGTGCCACTCACGGGTAGGACCTCAGACAGTAAACGTGACAAGATGCCATTGAAGCTTCATGGGGGAGCGGGAGTGCTGCGGACCTGGAGCTGGCCTGGGGCAACTACGAAAGGGTCCAGGGCTGGGACGCACATCCTTTGGGATCAGGCTGTGTCTGGGGGTCAGGGTGCTCTTCCCATTAGGCTGGTGGCTAAGACATTTCCAAACCTTCCTTGACAGTGCATTCAAGGACAAAGGCTCTATTTTTGAAAATACACAAGAAAGTCCTAATAATGTAAAAGAGAAGTGAATCTGAAAACATGCAAAGTTTAAAAACGAGAAGAGTGGGACATTATGAAAGCAGCACCTGCAGGTCTGAAATCTTGCCCTGCCGTGGAACACTGGTCATGCTGGAGACTTCTTGAAGAGCTGTGTGGGTATCAGTGCATTTAGTCTTTTCAATGATTCTAAGATCTAAGTGTTACTATTATCCCCATTCGACAGATGAGGCAAATGAGGCAAACAGACATTAAGAAAACGTGGCCAGTGTCTTCTTGTTGTGACGTGGCTGAGGCAGAATTCAGAGCCAGGCCTTCAGCGTGCAGCCACCACCTGCCCAGTGCAGTTGGGCCAAAGAAGCACGGGAGTTACATGCAGCTGTTGTTTCAGCCCTTTCGAGAAGCAGGTAAAAGTCCAAAACATCCTTGAGGTGGGTGGTGTTTAATGCCGCTGCTAACTTGACAAAACAGAGTTTGGTTCTAATGTGTGTAACATTCTGGTGAATCTCCCCATAACACAATTTCAGAAAATTGTTTAAATTTAAATGTGTGCTTATTCAGTCAAAACAAAATTAGGGGAAAATCTTAATTGTAAAAGAGATAAAGCAGGGGTTGATAATTTCATTTATAGAAAAGGTGTTGTGCTTTTGAGAGACATCAATATTGAAGTCATGTCTCAATTCAAGTTTAATGTTTAACCTTACTAAAGTATCACTTACTGTATATGTCTGTTGCATGAAGAATGGATACACATTGGGTTCCGTGCTTCCAAGGGTGTGGTCCTGTTCTTCTGGGGCATGTTGGGGATGTCTTTATGCACCAGTGCATTTTCCTCTTGAGCTGGGTCCAGAAACAGTGAGACACAAAAGTGTTTTCTCTTTTTAGAGCTTGAGCTTCTAACAAAAAGAGTCAGTTCTCTACACTGGGACAACTAGCTATCCATTCCAGATAATAGTAAAGTTAGTTCCTACCTCACACCATTTTCAAAAATAAAGTCCAGATGGAGTAAAGATCTAAAAGAAAAACAAGAACAAAATATAAGAGAGTTGGTTGAACATACAAGAGAACGTGATTGGGATCTTGGGACAGAAAAGGACTTCTTTGACCCTAAGAGGGAAACCTCTAAAGGAGACAATATATGCAACCTAACTAACAGACAAAGGATATAGTACATATAAAGGAGCCAGACAAATTGAGTAAGACAGTGATAAACAATTTGATAGGAAAAAATGGGCAAAACACATAAAGAAGCAGAACTTAGGAGGGAATGCAGTTGGCCAATAAATATCCCAAAGGATGCTTGACTTCACATTAATCAGGGAAGTACACATTTAAATAATACGATTACTTTTGTTCTCATCAGATTGGCAAAGATATTAAAGTTTGATAATCCCACATATTGCCAAGGATGTTCAAGTAGCCTTATAAATTACTAGTGAGAATGTAAATTGGGATAGCCACTTTGGAGGACAGTTTGACGGTATCTGTTAAAGTTGATAATCTGCATATTCCATGATCTTGCAATTCAGCTTCTGGGTATTTACCCTGGAGAAATATTCATTCACCTTTGTTATAGAGAGGCAGGTATAAAGATTTTCATTGCAGGATAGTCTGTAATTGGGAAAAAATACTAGAAATGACTTAAACGTTTATCAATATGGTGGTAGTTATTTAAAATAGCTAATAGGATCTGGTAATCATATTTTAGAATATCGTGCAGCAACTAAAAATATTATAGTAGATACTTGTATACCACTCTGAGAATTCCCCAAGACATATTTTATTTTTAAAAAGTTGAAGAAGTCTACACACAGGAAGATTTTAAAAACTAGACAGAACTAAAATGACCTCATAAAATCTGTGGTTTCTTTTTTTTGTTTGATTGCTTTTAAGAAAAAAGTCTAGAACATCCCTGTACCTGAGAACTGATAATAGAGGGCATAATTAGGGAAGAAGCATTTAGGTGGGGGAAGGAGGGGATGACATTGTTATGGATTGAATGTCTGTGTCCCTCAGAATTTGTCTGCTGAACCCCTAACCCCCAGGGTGACTATATTTGGAGTAAGGAAGTAATTAAGGTTAAATGAGGCCATAAAGGTAGGGCCCTGCTTTTATGGGATTAGTGTCCTTATAAAAAGAGACACCAAAGAGCTAGCTCTTCCCCACCCTGCCTCCTCTCTCTCTTTCCCTCTCTCCCTCTCTCTCTCTCTCTCCACTATGTGAGAATACACTGAGAAAGTGGCCCTCCGCAAGCCAGAAAAAGAGCTCTCACCGGAAAACAAACCGTATAAACCCTGTAGGAACCTTGATCTTGGATTTCCAGCCTCCAGAACTGTGAGAAAATAAATGACTTTTTTAGGCCACCCAGTCTGGTATTCTGTCATGGCAGCTCAAGCTGACTAAGACAGTTGTTTTAGCCTTAGCTGGCATGTTAGCTGTAATGTTCTAATATTTTAGAATGAGGATGTATTTACATATGTGATTTATATTATGTGATTAAAACTTTGACTTTTTAAAATTGAAGTATAGTTGATTTACCATGTTGTGTTAGTTTCAGGTGTATAGCAAAGTGATTCAGATATATATATATATATATATATATATATATATATATATATATATATATATATTCATTTTCAGATTCTTTTCCATTACAGTTTATTGTAAGATATTGAAGGGCTTCCCTGGTGGCGCAGTGGTTGAGAGTCCGCCTGCCAATGCAGGGGACACGGGTTCGTGTCCCGGTCTGGGAAGATCCCACATGCCTCCGAGCGGCTGGGCCTATGAGCCATGGTCGCTGAGCCTGCGCGTCCGGAGCCTGTGCTCCGCAACGGGAGAGGCCGCAACAGTGAGAGGCCCGCGTACCGCAAAAAAAAAAAAAAAAAGTTATTGAATATAGTTCCCTGTGCTATACAATAGGACCTTGTTGTTTTTCTATTTTATATACAGTAGTTAAAACATTGACTTTTTAAAGTCAGTTTTCTTCCCTCTTCTCCTGTAACTGCCCTTCTCCCCTTCTTCTCATTTTCCTCTGAGCTGTATTAATCCAGGTAGACACTTATATTCTGACCCTCCCAGCAAAAGTTTCCAAGAAGACCTCCCTTAGGTCAGGATTCCTCACCACAAACCTGTGAGGAAACACCATAGAAGGTACTTGAGGTTAGATCAATAAAGTAAGGCAGTGTGAATTGGGAAGGGGATTTACAGTAAGGGGAAATTGCTTTCTCTTAGAATTAAAGGAGAAATCTCAAGTGAGAAAGTCACTTTCTGTTATCTTCTAACACTACATAATATGCACACAGTGTCTTAAATGTATTACCTTACTATTGATGGCGAACATTTATTTCATCCCCAGTATGTGGCAGGCAGTCTGCAAACATTTTATGTGTGTTATCTCATTTAATCCTCACAAACCCCGTATGAGGAAGTTGAGATAATTATTCTTAAATCACAGAATTTTCTCACTAAATTTTATTTATTATAAAACAATACTATATCAACATTGCAAGAAACTTAAAGACAAAATAATTTTCCATTACCCTCCACTGTAAACACAAACATGATTTCCATTTGTGTTTCTAGGCTTCATCTATATGCTTACATACTTTTCTGTTGTCACTAAAGGGGTATATCATTTTTTACATACCTTATTTCACTTAGCAGACTTGTTATATACTCTTCATAATTGTCATTTTAATGGCTACTCAATATTTCATTCAGTTGTTATGTTGGAATTTACTTATCTGTTCCCCTGTGGTTGACATCTAGCCCATTTCCAACTTATAGATAATGTCGAGTAAACATTTTCACACACATGAATTTTAAAATTTGAGTTAGTTCTCTTGGATAAGTTCTCAAAGATATCACTAAGGGCCAGATGATACAAGCAGTTTTTATTCTTATTGATCAAAATTGCTCAATAGCCTTCCAAACCTTGTGTCAATTAATGATGGCCCCGGCGATGTACAAATATACCACGTTCACCTCAGTATGGTCAGCATTGGCTGGTATCATTTCAAGGTTTCTGCTGACGTAATAAGTTGAGGGGTTCCTCAGCTCTTCTAAGACTACTTGGTAAGCTGATTGAAAACTCCAGAGATGCATAAAAGGAAAAGGATTGTTTTTCCCAGCTCAGCATCCATCCTTTCCCTTTCCTCTGGCAACAGCACCCTGAGTTCTCCTGCTCTCAGTCCACATGGTATGAATGGGACCCCCACCTACCCTCAAATCCAGGAGATCAGCATGTGACACAGCGTGCACACGCACACCTTCTCTCTCACACACATGCATGCGCACAGAGGAATGGATTCAATGAAAGGCGAGCAGAGCCAGGAGGAAGTGAGAGTAAGTCCTGGTGACAGTGTTGGAGTCCCCAGATCAGCTGGGCTTGACGCCAGATCCCGCTTGGATTCAGGGCCATTGTGTAGAGTTTGTGAATTGCAAAGGGTTCTCAGCCAAAGGGGGAAAAGGGGTTGAATCCATTTTGTGGATCTGGGAGCCAGACAGCATCTACCTAAGAGGAAGGGACATGTTTTTTTGTTCTCTTCGTTGTTTTCACACAAAGGCTCCCATTGGGTGCCAAGCCACACACTCACTCAAGAGTCCCTTTTTCCATTTCTCAGAAGGGGCTGTGTAGGCTGCCAATAGCTTCGCAGTTATAGGAGCTGATAAATCTCCCCTTTTACTTAAGTCAGTTTGAGGTCTGCTTCTGCCCCGTGAAACCTAACTAATCCTGATGAATATATCAGATCAAAGTATTTTAAAACTAGGATAAACCTTAAAAATTTCTGAGTACCTAGAGGTACTTTACAAATGAAATGACAGGGAGCTTAGCAACTTGCCTGAGGTCTGCATGGCAAGGGGCAGGCCACTAGTCAGTGGCACTATGTTAGACCACTGTGTTAGTGGCCGGCCAGCGCTAAAATCGTGGTTCCCAAGTAAGCATTCTTTGCAACATCATATACTGCCCCTCTGTTTACTACCTGTGATGCTATTTTACGAGCTTGGGTTTGAGACTCTAGCTCTGCAGGATGGCTTATTTCCTCTGGGCTACTCTGCCTACGACATAGCTGCCCATGGTCAATGTTGGCCTCTTGGCTGTGGCTTTGGGATCCAACTACTTACACGTCTCCATGGCATAAACATCAGAAAAATAAATGGTAGGATGTGATTTGATAAATTTATTACTTGGTATAAGAAGTCAACTCAGAAGGTGCCGGAACACTATGAATACTATGACTAGGAGAATTAAACAGCTGTGCTCTTTAGCCTACGATTTAAAGAAATAAATATATTTAGACATATTTGCATCTATCCTTTAGCTGTTACTAAATGCTGTTATTAAATTTGTGCATGGTCTTTTTGAAGGCCTAAGTAGAAAATTCCTCACAGGTCCTCTTAGACTCGTAGATAAGTTCTCAGAGGGAACTTCACCTTGGCCTGTGCCCAGCGAATGTGTCTTCTGACCACCACCCATTGGGTTTATCATTCCCCTTACTTATTCTGATGTTCCTGAATTTTACTTCCCTTGGAGAATCTGTGTTCTGCTCTATCTACCTCTTCAAGCTGGAAAAAGGAGGGCGCTTTCAGCTTTTCGACAAACACAAGGAAAGGCTGCACGATTTCTCTGGGTTTCTGTCAAAGCCTGTTATCTCTTCCCAGACAGAAGAGAGTAATTTTCTTCCACCAGACAGCCTTCTTGCTACCCAAATTTGCCCCATGACAAGGTAAAATCAGATTCTCTGCCAAATTCTATAGATGTCTTCTTGTTCTGAGGCCTCGTTTCTTTGACAGTGACCTTTGAACAAATTACTTTTCAAGGAATAAGGCCCCTTTCCTTACGTTCATTGTGAAACCCATCCAGCCAGAGCTCTCAAACTGGCTCCTTCTCTTACCACATTTGGGCAGTGCAGTAGCATCCAGGGAAAGGTGTGGAATGGATGCCATCCAAGGGGAACTGCCCCTCTCTCCCCGGGAGCCCAGTTCTGCCCGAAGGCGTGGACTCCACCTGCTGTCTGTCTGCAGCTTTCCACTGTCCATTATCCCTGTGTAAGTGTGTATCATGTGCTAATCATGCTCAAGTCTCACCCACCTAAATAACTCCTTTTCTTAATCCAACTTGCCCTTCCAGATATCACCCCGCCTTCTTTTGTCCCCTTCATTCCTATGTTCTCTAAAGATTTGTCTGCACGCACCATCTTTGCTTCCTGTCACTTCCTCTTTATACAGCGTTCTCTATAGGCGTCCTTCCGCATCTCCCCACAAAACAGCTTTGGCTCAAGGCATTAGCTTGGGAAGCATACAGGCATCTAAGTGGCTCTAACATAGTAGATCCTTCCTGAGCGCTCCATTATCACTTCCTGCTGACTTTTTCCCTCCTCCATCCAGTCTTTAAGTGATGGGATTCATTTGGGCTCTATAGTGCCAACCCCCTTCTTCAGCCTCTGTCTTCATTCCTATGATTTGGAAGACCATCATATGTGATGACTCCCGAGTATGCATCTTCAGTCTACAGCTCTTCTCTGGGAATCAGATTCACCCACCCAACTGCTGCTTGACACCCCACATTAGATGTGTCCTACCCCTGCTTGACACCCTCCATTTAGATGCTGTGCAGACACTATGATCCAGACAGGGCCTTGCTTTTCTCCTCAAACTTGACCCACACTCAGACTTCCTCATCTCACTTTTCAGACTAGAAACCCAGGGATACTCCTTAATTCTTCGTCATCTCTCACAGTTAATCCATCTGCAAATCTCATCTTCTGGTTCCAACATATGTCACGTCCCTCTCTTTCTTCTTTCCTGTTCCACCGCCACCACCCCCATTGAAGCCATTGTCATTTCTTAACTGTTTCACTGCAACAGCCTCCTAACTGGTTTCCCTGAATCCCATCTTGGTCCCCTCTAATCCATTATTCCTACTGCCTCTCGAATAAAGATACAAATGTCATCATATCATTCTATCGCAGAAAACCACTTGATCATTTGCCATTGACCTTAAATCCTTACTGCCATCTGCAAGTCTTGGTTAATCCTCTGGAATGTAAGCCTCATGAGGGAAGGCATGTCTTCTCTCTCATTCGCTGTTTCATCCCCAGTGCTTAATTAACATCATATTTAGCACATGGAAGGCATTTGATAAATATACTGAAAAAAATGAATGATGAACACTTTACCATACTGTGTGCAGTTATTTGCTTAATGTCTATTCTCCAAACTGTGGAAACAGAAACCATGAATTTTGTTGTTTGACGCTTTATACCTAATGACTAGCAAAAGGCTCCATCATTAATATACAGGAATTGGGAATAATGGACTGGCTGTGTGTATGGCATTGTAGTTATATCTAAAAACATAGTGCTGAGTGAGAGGAGTGTGGAAGAAAATTCAATATATAACACAAGGTCATTGAAAAAAATAACAAGTACATACATGCAGAACAGCAGTACATACTTGGCAGGATACAAATAAGAAGGTATACATTAAACATATCAGAATGGCTGCTTCTAGAAGAGAGGGATGGGCATAGGAAATAAGATAAAATAGAAAAATATCTAAAGCCAGAGAGGACAGATGTGTTTGTTAAATGACTGATGAATGGAGTCTTCAGGTGGTATGAAACTCCAAGGTGTGAGGAAGCATGGATTTTTAAGGACTAGCAGAACAGTGCATTGAATGTGTTACAAAAATCCATTTGTTGGAGATTCTCTGTTTTGAGAATAATGATGGAAATGCGGCTGTCATAGCCTGGTACTTTAAAAAGACAAAATTCCTTAGCACAGACAATATAGAAACATTCTGATTCCCACTAGCGTCAGACATTCCGAATAAGAGGGCAGAGTTGTCCTCTAATTCTTAAAAAAAGTCCTTGAGGGGAAAATTCTATTGTTCTTTGCTCTTGTGCATGCTAGTTAAGAATGGTTAAGTTGCAGTATCCTCAGAAAAGTGATTTCCAAATCTGATTTTGCTGATCTGCAAGAAAGCTCCATGAGTGCCGCCAAATTCTTCAAACAAAATTTGCTTTAATTCATTTTTTTTGTTTGTTTTGTTCTGTTTTGTGGTACGCAGGCCTCTCACTGCTGTGGCCTCTCCCGTTGCAGAGCACAGGCTCCGGACGCGCAGGCTCAGCGGCCATGGCTCACAGGCCCAGCCGCTCCGCGGCATGTGGGATCTTCCCGGACCGGGGCACGAACCCGTGTCCCCTGCATCGGCAGGCGGACTCTCAACCACTGCGCCACCAGGGAAGCCCTTTAATTCATTTTAATAAGGACAAATAAATATGTTATGCAGAACTTTCAAGAGAAAAATGGATTATCACATCAAATTAATGAGGCTGGGCATGATAAGTGAGGCACTATCATCTTGGAATCAAAACCTTAGGCTCTGTACAACATAGTGTAAAGATTTTAGGCCGTTAAAAAAATTTCCAAAGTTATCACATGGTGGATTCATGGCTCAGCCTGAGCGTGTAAAGCCCGCTTTTTTCTGCTTGAGAATCACAGTCTGGTGATTCCAGCACCTAAAGCACTGGTGCAGCCAAAGCAAAATTTAAAAGTCTAAACTGACATTAATGAACAAGGAAAAGGAGAGAAAGCAAAACTGAAATCTCATAATTAAATTTAAGTATTTTATCAAAGAAGGCCAACCTCACTGTAACAGACACACACACTCACACTTTGTTGTAGAAGTTAGATAACTGTAATTCTGAAGACACTAACAACTGCAGCTTTTCTTATGAGATTACTATTTGGTAACTTCAGCTGTGTTGCATAATTGATTATGAAATATTTATAAATTGGGGGGATTTGATTTCCAGACTTCGCCAAGGAATCTCATATATCAATTTAATTGTAATCATAAACTTGACTCCTGCATCTGGATTCCCACATCCTAGGTTTCTGAATCATCTGAAGAGTTCCCCCATCTTCATTTCCAAATAGAGGAAGGAGCAGATATTAATTGGGAATCAAGATTCCAGTTCTAAAACATGACCAACGTATTCTGTCCTGAGGAATATAACCCGGAGTGTTTTTACTTAGTTGTAATAACTGGTTTGTTGCAAGAGGTTTGACTTAATAATACCATTTCTCCAATACTCATTATGTGCTGGATTGGGCTAGTCAGGATGTCTGTGCAGTGGTTCTCAAACTTGAGAGTACATCAGAATCACCTGGCGAGCTTGTTAAACCACAGATTCCCTGGGCTCCACCTCCAGATTTTCTGAGTTAGCAGGTCAGGGATGGGCCCTGAACATTTGCATTTCTAGCCAATTCCCAGGTGATGCTGCAGTAGCAAGTAATATCTCAGGAGCTTAACACAGCAAAGGTTTGTCTCTTGGTTTCACAGAGTCCCATGTGAGTGGGCAGCCCTCCTCCGTCTTATGGCTGTGCCATCTGTGTACACGGCCTCCAGGGATAGAGGAAGCACTGAACTTCCTTGATCCGCCTGAGACATGGATCCCTTGACTCCCCATGGGATCCAGGAGCCGGATTCCAGGAGCACTCTTTGTGCCCAACAGGTACTTGCCATTCACCGTCTTTGCTCTGCACCACAAAGCTGTAAGGCAGTGTGTGCACACTGCATTCAGAGATAAGAAAATTGAAGCTCAGCGAGACTACCTTCACAGACCACACAGCTACCAGAGAAGGGCTGGAGCTGGGATGTGGCTGTCTACCTGCAGAGCTGCTGGGCTGTCCTCTTCAGAAAACCACCGAACTTGCTGAAGTGGCTAATTCAGTCAAGGGTTGGCACGGGGCAGGCTGTTCTATTGATGTTGGATGAGAAATTTATCCAGCGTCAACAGAACAGACCCACAGTTGCGGGCCCGTGGCAGTCTCCTTCCACAACTCCCTCTCTCTCTATAGTTTGCAACTTCAGAGCCTGTCAGAGTAGCATGAAATAGCCGTGTATTTTCACAGTGGTATATGCCCCTGCGGTGGCTAGATATTTGGGGGAAATGGATCCTGAAGAGGAGAAAGAGAAAGTGGTATTTAAACAAGAAACCTCTAGAAGATGGCAGAGGAAAGATCATCACAAGTCCTTACAGATTCACTTCTCAGTTTGAAACACTGAGGAGAAATTGAGTCAGCCCAGCTCTTCGTTTAGTCTGTCATTTTAAGAAACTTCCAGCCATGTACCTCTTTTCTCTTTCCCTCTCTGTCCAAGCTTTACCTCACCATAAATAATGCAATTTTGTGTTTTAAATATAAATCTTTCTTTACGTTGAAGTATAGTTGATTTACAATATTAGTTTCAGGTGTACAACATAGTGATTCGATATTTTTATAGATTATACTCTAAAGTTGTTATAACATTTTGACTCTGTTTGCTCTGGTGTACAATGTATCCTGGTAGCTTATTAATTTTATACATAGTAGTTGGTGCCTCTTAACTCACTACCCCTATCTTGCCCCTCCCCTTCTCTCTCCCCATTTGTAACCATTAGTTTGCTCTATCTGTGAGTCTGTTTCTGTTTTGTTACATTCATTTGTTTGTTTTATTTTTTAGATTCCACATGTAAGTGATAACAGTATGTCTTTCTCTGTCTGACTTATTTCACTAAGCATAATACCCTCTAGGTCCATCCATGTTGTTGCAAGTGGCAGAATTTCATATATATGTGTATATATATATATGTAATATATATATACATAAAACACATCTTCCATTCATCTGTTGATAGACACTTGGGTTGCTTCCATATCTTAGCTATTGTAAATAATGCTGCTATGACCATTGGGGTACATGTATCTTTTCAAACTAGTGTTTTCATTCATTTTCTTCAGATATATACCCAGGAGTGGAATTCCTAGATCATATGGTAGTTCTATCTCTCTCTTTTTTTTTTTGAGCAACCTCCATACTGTTTTCCATACTGACTGCACCACTTTACATTCCCACCAAGAGTGTAACAAGGGTTCGCTTTTCTCTACATCCTCACCAACATGTTTTATTTGTAGCCTTTTTGATGACAGCCATTCTGACAGGTGTGAGGTGATATCTCACTGCAGTTTTGATGTGCATTTCTCTGATGATGAGTGATGTTGAGCATCTTTTTGTGTGCCCATTGGCCATGTGTAAACACAAATCTTAATAGAGTGAACTGATGCACAGGGATGCCTGCATGTCTAAGCTCTCCCACAGATGTTATTGATTAGTTCTTGAATTCTAGATGCAAGTGTACTTATTTAGTACTGCTTTAAAACTTGATGTTTCAGGAGCTAATGATCCTATTTGTGGATTATGTAGTCTTATCAGCCTTTCACCTGCTCATTTCTTTCTTTTGGTTGTTTTGCTCTTCAATAGAGCTTTTAAAAGAAGTTGGTATATTAATGAAGGTAAAGCAAAGCTCCTTCCTTCCATCCACCCACCATGCGTGTTTTGAGTCTTTTTAGTAGTTCTTACAGGAGAATCAATGGACAAAGGGGTCTGAAATACAGACTGAAGATTCAAATTTTCTGTGGATTTACTTTATCCTTACTCTGTGACTGATTGAGAATTTATAATATCTCTTTACCAGTTCTACCAATTCTATAGGTTAAATTTCATATATCAGTTAAACTTGCATCTGTTTCTTTGAGGGAGGGTCTATAGAAATTTCTGAGGTGATACTCTTTTAGATAGTCTTTAAAAAGCATTGTTTAAACACTTCTGGGGACATCAAAAGGTTATGTTATCTGTAGCATTTCATTTCATTTTGTTTAATGACAGAAAATTTGGTTTCTTCGGGTCTATATACTTGTTAAATATTAATAAAATGAACCCCATCCTAATATATGCTATTTAAAAAGAACCACAAATGATCACTTCTTGGCCTTTTGGCTAAGATCAAGTGTAGTAAAAAGAACCACTGACGTGGTAAATAAAAAATTAATTCAGGGCTTCCCTGGTGGCGCAGTGGTTGAGAGTCCGCCTGCCGATGCGGGGGACACGGGTTTGTGCCCCAGTCCGGGAAGATCCCACATGCCGCCGAGCGGCTGGGCCCATGAGCCATGGCTGCTGAGCCTGCGCGTCCGGAGCCTGTGCTCTGCAACGGGAGAGGCCACAGCAGTGAGAGGCCCGCGTACCGCAAAAACAAACAAACAAGAAATAGGTCAAATTCCACAGTTCTACCACTTCTACTACTGCTGCTGCTACTACTGCTAGGGGCACTGCTGCTGTTTACTAGTCCTGCCCCACTCTGACTGTATACTCAAACACACACACACACACACACACACACACACACACACACTTCTACAACCATCCAAATTATGTCTCAGTGGGGTCTGATTTTAATAAGTATTGGTTGACCCATTAATTTATTCATTCATTCAACAGAGATCTGTTGAGTGCCTTCTCTCTACAGTAACCTTGTAGGTATTCACATACCTAGGTGAACAAAGGTATTCACCTACCTAGATCCAGAGGTGGGCAAAGCAAAGTCTCTACTCTCAAGAAGCTTACATTCTGTTGCAGGAGATGGATAAGCAAACAAATAGGTGAGAAAGTAATATAATTTTTAATAGTGGTGACTGCTATGAAGAAAAGTAAGGCAGAGTGAGGGGTTGAAAGCGAGCCAGTGGGGAGTAGGAAGGGGCAGTTATTGTAGATAGCTTGTGCAGAAGTTTCTTATTGCTGCTGTGACAAAACTACAAACTTTATGGCTTAAAACAACACAACTGCTTCCCAGGCACTTTGGTGAATCAGTCAGGGAAGAGGGCATAAATTCTAAACCAGAAAAAAATTGAGGTGTCCTCCTCCCTCCTATGTTGAGGGCTGTGGTTGAGTAGTAAGGAGAGTTGAAAATGATGCCTTCCTAACAGAAACCTTAGTAAAAGAGCTGAGATGATTTTGACTGTCTTCCTTTATTTCTATGTTTTTCCAGCACAGGTAAAGGACAAAAGGATGCTTACGAGTTGGGTATATAACCTTCCTGGCAGAGACCAGAGAAAAGTGTGTATTCCATAAAATAGTTTGTTACATAGGATTATTCTTAATTTAGTTAAAAATCACTGTCATTTTGGTTTATCCCCCAAGATATTAAGGTAATTTAGCTATACAGAAATATTTTTGTAACAGTATACTTTGTAATGTAATTTTACCTGCAAGTTAAATTGATCTGCCATGATTCTCCTGTTATACAATCATATTGGTTGCTATTTCATCATCTCTGTTTACATTCTTCTAGGATTTTTATATTTAACATTTTTTGTGATCTTGGCCAGCATTAAAATTAAGCTGACCAATCTAGCATTATAAGCATAATTTTTTTTCCTCTTTAAATTTAAAGGATTTCAGGAAAATGGTATTTTTTTGTAGTGATCTTTAAGCAAAAGTGAAACCAAGCGTTTGTTTGAACATAACATACCTCACTACCTACAGAAATCATGCAATAATTATTTAAAAAATTATTTTCCATTTTCTTTTTGACACTCTTTCTTTTTAAACATGAAGTTGGCAACTTAGGTCCAAAGACAATAAAAGTCACAGTTTTGCAGCTGCTAGCCCCGTTTATGTGCTCTGGAGCTGCAGCTAACCCTACAGTATTGTTGGAAAAGAAATTGCTCTCACAGGGAATGTGGGAAAGACATCCTGACAGGAGCGTCATGGATTAAATGCTGTATTCATAGCAAGACTTCATAAAGGCAGAGCATCAATCAAGAATTTAGTGGAGCAGAGGGAGAGGATTGCGTTTATGTTGGCAAGGTCTATGTTATCACAAAAGAAGACTGTGGGCCAGCGTAGACCAAAACCAGGCCTCCCGAAATTGCCGAAGTCAAGGAAAGGGTGTAATTGCCATAATTGTAAATAAGTGGCCCAGAGAAGTCTGTATTGTATCATAGGGGTTTTACATACATTTAAAACATTGAACAGATTGTTAAAGATCAATTGAAAATAATAGAAAAAGTATGAATGGGTAAATCAATAGCTGTCTCTGTGACCTTTCCCTTGAATCCTGCCATGGATGCAGCCTGGTCAGCTGGACACAAAGCAGCCTCCAGCAGTTGAGAAGCCATTTACACCTTCAGAGGATTGAACCTGGATTTTAAAGGCTAATTTCGATTATTATGAAGCCAGTCATTTTTGTTCTTGGGAGAAAAGGGACCTGAAAGAAGACGACACTCTAAAAGTTTTACAGTAGAGATTGTGCTGGAGAGAAAGTCAAGGCAAAAAATAAAAATAAAAAAGATCCAGAAAGGAGGTGAGAAACAAAGGGGGAAATAGAAGAAAACACTGAATGCACTAAAAAGGACGAAGAAGAACCAGGAATCTTATCTTGGAAAAGAGAGAGAGAAAGTGGTTTTTCCCCATGTTAGTATCTAGAAAACAGCTAATATTTGGCTGTTCTCATTAGCTGAAATAGGCTGACTGTCAAATCTAGATGAAAAGTGAAAAATGTCATCAGTTATGCAGATGTTTCCAAATACCTGAATTTTCGGCACCAAATAGATAAAAACATCTCAATGATCAACTGAATTTTTTGCTTTGCTTGTATAGATGTTGACATCACGCGACAGCCAAAGATGGCTTGGCACCTGTCCACATAAAATATAAAATAGGTTTCCAACTTGAACCTGTTTAACATATTACAACACTCAGGCAGCCTCTATAAGCATGTGTTTACTCTGGCTCTGAAACAGCACTGTGCTGCCACTATCCTTGTATATCAGAAGGAGAATTAATGTTAAGCACATTGTCATTACCCATGAAAAAAGGTGACAGTGTTTTGAAAGATACTGCAAAATACTTGGAAAGAAGAAGAATGCCTCCTTTCAACAGCGTGATATTCACTCATGCTCAAGAAATTGAAAAATCTTTTTGATTTAATTCTAATCCTTGGGAATGGAGCTGGTGAAAAAAACACCTTTAAACAAGGACCTGCAAACCCTTTCTGCAAAAGACCAGACAGAAAATATTTCGGGCTTTATGGCCCGTACCATCTCTGATGTTACTTCTAAACTCTGCTGCTGCACCATAAAAGTAGCTGTCGACAGTGCATACATGAATGAGCATAGCTGTGTTCCAGGAAAACTTTACTTATGGACAGTACAATTTGTATTTCATGTAATTTTCATATCACAATATATTCTTCTTTTGATTTGTTTCCAACTCTTGAAAAATATAAAAATAATTCTTACCTGTCCAGCTGTATAAAAGCAGCTGGTGGGCTAAATAGTTTGCTCTGCCCTAAAATAGGAGAAATTTAGATGAATAAAAATGCAATAATAATAGTAAAGATTTGCTGCATGTTTAACATTTGCAGACACTATACTAAACACTTCCCATGTTTATTCTATAGCAATTTAATCCTCAAAACAATACCATGAGATGCATACTCTCATTTCTTCAATAGACAAAGAGGAAATGAAAACTCAGAGATTTTGAGTAATAGAGCCACTGTGTACAGTTGTGTGGATTGTTTACTGCACATGGGCGCCTAGTCATGTGAGTGGGTGGGTGTGAGTCAAAAATGGGTCCTCACCCTCCTTGGGATTTCATCTGCCCAGAGGAGCACCTGTTTCTAATTTGCCCAGAGGTCAAAAGGGCCAGTCTTTCAAGTTGTTACATGCTCAGGTCTATGGTGGTGTTTAAGTGGCTGATGGGAATTTGAACCCAAGACTCTCCATCTAAAAACTCTGCTATACTGTTGAAGCAAATTCCTTGTGTCCTTTTGAATAGATTTTTATGTTCCAGAGGTAATTTTTGCACACATCTTGTTTGTTTCGTTATGAACTCCATCTTCCTTCTTGAGAACTAATAGATGCAAGACAAGTTCTCTAAGGTGGCTTTGTTCCTGCAGTTAGCTCTGTTTGTCTTTGTAGCTGCCTTTTGCAGCAGCGAGTCAAAGTGTCAGAGGACATAAAACAGCAGTAGCGCCAAACATTACAAGAATGAAAACATTCTGAGGATGGAAACACTTGTTTTCTCTTCACTTCTGTAATTCTTTCCCAGCCCAAACCAAGACAACACATTTCCAGTGGGACTGAGGTGAACAGCAGCTTAAAATAGCAAACTACAATGTAGTTCACAATTTTGGCCTGTAACATCACTTAGATGGAGTGAACTGTCTTATGCCCAGTAAGTTCAGATGATTGTGGGCTCAGCTAGATAGGATGCTCCATCATAGTTCCCAACTTGCCAAAAGGAATTCCACTCTTCCAAACGTGTTCTTCCACTACCTTAGGCACTAATTTCTTTCTCTGTCTACCCCATGCAGGTCTATACTCCCTTTTTTCCTGGATTACTGAAATGGCTTCTCATATACTCTGTCTCCTTCCAATCTCACTGGCTGTCAGTAGTTTTTCACATCAATTTCATGCTCATCTTAGAACATAATTTTTTTTTTTCTTTTTTTGCTGTACGCGGGCCTCTCACTGCTGTGGCCCCTCCAGCTGCGGAGCACAGGCTCCGTCGCACAGGCTCAGCGGCCATGGCTCACGGGCCCAGCCGCTCCGTGGCACGTGGGATCTTCCCGGACCGGGGCACGAACCAGCGTGCCCTGCATCGGCAGGCGGACTCTCAACCACTGCACCACCAGGGAAGCCCAGAACATAAGTTTTAAAAAAACAATTTCACAGTCCAGTTTGAGACTCTGGGTTGGCATCTGGTTGCCTATAATATCCAGTACAAACTTGAGCCAGGCTCCTGAGACCTTCTACAGGGCTGCCCACCTTTATTTTTCTGGTTATCCACTATTCCCTCAATTCATTCTGTCAGATTATCTCCTTCTTATCGTGACCCTTGAATGCATATGCTCGCTCTCCATCTGAGTCCTGGCTCCAGCTTTGTACATCCTACTGTTACACCTTCCGCTGAGGTACCATGTCAGGTACCCAGGGCTTCTTGTGGGTCCCCAGCTCAAAGTCATATCTCCTACCCCACATTCTGTCATTGAACTGTTATCTGTATTTGCTGCTCTCAGATTCATTTTGTCTCCGTATTCTGTGTACTGGAAGATCATAAGCTCTTAGGGTAGAGCTCCTTTACCAGCCCCGGGATCCAACCCCCAAACTCTGCTACACAAGCAGTACTTCATCGTTTCGCTTTCTGTAGCTCAACCTGAGAACTGACTATGATGCGCCCGTTCTGTCAGGCCTGTGGAAAAACAAGGCAACAAGCAAAACACAGCTAGATTTTAGTTCTTCTTGGGCTGCTCTAAGCCCTACTCTGGAACTGTGCCATGGTTCTGGGAGCTTCCGCAGAGCCCAGTATTGGGGAGGTGGGGGACACTGGGCCCTCTGTCAGTGCTCCAGACCGGGTAAGCCTGAGAGCCTGTCATCTTTGTCCGCAGCTTTAATACTCTTCTGCTGTTCCCATGTCATGCTGGGAGCCCAGGAATCTTCGTGAAGGCTGTTTATATTTCTGTCAATGTGCACAATGTAGCCATCCCTTTCGGGGCTGGCAGCCTTCCTAGCGGGCTGCTTAATGCAAGGCACGGCTGTCTGCTCTTGGGACTGGTCCCGGGCCCCCGCCTCTTCCACGCTTCCCCAAGCCCAGGGAACTGGGAGACTTTAGAGGAACTGCTCCATTCCTGTTTCTTCAGGATGTGAAGAGAGAATCTCTCCTGTAGGTTGAGGCTTTTGGAAGACAAAGACACAAAAGCTTGTGGTTTGCCCTGTTTTCCACTCTGCTGTGTGCCTTTCCTGAATGAGTGGAGGTCTGATCTGGTGCTGGAATGCGGTGGGGTGGGAGAGGTTTACTGGGAAAGAAGGAGAAAATGAAAAATATGGGGGAAAAAAAGTAAGTGAATATTTTAAAATAGTAACCATCCACGGGCATTTTGTTTGTTTGTTTTCTATAGTGCCTTCCCAGCATTAGTGATGATGCAGAAAGAGCTTAATAAAGACTGTCTCGTGTAACTCATGGAGCTCATGTTTTACAAGTACAATGAAAACAATAGGAGCATCCATTTCTAGCATCTCACGTTTTAGTGCAGTATTTTGTTTTGTTTTATTTACTTTTATAGCTGGATTAGGCTTAACTAACACGGTTACCATGTAAGCAAAGAGATACTCTCTTCCAAATGGGTGCTTTTTCGTCCTCACATCACATCCTTGTCTGTAGAGAGGAGTGAGGAAGAAGGGTAGGATCTGTGTACAGAGAACTTTGTCTCTCAGTGACATCAACAGGTAAGTAGGTGGCAGCGAAGTTTGTGCAAGTAACTGGCAGGAGAACTCTCTCTGTTTACCTAATTCCTTGGCGTGAGTCACTTGCAAACACTGTCCACTTAGCTCTGCCAGGTATGACCCTGTCTGAACATCTTGCTTAATCCAGGTGAATCCTAGGTATCTGCTGCTGAGCTTCAAAGGAAGTTACAAAGAGTACTCAGGGAATGCCCAGTATTGGTAGTGGGAAATTTCTACGACAGCCTTAAATTAAGGACCAAAAAGGCAAGAGCAGCAGAGGGTGACGAGGCCGGCACTGGAGCCAACCTCTGGCTTGAGTTGCAGCTCTTATGAGCTGTGGGACCTGGGGTGGGAGCACCGTGCTTAACCTCTGGTGCCTCTGTTTTCTTCTCTGAAAAAAATGGAGATATATGTAATAGTATTATAAGATTATTATGAAGAGTAAATGAGTTAATTTGTCTGCTGCTTAGAACACTGCCAGGCATACAGTAAGCACAATATAGTGTTATTATTATTATTGTCAGATCTCTATTCTTCTTTTTTGTCTGTTATTCCTTTCCTGATCACACCTAGAAAGACTCTAAAATTCTTTACAGTTTACCATTCTGTTCAGCATAATTGGAACTGTAATAGTGACTTACTATGATCTGTCATTTTAGGAAGCTTAGGCTTGTGGTCCACTTAAAGCCATTACTTTGTATAAATTTATTTATTTATGGCTGTGTTGGGTCTTCATTGCTGCACGCGGGCTTTCTCTAGTTGTGGCGAGCAGGGGCTACTCTTTGTTGCGGTGCATGCGCTTCTCATTGCGGTGGCTTCTCTTGTTGTGGAGCACAGGCTCTAGGTGCATGGGCTTCAGTAGCTGTGGCTCACGGGTTTAGTCGCTCCGCGGCATCAGGGCTCGAACCCATGTCCCCCGCATCAGCAGGCAGATTCTTAACCACTGCACCACCAGGGAAGTCCCTAAAGCCATTACTTTGAATTGGGCACCTGCTTTCTGATTTTTGTGTTCCATCCAGGTCTTCAGACCACTGGGTTTCCAATCAGTCTGTAATTGTATCTGTTTAAGTGTGTGTCAGATGCAAGGAATCAAAAACCCAACTAAAACTGGCTTAAACAAACATTAGAAGCATATACATTGGTCTAGATAACTGGCAATCTACAGATAGGACAGACCTCTGGATTCTTCAGTTCAGTAGCTCATCAATGTCGTCAAGGTTTCTCTCCACTTCTCCTCTTTGCCCACTACCGTGGTGGATTCATCCTGGAGCTGGTCTTGCCCATGGTGGTAATTTGGCTGCTAACAAATTCATAGGATGCTTGCTTTCACATGTATCCTTGGAGACAGCTGGAGAGATGGTAATATTCAGAAGCTCTCAGGAAAGGGCAATGATGCTTCTTTCTTAGAATATACAGAAAGCATCTCCTCCAATCTTATTGGCCCCCATATTGTCCATCCCTACTTGAGCCAATCACTGTAGCCAGGGGAGGAGATCACACTGATTAGCTGAGGTCTGTGCTACATACCCCAGCAGGGTATGTACATGCCCCCCTAGCAGGGGGCATTCACTCCTTTAAAGCACAAGTGCTCATGGGAGTTGTGGCTACCTGGGAAAAAATCAGAAATGTTTCTCAACGAAAGGGGAATGGATGCAAGGGGGATGATTTCAGTATCAAATACAATACTGTGCCACCTGACTAGAACCTAGATTTTAATGTCTAATGTCATTTTAATTTTTAATGTCTAAAAGCATTTTGCTCTCTGCTAAAAATCTCATTTTGCCTCATTATGTTCAAAAGGACTGGTTTTGTTTTGTTTTTGCTTGTTTGTTTTCTGTATTAAGAGCAAATATCATGATTCGTACCTGTCTTGGCCACCTGGAATTATAACTGGCCACAGCAATAAGTTAGAAACCCTACCCTTTGCTAATTAAACTAGGCATAACTTTAAAGGGCTAATTAAGTGCACATAAGGGCTTACTCATATATCTTTAAAGTGATTCTTTATGGTGTCCTGCTTTTTAAAGAGAATGTTGGTGGAATTAGGCTTTCACAGCTTGGATATGTGTTTAGATACGTTCATTTTCGAATCCTAACTAAGCTGATGAACTAGCAGTGGGTACACACTTGTCGAGGGGGACAGGCACTTCAGCCCTTTGGCCTGCCAGCCCCCGTGTGATCATCTGCTGTTCTCAACTGTTTTCCCACCAAGTCACTCATTAAGGAAGATGTTCACCCTGAGGACAGGCTCTTATGTACACCTTGCAGTACATCCACGTTTCCTTAACCATTCCCTTCTGCTGAAACAAAAACACATCAAAATGCAAGTAAATGAGAGACATATTTTTACAGGCATGAACTTGAATCTGCTCTAATTTATAAAAAAGGAAAGTTATTCTCAAACTTTAGTTTTTGTATTATTCAGGTTAGGCTAGATTATGCTGCAATATGAAACAACCCTTCGTGGCTTAACACAACGTTTTGTTTCTTACTCAGTGTGAGCTTACAGTGGAGGGGTCCCTGCAAATCACCCAAGGACCCCACTGACAAGATGCCATCTCGAAGCAGCTCACACAGTCACAGAGCTGGGCGAAGCCAGCATCACCAGTCCCAAAGTCGCTCTTAATGTTTTTACCCTGACATGATACACATCATTTTCGTTCCCATTTTATGACCAAGATGAGTCACATAGGCCATGCAACATGCCAACAGCAAAAAGTGGTCCTATCATTCGCTCATATGAAAGCCCAATGACCACTACAGGTTTAAAAAGAGAAAAATTATTAGTAACAAACGAGCTCTATTGCACCTCATTGCCCTGCTCATTAATAGTACCTTCTGCTAGCTAGTAAAACTCTGTTGGGCAAACCCATAAGCTGAGGAGGGTGCTTCCTGGACCATTTTCTCTATGTTTGCTACTTGGAAAGAAGAACTTTTCAGATATTTTGCTGATGCTGATTTGTTGCACATTCTGGTTTAGCAGAATTTAGAATTATGTGTGTGTGTGTGTGTGTGTGTGTGTGTGTGTGTATACACATATATATATATATACACATATATATATACACATGTATATATATATATATGTGCAAGCGTTGCATAAACATAGGGCTACTTTATAATGTATGCTCAAACCCCAAAGATGAAAATGGTCCTCCAAGAGTACAATGAAGAACCAGCCTGAAAACCTCAACTTAAATAGCTATCTAACAGTCCATACGGTGAGATGTCCTTTCTATAAATACCCATATATGTATAGTTATAATACTCAGGAAAACCCTGGAAGCAGATTCACTAAAGTGCTAGGAGTGATTATATCTGGTTATAATAGTGAATGGTATTACACTTTTTATTTTACTTTTCTTTGTGTTTTCTAAATTTTTTATAACATCTTAAATAGAAAAATAATCTCATTGCTTTATCAGTTAGGTGAGATAGCTGAAAAGCAACTGTGGCAGCAGAATTCCAAGATGGCCCCAAGTCTCCTGCCCTCAGTGTACGTGCCTTGTATAATCCCCTCTCCCGAGTGTGGGTGGGGCTGTGAATATCATGGGATATTACTCCCATCACTATGTTATGTTATATGGCAAAAGAGATGTTGCAGATGTAGTTAAGGCCCCATATCAGTTGATTTTGACTGAATCAAAAGGGAAACGATCCTGGGCTAGGAGTGAGCTAGTCTGGTGAGGCCTTGCAAGAGAGGAGCGGCAGCCCTATTCTCCTGGCCTCGAAGAAGGAAGCTACCCTGTTGGGAGAGGAGGGAGCCATGTGGCCAGGACCTGAGGGTGGTCTCTAGAAGCTAAGAACTAAGAGCTATCCCTGGCTGACAGTTGGCAAGAAACCAGGGGCCTCAGGAGTTCAGCTGCAAGAAATGAAGTCTGCCAACCACCAGTGAGCTGGGAAGAGGGCTCTACACCTCCGAGGAGATAGCAGCCCTGGCTTACACCTTGATTGCAGCCTGGTGATGTCCTGAGCAAAGGACCCAGCTAACTCATGCCCGGACTCCTGACACCTGGCCATTAAGAAAGAATAAATTTGTGTTGTTTTAAGTCACTAAGTTTGTGGTCATTCATTACACTGTAATAGAAAACTAAACAGCAACGTCAACAACTGCCAAAAGAGTCTACGGAATAAAATCAAGAAAAAGTGAAGATGAGCAAGTGTTTTCAAAAGAAGAAAAATAGTCTTCAACTAGAAGTCAGAATTGCAGTTAGCTTTGTGGAGAGGTACTGGGAAGGGCAGGAGAGAACCTTTTGGAGTGCTGGCGGTTGTCTACACCTTGCTGTGGTCACTTGATCTGGGCATTGGTGTGTACACATATGAAAGTGTGTTGAACTGTATACTTAAGACTTGTGTGCATGTAACATATCTCAATAAAAAATAATGAACTAAAAAAATAAAATAAAATAATGAACTAAGCCTAGTGAGCTTGGTGTCAATCATTACCAAAATTCTGTAGGTAAAATCTGTGTGTCTTGGGCATGGTAGGTATTCGAAGAATATTTTTTCTTGTGGTAAAATATACATAACATAAAATTTACCATTTTAATCATTTTAAGTGTACAATTCAGTGACATTAAGTACACTTGCATTGTTGTGCAACCAGCAACACTGTCCATCTCCAGAACTTTTTCATTATTCCAAACTGAAAAACATATATTTTTATTGTTGAGACTCCTGGCTCTATTTTCTTCTGGCCGTGTAAACAGGTCAGGAAACAATATAGGATGGTCAAGGCACGGTTCATATTATGCTTTGTTTATGTATGAGTTGACATGTGCTCTGAATGCTTCTAGGTTTTAGTGGAGTAAAAAATTCTTGGAAGATGGCCATTTATTTTACCCAATTTTATAAACCAGGATTTTTGTAATCCCTTTCCAGCCCCACTTTTCATCGCTTTCTCACTCATTCTCACTTGTAAGAAGGTATTTGTGATTCTCAAAATGAACCAGGACCATTTGACCCTTTGCCTGGGTACCTGCCCTGAGATGCTGTCACGTCCTTCTATGCCTGGCACGTTTACTCAAGTAACTCATTCAGAACATCTTACTGTGCACGTACTCTGTCCTAGGTGCTGGGGACGCACTGGTGGACAGCCTTAATCCTGCTTTCATGGCATTAAGGGCCAAGAGGGAGATGGAAACTTGTCCTTTAAATTTTTATTCAGATATCAGCTCCTTTGTGAAACTTCTCCACCTGCCTTCCTCTATGGCTGCTTTTCCTATCACAGCTGCCTGAGGCTCTTTTAGCAATATTTTACATACATTCCCCTTCAGACAGTCCCTCCCTGTATCACATTTATTTATATCCTTGTCTCCTCTACCTAACTGAAAGTTACTTAAAAATCAGGCTCTTCCTGTTCATTTCTGTGTCCCGTGTACCCAGCACACTGCCGGGCCAGGGTTGACACCCATTTACTACTATTCCCTGAATGACTGAGTTGGGTGTGGGGTAGGGATGCTAAGAGTATAATTAAATTTCAAACTCTACCTGAAGATCATGGCACCTGAACATGTGTAAGTTACTAAAAAGTTTAGTTAATAGTTCAATAGGTAGAGAAAATGCAGAGGGCACTTTTAGAGCCTCCTTATGATGGATTTATATTATTATTATTATTTTTTAATTATTATTATTTTTGCGGTACGCGGGCTTCTCACTGTTGTGGCCTCTCCCGTTGTGGAGCACAGGCTCCGGACGCGCAGGCTCAGCGGCCATGGCTCACGGGCCCAGCTGCTCCGCGGCATGTAGGATCTTCCCAGACCGGGGCACGAACCCGTGTCCCCTGCATCGGCAGGCGGACTCTCAACCACTGCGCCACCAGGGAAGCCCTGGATTTATATTATTAATCAAACAGAGGTGTGTAGGAACCTGTGAACATGTACTTCCTCCTCTAGAAATCAGCTCCCTTTCTTATTAATGAAGTTGGATATGGTATAGTATAAATCTCCTGATGCTTGTTCCACCCATTTCAGACATACTAATGAGGACGCGCCTACGAGTGTGTTTGTAGTGGGGAAAATAACATCAGGACTAAGACCCCCTGCTGACTTTGCACCCAGTTTTTTAAGGATTGTTATTGGCATACTAATTAAGTAGCTGAATGCCTTAAATAAAGAGCATGTCACTGCAGAAGTTATATTAGCGACTCCTTGTGTTTCTCCACATCGCATCTTCTAGGTGAGGGTGGAGAGTATGGACATTATCTCCCATTTTCAAGTTTTCTGCTTCCATCAAAAATTAATCACAGAGACATGGGAACATATGTATATGTATAACTGATTCACTTTGTTGTAAAGGAAGAACTAACACTATTGTAAAACAGTTATACTCCAATAAAGATGTTAAAAACAAATTAATCACAGAGTTCAGAGAATTTTCAGAGTTCCCATTAACTGTGGAAAGACTCATTTTGATACAAGACCCCATAGTTATGCTTGTCCCCTTTATACTATGTGTATTTAACATTTAAAAATGTGGATGATAGTCTCATTAGCTAAGAAGGAGCATATTCTGAAGACATATCCTCAGACTTGATGATGGTGCCTAGATTATTTACTAATTTCTAGAAAGAGAGAAAAGGGTAAGATAAGTCCCCGAGTCATTGTTTTATCTTTAGGAAATGATTTGTGCTCTTCCTGGAAGTGAAATTTGTGTTGTTTTTTACAAGCCCACATGCTTAGTCAGCTCTGTTTGTATCCTGCCTGACTACAGTTAATGATGGCAGAATTGAAACACAGTAATATTAATTTTACAGTATATCACCTAGTAGTTTATTTTTTGAATGTCAGTACAAACAAAAGTTTTCAAAAAGCACATGGAAAGCATTTGTGTGAGTGTGAATATGTAAAGATGACTTTTAAATTATTTCATAAGAGTATTGAAATGAAACAGTCTTTCTACAAGAAAGCAGGTGACTTAGTCTAACAGTTTCCTTCTTTCCCTTTTGCTTCTTTGTATGTTATGGACATAAAAATGTAGGAACAATTTACGATGGGTAAGTGCCAGTGGATTGATTAACTGATTGGATATGTGTGTTTGCATTGTGGCTGGACCAAAACTGGGAACTGAGGGCCAGAAATGGGCACTGTCTTGGCCAGTGTCACACAGCCAATTAGCATAGCCAGGACCAGACCATCAGCTCCAACTGCCAATGGGTTCTCTTTCCACTGGAGAAGGAGACACAGTTGCAAAAATTTTCCCCTTTCTTTGCTTTTCTTATTTATTTTTCCCCATATGTTTTCCTCCATCTGTATCTTGACACTGTGTATATTAGTAGTGATAAAAGAACTCACTTTTGTTTTCATTTCTGTTTCTCTTGATGCATCCAGTTTTACCCCCACTGGGCTCCCAGCTAACTCTTTCCATCCCCTCTTGTCAGTATTCTGTTCCCAGGGAGCTGGATCTGTTTTTGATGTTTTCCTGGCTGAATCAAGACAGCAGGAAGAGTTGCAGTGTTGACTTTGCCTTGTTTCTTGTTTTACCATGAAAGTTGGGAGAGGTAGGATGGTGGAGAGGGAAATCTCAAATCATGGTAAGAAACCCTTCCCTCCCTTTTCTTTTTTTTCCAGGTCTCATTTTATTTTTTTCCTTTTTAAAAAAACATTTTATTGGAGTATGGTTGATTTACAATGCTGTGTTAGTTTCAGGTGTACGGCAAGGTGATTCAGTTATACATATACATATATTCATTCTTTTTCAGATTCTTTACTCATATAGGTTATTATAGAATACTGAGTAGAGTTCCTTGTGCTGTACAGTAGTAGGTCCTTGTCGGTTACCTATTATATATAGTAGTGTATGTTAATCCCAAGCTCCTGGTTTATCACTCCCCCCCAACCATGTTTCCCCTTTGGTAACCATAAGTTTGTTTTTGAAATCTGTGAGTCAGTTTCTGTTTTATAAATAAGTTCATGTGTATAATTTTTTAAAATTAGATTCCACATATGAGTGATATCATATGATATTTGTCTTTCTCTGTCTGACTTGCTTCACTCAGTACGACAATCTCTAGGTCCATCCCTGTTGCTGCAAATGGCATTATTTCGTTCTTTTTTATGGCTGAGTAATATTCCATTGTATATATGTATCACATCTTCTTTATCCATTCATCTGTTGATGGATATTTAGGTTGTTTCCATGTCTTGGCTATTGTAAATAGTGCTGCAGTGAAAATTGGGGTGCATGTATCTTTTTGAATTATGGTTTTCTCTGAATATATGCCCAGGAGTAGGATTGCTAATTCATATTATAGCTCTATATTTAGTTTTTTAAGGAACCTCCATGCTGTTCTCCATAGTGGCTGCACCAATTTACATTCCCACCAACAGTGTAGGAGGGTTCCCTTTTCTCCACACTCTTTCTAGCATTTATTGTTTGTAGACTCTTTGGTGATGGCCATTCTAAGGCGTGAGGTGATACCTCATTGTAGTTTTGATTTGCATTACTCTGATGATTAGTGATGTTGAACATCTTTTCATGTGCTTTTTGGCCATCTGCATGTCTTCTTTGGAGAAATGTCTTCTAGTTCTAAGCGGAGGTTTTCCCATTGCACCAGCTGCCTTGCAGAACTAACTCATGGATCAGATCACGTTTTCTTTGCACTGCATCACCCAGTGACCTCTTCGAGACAGGCACCTTGGCTGGAGAGAAATGGGGTAGGGGAGGGGGTAAGCACTGCAGGGTTGGGGAATGTATGCAGCATGTCTTGGAAGAAATGTACCACTTAAGAACAAACTCTCAAGATTTGGTCCCCTGCCCTTCCAGCTTTTAGGGCAGGCCTGGGTAAGCCGTGACCCCTTTGTACCTTGTTTCCTCATCTACAAAATGGGGACAAAAATATCTCCTTCCCAGGTTAGAGGTGAGGATTAACTTAAGTGCTTGGCACAAAGCCTGACCTGAAGGTAGTTATGATTTTTGGAGTGGCACCAATAGGCAGGACATAATTTCTTGGGAACACGCACAGATTCTCTCTGAACCAAGAGGTCATGAATTGGAGCTCTGTTTCAACAAGTTCTCTTTCTTGGAGTTTGGGGTAGGGGAAAGTTCGTGCTCCCAGGAGGATGAAGGAGGAAGATGGTAAGACCCAGGTTGGATGTCAGGGCCTCAGTCAAGTGGTATGAGTCCCAGCTATGCTCTAATTCTCAGAAAGAGCTGCAGCACCAGCCTGGAAACAGATAAAGCCCAGAGACCCACACATAGACTCTGGCACTTCCAAAGCTACTTCTGTGTGTGCAATTTAAAAATTTCAACACTGGCTTTTCCTCCCTGCTTTGGTGTAGAGGTGGCCAGCATTGTACAGCAAGAATGGCTGCAGGCTTGTGCGGATCCTCAGCTGACCTGGAATCTCTTATCTCAGAGACACTTCACGGGAAGCCTCTTTAGGGCATTTGTATGTTGTACTGGGCCCAGACTCCCAGCCCCAAGCTTGGTCAACCACCACGAATGGGCCTCAGTCCAGCAGCTCTCACTGCGAAAGCCTTGTAAGATGTACACGGTGCCTCTTCTTTTCCCAGTATTGTTCTGTGTGGACCAGACCTATGGGCTTTAATTGAGTCAGCTCCCTTTCTTTGCTCCTCCCACTGTGATGAGAGGGAGAGTTAGGCTCACTATAATACAGTGTGAAAGAGATAAGAGGAATCAGAACCCAGGGTAAAAATTCATTTCTCTTGTTGCCATATTTCTTTGCTTGTTACAGTTTCTTTGCACCCTAGAGCTCTTGTCAGCGACCCATTTTGTGAATGGAGACATTTCTGCTTTGAAGTCATAATTTATCCTGCAAGAGCTGCTAAAAGAAGAACTTTTAAACTCAGATCTGAGCGTAGGCTGGGAATTGTAAGTCACCTCCAAGCACTTGGGTAAATTGCAAAGAGTAGAATCCTTTTTACCTTAGGGAGTCAATTTTAACTTATTGCTTTTTCCTCTGAAGATAGTTTTCTCAAACATTTTCTCCTCCTTGCTTTCATTGCAAATTCTGACTTAGGTTGTACAAATGAGCCATTTGTGATTTATTTATGACATTTAGTTTGCTGTTAACTTGTGACTACCTTATCATTAACCATCTGGCTAAACAAGAGTTTTAAAAATTAACCTGTGGAAGGTCTAGGGGAACACTATATTTTTCCAACCTACTCCCAAGACAATTACAGTTACTAACTAGCCATCTCTGTTCCTAAGCCTTAGAGAGAAAATATGGCAGAGAGGGTGAGAATGTGGACGCTGGCGTCCACATGCCTGTATTCAAATTATGACTTTATTACTTATCAGCTCTGTGACGTAGGGTAAGTTACTTGAGCTCTCTGTGCCTCAGTTTCCTCATCTGTGAAGGGAAGTAAAGCTCATACCTTCCTCATAGGGTTATTGCACGTAATAAATGAGTCAAGATACCCAAAGATTTTAGAAGTTGCTTGACATGTAGAAAGCAAAATGTAAGTACATCTTTTTCTTATTAAATTGTCTTGTAGGTGTGTAATATTTGAGTACTGGAAAGAAAGACATCCAGATGGACCAGGAAAGCATATATTTGTAAAAACAGGTATCTTTTACTTTTATGGTTTGATTAATATTAAAATGGCTATGAGAAGCAAGTCAGATTTAATCAAAGGTGATCCTAGATTTAATCACTGAAAATGTTTTGTTTTTTGTTAAATTAAATCAGAGGCATAAACTATTTAAATCTTCTGGGTCTTATTACAGTGCTATTTTAAATGTCATGTTTTAAAGGTTGAAAAGAATGTCTTCAGTGTGTGAGTTTGCATAATACAACCATCTGACTGAATAGGGCTATATTAAGGGGTCGGCCAGACTCCCTGGGGCTCCCCCCAACCCTTCCCTACCTTCCCACACGCTCTCAAGAGGGACATGTAGCACATGTTATGCAAGCTCTACAGAAAAGAAAGATAATAAAAACACATCTCTGTCTCCATATGTTACTGCTTTATCTACACACTGAGTTTTCAGGGTAACTATCTTGTTAAATTTGTCTATTGCTGACAAAGCTATTCAGGATTAAACAATACCCTCTGTCATTTGATAGGTGGCCAAATTTCCCTAAGAGGATTCTTTTGGAACCCCCTAAAATGTCCCTTTGTTGCAACCCACAGAAAGTCACAAGAGAGCAGCTGAACTGTGCAACTGAGTTTTGTTTATTGCATGTATACACATGCGTGTGCACACATATGAGCGCGCGCACACACACACACACACACACGAGTCCTTGTGCCTTATTCCTTCACATTTTTTCTGGGATTGGTTAGTGAAGAAATTTGGGCATAAATCTCTGCTGGTTTGGGGCCATGATTGCTTTACGTTTCCAGGAGTTCAAGTGCATTACAGTCATTCCTTAATCTTCACAGTGTGCATTTAGTAGGGCTCTATTATACCCATTTTATTGTCAGAAAGTCCAAGGAGAATTCTAGGGATTTGGCCAATATTGGCAGATTAATCACCTGGCAGTCACAATTTGGCCATGTGGACTCAAGCAGCCCTTTAATTGCTTGGAAGCCCCCAAAGGGAAGGTTATGCAACTTGAATTTATCGGGGAGGTGGATATGGGGGAGAGGTTTGCACAGTCTTAACCTGGAGGCTCAGAGTTCTGTTTCCAGGATGGTTCCCTTCCTTCTGATCCCACAGGGAAGGCCAGGTCCTCCTGTACCTTGCTTTCAGAGCTCACAGATATCATTGTCTTCTCATGTTGTAATCTCATATTGATTTTTAAAAATTAATTAATTTATTGATTTTTGGCTGTGTTGGGTCTTCATTGCTGCACACGGGCTTTCTCTAGTTCTGGCAAGCCGGGGCTACTCTTCATCGCGGTGCGTGGGCTTCTCATTGCAGTGGCTTCTCTTGTTGAGGAGCACAGGCTCTAGGCGCGCGGGCTTCAGTAATTGTGGCACGTGGGCTCAGTAGTTGTGGCTCACAGGCTCTAGAGTGCAGGCTCAATAGTTGTGGCACATGGGCTTAGTTGCTCTGCTGCATGCGGGATATTCCTGGACCAGGGCTCAAACCAGGGATCCTTCCTGCATTGGCACGTGGATTCTTAACCACTACACCACTGCACCGAAGTCCTGATATTGATTTTTATCATCACTCGAATAATTATCTCCACTCAGGGCCAGAACTCCATAAGGAGAATGTTTTACTAATCACTGTGTTTTCAGTACCCAGTCCAGTGCCTGGCATACAGTTGGTGCCTAATAAATAATGACTGGTTGAGTGCTCTCCTCTTTGTACATGTTTCTTGTGCCAATTCTCAGTGTCCTTTGTGACACCACTGACTCAGTTGGTGCTGATTGGGGCCAGACATGATTCGGGGGCGCGGAGGGGCCGAAATGACCACATAATCCTCTAGGCAGCCAGGGAGGTGTTCCATCAATCAGTACTTTCACCAGAATTTATTAGATTTGAACCATATGCTTACTTTGTGGTCAGTGTTAAAAATCGAGGGAAATATTGTAAAGAATAATAGTCTCCTTGCCTAGAGAATGTCAAAATCTAGCTGGCAAGATGAGTCTTTTACAAGTGTCATAATTAAAGGCTAATCAAAAAGATTAAAAACCAAAAAACTGAGACTGTTTCTAAGGGAAGTAAAGTTTCAGAGAACGGAGAGATGAAGGTATTCTGAAATGGACAGAAAATGTTCGTATGGAGTTAGGACTTAAGTAGGAAAGATGTGTAGGATTGGGATTATCAAGGGGCAGTGAGACTTTCTCTATGGGAAGGGGAGATACAATGAGCAAAGACATGGGGACTGACATGAACATGGCTTATGTGAGGACAGGAGAGGCCACTAACCTGACTGGAGTGGAGTGTGCTTGAGAGAGAGGAGGAGATCATAGCCAAGTAAGTGATGGAGAGCCCTGACAGGTGGTTTGTGATCTTGACCCAGCCTCGTCAGGCTGGAACTTTTGTGCTCAGGGTGGCAGTGACAATAGTTGGAGCAGTAGTGGAGGTTGGAGGGAGCTACAGGGGCTCGTCCTAGCACCTCCACACCATACTCTCCTCTTGGTTTTGATTTCATTACAATCAGCCCTCAGTTTTTTGACTTGAAAACTCCCATTGATGAACCAGCCTAATCTCTTTACAAGGCAGTGGTTTTCAAACTTTTGTGTGCATCAGCACCCTTCCGGGATCTTTTTATTTATTTATTTTAAAAATTAATTAATTTTTAAATTTATTTATGGCTGTGTTGGGTCTTTGTTTCTGTACGAGGGCTTTCTCTAGTTGTGTTGAGTGGGGGCCACTCTTCATCGTGGTGCGCGGGCCTCTCACCGCTGTGGCCTCTCCCGTTGCGGAGCACAGACTCCAGATGCGCAGGCTCAGCGGCCATGGCTCACGGGCCCAGCTGCTCTGCGGCATGTGGGATCCTCCCAGACCAGGGCTCGAACCCGTTTCCCCTGCACTGGCAGGCAGACTCGCAACCACTGCGCCACCATGGAAGCCCCGGGATCTTATTTTAAATGCGGATTTCTGAGACCTGTCCCCTACCCCACACCCAAGTTCTGATTCCATAGAATAAGACTTAGGGAGCTGCATTTTTGCAAGAACCTAAGGTGCTCCACAGACCACACTTTGTGAATATTGCCCTAAGGAGTAAGTGGTCCAAGGAGCAGTAAAAACTTAGAAGATGGAAAACCAGCAAAAGGCATGTGTAATAGAAGCAAACTGCACAATTAGCCACTGTGACTGTTCTTTGATGAAATGTAAACACTATCCGAATAATTCTTAGCTTTCCCATCATCTGGGGCCTTACCTTAATTTGATGACTAGGGCGATATATATGTGATAGAAATGGAAATGATCCAATTTCCAGAAGCTCAGGTAGTGAGAATACTCAAGCTCACCTCAATCCGAGGACATCCTAAGAGCAGCCACTTGAATTTATGCTTTGCTATCAGCTGTTTAAAAAACTACAATTAGCAGCAAATTACAGTCAGACCGACTTTCAAAAGAACTGGTTACATTCTGCTAGGAAACAGTTTAAAGGATCAGATTCGTGCTGCCACTAAATCAAACAAGCTCATCTGGCTCCTGAGACTTGGGCCTCCCAACCCTGCAAAGTCTGTGAGCTGGATTCTCTTTCAGCAAAAAGCTCAGCTTTGGGCTTTGGTATTCTAATCAGTATTCACTCGTACAATGTCCCGATCTGCTTGGGGAGGATGCAGAGAACTCTCGGCAAAAATGCAGAATGGTAAAGATGTGTGTTCCCTCTCCATCTCCAGAGGGGAAAACTGCCAGGGACTATGGTACCCGATCGGGTTTCTTCAGTCATGTGATGTAGCCTCTCTGCAACCCTTGATGGGAAGTAAAGAGGACCTTGGAGGTAACACAAAGGAGGGGGACTCTTTTCTGTCAACTGTTCTTTCATTCAATCCACACTGAAGAAAGGGCAGACAGTGCAGAGTAAAATCATGCCCCTGGGATCCCTACAAGTCACGCCATTCAAGTGTGATGATTGGAACGCTGTCAGCTGACATAGTCCGGTACAGAGTTGGAAGGTGGGGTGTGCAGGTTGGGGTCCAGTTTTGAATGGATCAAGTGAACCTCCTCAGAGTTAGAATTTGAGGAAATTGTAAAAGGTATTTCATTTCTTCTATCACAGCTCTGGGGGGATGGGTGGGGGAAGCCTGCACAGTACTCGTTTTACCAGAAATTTTTTTTGTGTTTCCCACTCTCCTACAGATTTACAGTGACAGCGCAGCCATTTCACCCGAGATAAAAGCAAAGGAAAGAACTCTAATAGTGAAGGAAACATATTTTAGAACTAAACCACTCTTTTTTTGCAACCTGTCAGCAAAAAGCTGTTTGGCTTCATTTTATGTGATGCTGGTTAGCTAGAGTCAAGGTTTATTCGGGAATGTGCGGAGCCTTGTATCTTAAGGTTAGGTGAGTCCAGTGCAGCTGTCTTGGCTCATCCATGCCCAAGCACAAGCACCTATAATGCCTGGAGTTAGGGAAACAAAGTCCCCCACTTCTGTGAATCTCCAACTAAAGGCACCAAAGGCAACCTTGAACTCCCCCCAAGGACAATACAAAACAAGGGAGAGAATGTTGTTGAACTAAACTGAATTTGAATTGAAAGCCAACGCCCTTTTCAAAAATGTAAAAAATTTTGCTTGCTTAGAATATCTACCAGGCACTGAAATGGGTGGGTCTCTGGCGGTTCTCCAGGACCACCCAGTCTCTAACTACCATCCAGGTATCTTCCAGTTTCCAACTCAAGGTAAAGGAGAGACACCTATCCTAAAAGACATCTTGCATGTTTTCTTCTTCTCTTTCTTTGACCATTCTCCATTCACCACTTACCGTGGATGAGTTAGCTGTCATAAGGGGTAGCTAGAGATGAATTCAGTGTCTTCATGTCCTATATTATACACCGAGGTAGAAAGTGTAGAAACATAAACCCAGGGCCTCATGTCTCCTCAGCACTTGAGGGGTGGAGGTAGGAACACTTGTCTTCACCCTCCTGATCTGGACTGCTGGGAATAGGGTGGATATGCCCATTCTGACCAAGGCCTGGTATTTTTTTTCAATCCCTCCTGCACATCATATCAGCTCTGTGAACTAGGTATTATTATCCACTCATGAGGAAATGAAGGCTCAAAGAGGTTAAGTAATTTGCTCAAGATTGCACATCTCGAAGGAGCTGGGATCTGGACCCACGTCTGACTTGTCCCAGGGTTGTTTCATCATACTACGTCTCTAGGGCCCTGCGTGGAGCACTGCCCAGGCCTCTAGAGCTAGGCAGCTGTGCATGTGGGATAAGCGGCAGAGCCATGCTCTCAGAGGACAAGCCCGTCACCTCTGATCCTTGATGCAGGGGAGAGGCTGTATGTGTGTATGTTTGTTAGTCCCGAAGGACAGAAACACAGGTGAGACGGGCTATTTTGCTGCTCAGCAGCCACAGCTCCTAACCACCTGCCCTAGTTCTCTCCTTTCCACTTTGAGCATTTTTTTCCCCCTCTGAAGTGACATTGGAGGAAAAAGGATCTTGCAGAGGTGTTACGAATAATGACACTAGTGTTACATGTTGCACGAGCTGCCTGATTGCATAGGGCCAGCGGGGACCTGGGTGGGGATGGGGAGGTGGAGGAAAGGAGCAGTGCAGGCATCTTCCTTTTCTTTAGGGGGATGAAACTTAGACCACCCTGCCTGTTAGGCAGATATGCAACAGGGGACTGGTTCTCATGCCCTTAGCAGAGAAGATGCTTTCGTTGAAGCACTTCTGTTCACTTTTCCTGGGTATCTATTTCAAGGCTGGTTTCCTCCTCAGGTGGCCCTCTGAATGGAAGTGGGGAAGGAGATGAGTGAGAAGGAAATTTACAAGTATTGTCAAGTGCAGTGTGTCAGGCACAAGGCTCCCAGCTTCACCTGCACGTTCAGAATCAGAGAAGACAGGGCAGGCTACCTCTTGGCCCAGAAGTCTGACTCGGACCCTCTGCATTGGTTAGCTAAGGCTACTGTGAGAAAAATGTTTTCTAATGTGGGACTTTTCTTGGAGGCAAACCTCTGAAGAGGAAAACCCACAATCTAGTTAGGCTGTAATTTCTTCTTTCCTTTTGCTTGCTCTAGACCTTCATTCATTCCATTTGTCTTTTAGACATTAGGACTGTAATTAATCCCACTTTTTATCTCCAGAGATTTAACTTTAGCTCATTTTAAGATGGCAGATTACCAAACCCTTTTTCTTCGTCTTTCCAAATGTTTGCAACCTGGTAGGACTATTTAAATGTGGGTAATCTGAAGAAATGTTGGCTTATTCTATCCAAACATGGATTTTTTTTCCTAAGAGAGTACAGAGTGACTTTTTGGAGTTCAGATGAAACTAAAGTTATTTTATTATTTTACACAGGAAGACAAAACCCCGAGAAAGAGCAGAAAATGATATAAGAATAACATCAGACTGGGGTGGACGTTTCTCTACGTTTCCACGCTCACAATTACACGAACACTCACCGCCCTTTTCCATACAAACCTTGTTAGGAATGCTGACTTATTGCTGCTGCTTTGACAAGGGTGAAAAGTCAATCCACTGCCATGAGTTTGACTTGCAGGATTATTACTGGAAGAAAATCTATACAAGTGTGCTTTTCGATGGCCATGGCAGACTTTTTAATTTCTTTGATAATTCCTTCACTCTTCTGTTTTGGTACAGCTGGGACCGACCTACTTTGTTCCTTCATTACAGGGTTTTGCATAGTATTAATAACAGGATGAGGAGGCTTTGATGCTCAAACTCGTCCCTGGAACTCAGCAAGACCTCTCAGCTTCAAATCCCCAGATCAGCTTCATGGATTTTATTTATGTATTCATTTATTTATATGATTTCTGGTGCTGAGACATGGATGAAAAAACATAAATTCATCAGCAGGACCTAGAGTGGGGCAAGATTAAAATTTGAACCCCTGAACTTCCAGGCACCTCCTGCCACAGAAATAACAAGATCATCACTGAACTCCACAAACAAAGGGAGCTCTCTCTCCTCCCCCAGCAGCCGGCGAAAAGGCAGACCTGAGAATACTCAGGCTCAAGACATCACTCAGAACATTCCCAAACCAAAACAAAAGCAATGCACCAAACAGCCAAAACCAAACAGAGGGTGGGATCAGATTCCAGCAAGCCCTGGTGAGTTGCCAAATTTGGTTTCTGGCTGTTTGTCCGGCGGGAATTACGTAATCCCCAGACAAGGGCCCTGGACTCAGAATTTCAGCCTCTCATCTGTGACTTTTACTCCTAAGAGCTGGCAGCAAAAAGAGGTGAGAATCTCACGTCCACTGATGCAGTGAGGCTGCTGATTTTTATTAGGTAATTTTGTTAGTGTAGTTGGGATGGTGTTGGAAGGAAATGCCATGTTGTGAGATAATGGAGTGAATTCCCTCTCCCCTAAAAGTAACTAAATTGCCCTCCATTTTATACTCTTAAGTAATCCATGCCCCAGTTCTCTGAGGCCAATCAATGTGAGTCTCCAAAGCAGAGAGCCTTGTTTATTTCACCCTTCCACAGTGGGACAGCAAGCTCAGACTGAGGAATGGGGCTGACATGCTGGGGATTCACTAAAGAAAAGCAGGAGGCATAGGAGAGAGTTGAGGCTGGTATCAGAAGAATGAAACGACCGACCCCTGTGAACCAGATACCTTACAGATGTCCTCTCATTTCATACTCAAAACAGCCTTATAAAGTAAGTATTATTCTCATTTCATAAGGGAGGAAATTGAGTCTCAAACAATAAAGCAGCCTGCTTGAAATCACGCAGCTGGTTAGTATGACCGGGGCTTATAAGACTTCAAAGCTTATTCCATATCCCAGGCCAAGAGCACTGCTCTGTCAAGTTCAAGGGATTTAGGTAAAGCATCCAGTGGCTTCACTGGTTCCATAGGACCTTGTGTGATTGAGCCACTAAAGGTCTTTATTGCTAGGGTCAAGGCCTCTGTATTCCGTAGTCTCTGTGCTGTCTCATGGCTACTAGTCATGTGTGGCCATTTAAATTTAGATTAATTATAGTAAAACAAAATAAAAATTTAGTTCCTCTGTCACACTAGCCACAAGTCAGTGCTCAGTAACCACATGTGGCTAGTGGCTATCTTTCTGGACAACACAGGCTTCTAGAACATTTTCAACTTAACGGAAAGTTTTGTTGGATAACAGTGGAGGTGGAACATTCTAGTTGTTAATGGGACCTCCCCCTTTTAGGCTGCACTTAGTTCTTCTGGGCTTGAGAATTCCAGCTCATCCTGCTTATCAAAGCAAAAATGTTCAATCCCACTCTGGGTTTCTATTGGGAGGGATTTTTCCTAAGCACATTTACGACCTCTGTCTGCCTCTTTACTCAGTCTGCTCTGGGGAGGCGGAGATGCTTTACTGATTGGTTAATTTGGGAAGAAGAATTGGGAATGAGTTACCTACTGAGAACGAGTTCTGCTGTTCCCCCAGGTCTCTGCCCCTGTGGTGGGCATGGTTTGGGGGTGCCCTGAATACCTTCTGTTTGCCTGTAAGTCCACTCTCTACCCTTCTCCACCCTGCTCTGGGCTCCAGGAGGCTGACCTCTGTCAGATTCACCATATGATAAGATCATACACTCCCAACTGTAATTTATGGTAAGATGGAAGGGCTACATTTGGGAGAGGGCACAAGCAGGGTCAGGGCACAGAAGAGACATGAGCAGGTAACCTAGTCCCCTTTTTACCTACCACCCTTGCACCGCTGCCTCTCCCTCAGCTCACACCTATGACTGCAGGGGCGTGGGGAGGTCTGTTGGTTAGCAAACTGGCCCCCTAACAGGAGGACAAGGAAAGATAGAAGAAAGAGGCAGACCACTCCAGATTGGTAGGTGGTAGTTTTCATAAGCAAGGGAATTTACATAGGAGGTTTGTAAAGATGAGTAGATCTCTGAACCTGACAGCCGGAATCTTAAAGTTTATATGGAGGCCTTAAATGGGTTCAGTCACGTCCACATGGTCTCAACAACATTGTCCTCTCAAGGCTGCATCCTTGAAAATGGCTCCCGCTGTGGGAACGCTGGGCGGAATGTACATTCCAAGGATGGGGAGTGAACGAGGAGCTTTCCATTGCCGAAGTCCAGCCCTCTGGTCAACCGGAGGTCAGACCCTCTCCATGACCTCCTCCAGCTAGGCCCCTGTGACCATCTGATGAAGAAGGTAAAAGGCCAAACTGGTTCATAGATGGATTGGCTCTTTATGTGGGTGTAAACTGAAAATGGGCTGCTGTACTGCAGCTCCATTCAGGGCTGGCCCTGAAAGAAAGAGTGAAGAGAAATCTTCCAAACAGAGATTTGGGAGATATATGTGATTACCACATTGTGTGGAAAGAAGTAGCCCAAAGTAACAATAAATACGGGCTTGTGGTCAGTAATCAATGGTTTATCTGATTGATCAAGGCCTGGAAAGAGAAAGATGGGAGGATTAGGGACCAGGAGGTCTGGGGAAGAGGAATGTGGAAACATCTATGGGCTGGGGCATGATGTGTGACAAACTTTGTATCAAATATTAGTGCTTAACAGAGAACATTTATTTACCATGGAAGAGGCACTAAACAACCAACTTGATGAAATGACTTAGCCAGTTAAAGTCAGTCCTTGGATACTCCAGTAACTGGCAAAATGGGCTTCATGACATGGTGTCCAGGATGGAAACTATGCACGGACCCAACAGCATGGGCTCCCTCTCACCAGGGCTGGTTTGCCACTGCTGAAAGCCCAACTTTCTAGGAGCAGAGATGAATACTGAGCTGCTGATTTGGCACCGTCCGCCACTATGGGGACCAACCAGCCACTTGGAGGCAAGTGATTACATCAGACCCCTCCCATCTTGGAATGAGCAGCCATTCGTCTTGACGGAATCAGCATGCACACCAGATACAAGATTGCCTGGAAGCATCTGCCAGCATGACAGTCAAAGGACTTACAGAGTGCTTGATTCCCTGCCTCAGGATCTCGTTGGACTGAGGAGCCCAGTTACAGACCAGGATGTGTGGCAGTGAGCACGTGACCATGGAGTCCACTGGCCTTATACATTACTGCATCATCCAGAAATTGTTGGCTGTGATGAAACATCTTCTAAACAGCCAACAAAGATCCAGCTTAGAGATGATAAACTCTGAGGATTGGCACCATCCTCTAGGACACAGTATATACCCTACATCAACAACCATGATATGGGGCTGTGCTCCCAGTAGGTAGCAAGCCTGAATCTGGGAACCTAGGAGTAGAAGTAGGTGCGGCTCTGCTTATATGACCCTCGGTGACCCACTTAGGGAATTTGTGCCTCCTGTTACTGCATTTCCAGACTTTTGAGGTTCAGTTTCCAGAGGGAGGACATTTCTATCAGGAAACTCAGTAGGGGCCCCATTAAGTTTTAAGCTCTATCTGCTGACTGACCCTTGTGCCAAAGTCTACCAAACCCGGGAACTAGTCTCCGTCCTAGTAGGAGTAATTGACCCCAATGATTAGAAGACGTAGGGCTGCTGTTACAGCCTGGGGTGTCTCTTGGAATCCCCTTAGCCACTTTTAACAATAAATGGGCAAAGGAGTAGCCATAGCCTGAGAAGGGCATAGTGCCCAGGAGCTGAGATCATCTTACTGATGAAGGTCAAGGTGACCCCACCGGGTAAGCCACTTAGAACAACAGAGGTGCTGGCCAAGGGGGAGAGGAATCTAAATCTAAATCTAAATCTAAATCTAGCAGAGTGGAGAGATGATGTGTATCAGTTACCTTGAAAGCAGCTGCAGCAACAGGGCCTGTAATTCGTCACTAACCTTCCTCTTGTAAGTTTAATCAGGAAAACAGGCCAGTCAGAATCCAGGAGAAGGTGTTCTCAGATTTTACAAGTGAAGAAGGTGGACCCAGGTGGCTCAGTGAGTGTTATGGGGCACTGCCCAAACCCCGCTTTAGGACGAGGAGACCGTTCTCCCAGCTTCTGAGAATGGCAGTGACTTGGTGACTTGCGCCTCTCAGATGAAGGCTCCGCAGGAGTTGGCTTCCACTAAAGAGAGCCACGGGTCACACTCCACTCCCAGGGGCAGCCCGCACCCAACGTGTGGTCAGTGTAAATGCCAAACTTCCTTGCATCGGGCAGGACACCTGGGCAGGTTCCTCCCAGGCTCTGGGTCAGGTGAGGCTTCGGATGCAGCTTCTTCGCAGTTCAGTACCTCCCTGGGCCCAATTCCACTTCTTTGCCTCCCCACAGGTGTAGCTCTTAAGTGGACGCCCCAGTAAACCTCCTGCATGCTAATCTCAGAGCCTTTTTCCTGGGGCACCAACTTCAGACAGTGCTGTTCTTCACCTCAGAGTACTTTCCCTGCCTACACTTCTGATGGATTATTCTTGAATTATTCCTAATTTCAGTGTGCCCTCTGAACCCTGCTGGCACCCTCACTGACTGGCACAGCAACATGGGGCAGGCCTGCTCCAGGCTCCGGATCCTCAACAGGTGGGTAGGTCTGCCCAGTTCTGAGGTTCAGTATCTATAGGACCCCCTACCCATGGATAGGATCTGCATCCTCAAACCTACAAAAATCATCTTGATAAAGATATTTTGGCCTCTCCATTAATTCTGTGTTTAAATTAGTCGGAGCATGAGTGGGGAAATACTCATTTGTGGCTCCTTCAGAAACCCCAGCCCCATAGAGTGCAACTTATACCAGATTTAGATGCAACAGCCAAGTGTTTGGCCTGTTCAAGGGTGCGCGCGCGTGCGTGCGTGCGTGTGTGTGTGTGTGTGTGTGTGTGTGTGTGTGTGTGTGTGTGTAGGGGTATCTAGCAAGCTAGGCCTGCTTTCAGTAGGATGGCTATTTCTCCCCTAAATGGGGCCCTGATAGGATAAGTAGGTTGATTGAATCTCTGATTCTCAAGGTTATTTAAGACATTGATGTGTTCTGTATCTAAAAATCTCTTTTTAAAATTTATTGTTTCATTACATAATTAATAAGTGAATTCATTCTCTTTGTTTAAAACATAATTAAAGCATTACAGATGAGACTAAAAGTCCTTTTGGCTGTCACACCAATCCCCTCCCAGAACACAAATTATTACCCTCCAGATCTTTTCCAAATTGGCAGTACCTATTTAAATTAAAGTTGTTCATTTTCTTTGACCTGGAAATTCTAGTTTTCAGAAGTTACACTTAAGAAAGCCTCTTGGATGCGCATGAGAAAGAATGAGCAAGGATATTTACGGCAGCACTGTTTATAATAGCCATAAAGGTAAGTAACTTAATAGGGGTCTAAATAAATTGTGGTATATTTTTACAATGATACTGGATGCAGTAGTGAAGACAGTGAAGTAGCTCTGGAAATGCTAACAGGAAAAAAAACCTATAGGAGATATTGTGGCATGCAAAAGGTAGCTGCAGAGTGATAAACGTACTATGATTCTGTTTTATCAGGGCCATTAAAATAATTGCCTAACTGAAACGACCTGGGTTAGAGAAAGAGGAAACAGGAGTCAGGGAAGTGATTAGTCCTCTCCCCTGCCCTGCCTCTCTTAGCCATTTCTTCCCATTTTCCTGTACCGTTTCTGCTTCCCTTTCACTCCATGTTCTTCCGTCTTTTTTTTTTTTTTTTTCCGGTACGCGGGCCTCTCAGTGTTGTGGCCTCTCCCGTTGTGGAGCACAGGCTCCGGACGCGCAGGCTCAGCGGCCATGGCTCAAGGGCCCAGCTGCTCTGCGGCATGTGGGATCTTCCCGGACCGGGGCACGAACCCGCGTCCCTTGCATCGGCAGGCGGACTCTCAACCACTGCGCCACCAGGGAGGCCCTTTTTTTTTTCTTTAACTTTTTATTTTGTATTGGAGTATAGTTGTTGAACAACGCTGTGATGGTTTCAGGTGTACAGCAAAGTGATTCAGTTATGCGTATACTTGTATCTATCCTTTTTCCAATTTTTTTTTCTCTCTCTCTTAATTACTGCTTTTCATGGGTTAACATTGGAGCCAGATCTACATCCTGTGAACTGTTTTTGTTTACTCTCTTTAACAACTGCTTGAACTCAGTTGATGAGCAACATGGCCAATCCAAACTGATAGTTAAAATGTCAAAATAAATGGTTGCATTGCCTGTGTGCCAGCTCAGGTGATATAGTTGATGAATAATTAATTGAGTGGCATTATGATCTGTTTGTGGAAACTTGCCCGCTTTGGCTACTCTAAAAGCTTCAAAGATAAACCAACAATTTGACCAAGTTATAAAAAAAAATGTGTACATAAAAGAAACTTCAACTGTGGGTTGAATAATGAAAGTCTAGTGTTTGCATTAAACAAAGTGCAAGTAGCGTTGTATTTTGTGTTACTAGAGCATGTAGATTATTTGAATTAAAGAATTCTAGTCTAATGGCTTCCTTTTAGATTGGAGAGACTTGTGGCCCAAGGAAGTGAGGTTGCAAAGCAGCATTCCCAGTTCAGCTGTTTTCTGATGATACATTTTTCAGACAGTAGAGATGTTCATTCTCCTGTACTCTTGGGAATGGTCCTATCTCTCTCTGGTATGGGAGGATCCAAATGTCTGCTCTTTTACTCATAGGTCTGTGATTGGGGCACAGTCTTTATGGGATGGATGGAAATGGTTGACACAGTGCTGAAGTGGGTAATGGCAAGAGGGACAAGCTCTGTGCCTCTCTGGAGTTCTCTGTTATGGTTTAAGGATGTTTCAATGCTAGAGGGTCTGGGAATAAAATCACATGAAAATGGCCACAGGAACTGGACATTTTTAGCTGGAAGAAGAAACCTAGGAGTAGGGTTACCAGAAAAATACCGGGCATCAGTTAAATTTGAATTCAAGGTGAACGATGAATACTTTTCAAGTATAATTATGCCCCAGATATTGCATGGGACAAACTTACACTAAAAAAAATAATTATTCATTGCTTATCTGAAATTAAGTTCGATTGGGTGCCCTGTATTTTTGTATTTTGCATGTTTCTTTGTCTTGCTGACTCTCAAATGATAAATTATGATCAAATTCTCTTTTTTTCTATCCTCTGACGCTTCTAGCTAATTTTATGATAGGACTGTCTCTGCTCTCGTAACGCGACCAACCGTTTCCCCAACAGGCAGCCTGGTCTCTCTGACTCTTCAGGGATATTCCTCCTTCCCTTCAGGATGGTCCCCTGTGTATCCACAGTGGGAAGATGTCCAAGTCCCTCTTGAAGTGAGAAAAAGGTAAATGAGCAGCATGCATGGTAAGGTCCCATTTGTGTAAATTTTCAAAAGCATAAACATAAATATAGGTAAAAACTTCCTTCTGGTTAAATATCTAAGAAACTCTTAAGACTGTTTATTTTAGGATAGGATTAGTTATTGAAGGCTGGTGAGGAAGACTTAGTTTTTATTTTATACCCTTATGGATGGATATTTTAAAAATAACTGTTCACATTGAAACCGTCTGGGTATTTACCTTTTAGGAGCACTGTGGTGGCATTCCCAGCAATGGGTTAGGATTTGTGATAGAAGGAGGCCATCTCACATTCCTTTCGGTTTGAAGATTGTATACATTTAAATAGTTTGAGGCCCCATCAGATAGTCTGGGTAACACCGTTGATATGTTTGAGCATTCTCGATCTCCCCTGCCCACCTAAAAGCTCAGGTGGAGAGGAAGGCATCTCCCAATGCAGCCGTGGCCAGTTGCACGTATGTTTGCCAGTGAGTGTGTGTGCACCACGTGAGGGTAAGGAATATGAACCCAGGGTCCACAAAGGCACATGCAGTTCTTGGCCTTACATTCAAGGCAGGTCTGGACAGTTCAACAACATGGAAAACAAACATTTTTGTTCTCCTCTTAATAATCTCTCAATCCACATGAAGTTGCTGTTGCATAGGCAAAAAAAAAAAAAAAAAAAGGATTGCCTGAATATCAACAATTTCATATAGTTCAACTAATACTACTTTTGGGCATCACTTTTTACTTTCTCATTTGATCAGTTAGAAAAACAAATCAAAGCAACTAAAGTATGTATATTTCCAGGCTTCCAAATCTGCCTTACCTTTTATTTACCTATTAATTGTGATACATATTAATAACAGCTAAAACTTACATAATATTTTGTATGTGCCAGGTGTTTTAACTGCTTTGCATATAGTTGCCCATTTAAACTTTCCAGTAAACCTATGAGATAATTCTGTTTGTCTTATTTTGCCAGTGAGGAACCTGAGGGGTGCAGAGTTTCGGCATCTTGCCTGTGTTGGCGCAGCTGTAGTTGATGCAGCAGGGCCCTGAGCCCAGGCAGGGTTAGCTTGTAACCATGACATCACACTGCCTCTCCTTTGTTCTGGCCCCAAGTTCCTGTTATGATAGGCCCGTCACTGCCCTCTTATAACCTGACCTACTAACTCTTTCCCCGGCAGACAAGTTGGTATGTCTGGATTCCACAGGGGTACACGTACCATACTCTAGGATGGTCCCCTTGAAGCAGTATAGGAGTTTATCCAGCTGTGGTGAGGCCAGGGTGTCCCCGCACCCAACGGCTTGGATTGGGGGCCCTCAGGCAGGCAGCCTGATCCTTCCTTGCTGCCAGTGCCAGTATCACTACAAGGAAATGGTCCTTGATAAGGATCATCAGTTTTCTCCTGGGCTGGTACTCCTGCAGGCCTGGTGGAGGCACCTGATTTAACCATCCCCACAAACACGCTCTCCACCCATTGTATTGTACACCGAGCTCGCCTTTGTGCCTCTGCTTCATTTCTCCTTTCCTGCAACAGTGGTGCTGAGGCTGCAGTGAGGCAGAGTGGTTGGTGCGTCTCACAGACAGGAGAGGAGGACCCACCGCTTAGTGCCTATGGGCGTGTTAACTTCTCCGCAAGTCAGTTACTTCCTGTGTAGAATGAGCACGGTAACACTGATGTTATGGGGGTGGTTGTGTGCCTTAACTGGGTCCTGGATGTAAAGCCCCGTATAACATGGGACATGCGGAAAATCATAGGAAGCAGCAGCACTGGGGCTAGATCACTTCTGTGTGAGGCTGGGCCTGTGACGTGGGCTAATGCAGCCTTCTCTGGCTTATAAAGTGTCCTTTTAGCACTGACCACCTCACTGAAAGGCGCTTTTGCATTTATTAATTACATCTTCTTATGTGTAAGTGAGGGAGTTTAGACCCACTGTTCGCTTCCATGAGGATGGCTTTGGACTATTTTTTTCGGCCCGCATTCTTCCCTCCCGGCCGGGGAAAGAGGAGGGTGTGAAATTACCTATTTGGTGAGTCTCTCCTTGCTTTCTTCTTTCTCGTGGGGCCTGTCAGCTTCCCTGAGCAGACGGCCTCTTCTCTTCCCAGCAGAGACAGTTCCCCATACTCACTGGTTCAGAATCTGGGCTGGGAAGGCAGGTTCTGTATCACAATTTTTGTTGAAATATTAGACTATGGGGTCTTTCTCAGAAATATATCTCAGAAGATCTATTAGAATTCGATTTCTCCTTTGCTCTCAGACCGTACTTTGGCTTTGCCCCAAATTTCAAATGCTAATTAAACTCGTGTGTTGGCATATATCTAGTATTCTAGAAGGCAATAGCTACCGTATTAATATGAACATTTGAGGTTTGCTATTTGAGATATTTGAATAATTTGATACTAGAATATTATAGGCATTCATGCTGATTTTAAAACATGGGATGGTGTAATAGATTTTTCATTTATTTTTATGACTGTGTTTTTTCTACACTCAATTTTGGAATGGAACGAACACATTATTCATTTTAGTGTGAGTGAACTTTGGGCTTACTGATGAAATGGAGTCTGTTCCCTTAGAAGCGTCTCACAGTTTGCTTTTTAAAATGAAGTAAAATAAACATAGAAAAGTACATTGTGATGTAACCAGCACTCAGATGGAGAGAGAGCACATTACCAGCACCCCAAAACTCCCCATCACAACACCCACCTAGTAAACTACAACCTTGACCTCTCACATCATATATGAGTGTTGCTGGTTTTTGAACTTGATGTACATGCAGTCACACAGTATGCACTTGGTGGGATCTGGCTTCTTTCAGTTAGCACAACTCTGATTTCTTGATTCTGGAAATAATGCTGTGATGGTTTCTAAACCAATTCTTGGAAAAGAAGGGAGGGAGGCAGGGAGGAGAGAAGGGAGAGTGGGGAAGAGAGTGAGAGGTATGTGTTGGGTACCATTTGTCTGTAGCTACTGTGAAAGTGATGCAGCCCATGAAGAACTTTGGGAGACCATAAACCAGCCATATTAGCCAGTCTCTGACTACCTTAGACTTTATTTATGTGAGAAAATAAATTGGATCTGAATGAAAATTTTGTTGAACTGACTTGCTTTGGCTGTGCCATGGGGATGTGGACACGTGGTACTGATACCTGTGAACTCTAAGAGGACCTCAAGATGTTGGCCTGGCTGGATTTTGCAGTACTGCCCTGAGTCTTAAAGTTATAGTCTTTAAGTTATAGTCTTGTACCCCAGCTGTCTTCCCAGGGTCTAAAAGAAATCTCTGTTGGAACGTTTCCTTCTAGGTTTTCATTGTAGTGTTAGATAATAAATGGATGACAAGATGTATACAGAAATGGAGTAGAAAGGAACTTACATAGTGTGATTTTTTAGGGACATTATGGGGCTTCTCTTGTCCCAAAGTAGATTTCCTACCACGATACCAAGGCACCACTGTCCCCTCCTCTCTGTCCTACAAGTCCTACATTAGATTCAGTCACTATTAATCCAGAGTAATGAAACCAAACAGCTAAAGCACACACTTATTGTGAGATGTTGGTAGGAGCTCAGAGGAAAGCTGGGTCTTGCCTCCTTTACACGTTATGCATCCTCTTTGGAACACTAGGACATGCTAAATAAGAGGGAGACTATGTTTGTGATGGCCATATTCACACTACGGAGTCAGGCTTCATGGTGGAGGCAGCCTTGTTCATCCTTGTGCCTCCCAAATTCTTCAACTTCTGTTCCCAGGGACACACCCTGAATATTATCTTTCAGGGTCTGGGGGCCTACATGTTGCTCACTGTTCAGGATGGAGGGTGACGTTAGGTAGCTTTCTCAGGCTTCTGAGTGAGAAAGCTAGAATTTGAATCTAGCAGTATGACTCCTAATCCCGTGATTAGTTACTCCACTGCATGGATGAAACAGTGATCATAATTCACTCCTTTAACTTTTCAGATGGGGCAAGAAGATTTTGTAACTTTTCCAAGACCCAGTGCCCTTTGACTTCATCACCCTGTCTCTTGTCTTCCTTACCTCTTTGCCAACCTCAACCCAACTTTTCTCTGAGCTCCTACCAACATCTCACAATAAGTGTGCGTTTTAGCTGTTTGGTTTCATTACTCTGGATTAATAATGACTGAATTTAATGTAGGACTTGTAGGACAGAGAGAAGGGGACAGTGGTGCCTTGGTATCGTGGTGGGAAAGCTACTTTGGGACAAGAGAAGCCCCATAATGTCCCTAAAAATCACACCATGTAAGTTCCTTTCTACTCCATTTCTGTATAGATCTTGTCTTCTCATTATTTATTTGTTCAAAAATTATGCATTGAGCACCTGCTAAGTGCTGGACAATACTCTAAGGGCTTGGGGGCACATCCGTGAGCAAAACTGACAAAAGTCTCTGATCTTATGAGCCTTATATTCTAGAAGGGGGGGATAGAGAACCAACAGTAAGTATTATGAATGATAAATGCATCAGTTACATGGTCTGTTAGATGATGATAAGTGATACAGAAAACAGCAGAGTAAGAAGGATGGGGAATATTGGGGGCAGGTCACTGCAGGTGTAGTAAAGTATTCCAAGTGGACTCACTGACAAAGTGGCATTTGAATAAAGACTTGGAGGTGATAAGGGAATAAGCCATGCAGCTATCTGGAAGAAGAGTAGTCCAAAAAGAGGGACAAGGCAAGGCAAAGGCCTTAATGTGGGAGTATGCCTGGAATGTTTGATGTAAAGTAGAAGACGAGTGAGGGAGGAGGAGAACAATAAGAGGTGAAGTCACAGAAGTAACCAGGAGTGGAACCATGTAGTTACTTGTCTGTCATTGTTAGGACTCTAGCTTTCCTGCTGATTGAATTGGGGGGAGGGACTGCAAAGCTTTAACACGGAAGAGAGACATGGTATGACATGTTTTAACTAATCATTTTGGTTGCAGTGTTGAGAACAGGCAGTAGGTGGGTGGGAGACAGAGAGGGAGACCAATTAGGAGGCAGTTTTAATAACCAAGGTGAGGGATGGTTGTAGATTAGAGCAGTGAAGAGAAGTGGTCATAGTCTGGATACACGATTTCCTGATGTCATGGACATGGAATATAAGAGAAAGAGAAGCCAAGAATGACTTCAGTATTTTCGCTGTAAGCAACTTGAAGATTGGAGTTGCCATCAGCTGAGATGGGAACGACCATGGGAGCAATGGAACAGAAGGTGGTCTCGGAGCTCCGTGCTGGATTCATTGAGTTCATGATGGCTTTCAGACGGCTCAAGTAGAGGTGTTGAGTCTGGAGTTTGGGAGAGAGTTCTCAGTGGAGGGATACTGTGGGAGTTGATCCCCACATACAGGTGGTATTTAAAATTATCAGACTAGAAACTTAGCACAGCAGTGGGGGTAGATAGAGAAGAATTCAAGGTCTGAGCTTACACCACCCAACATTAAGAGGTAAAGAAGAAGAGGAGAAGGAACCAAGCGAGGAGATTTAGGAGTGTCATGTGGCGGGGCTGGCGGGGGAGGGAAGGTGGTGTTTTGGAAACCAAGTGAAGAAAGTGTATGAAGGAGAAGAGAACGTCAACTACATCAAATGCTGCTGATGGGTTGAGCACTATGGGGACTGAGAATGAGAAACTTGATTTAGTACCGAGATGGTCCATGGTAACCTTGACAAGAACAGATTTGGCGGAGTGGGGAGGGTGAACACCTTATTGGGATGAATTTAAGAGAGTGTGAAGAGATGTGGATGAAACAGTGAGTGTACAACTCTTTCAAGTAATTTTTTTATTGAAGGGGAGAAAACTAATGGGTTGGTGGAAGAAGTGTGGTCAAGTGGTCAAGAGAAGTTTTTTTTTTTTTTTTTTTTTTTTTGCGGTACGCGGGCCTGTCAGTGTTGTGGCCTCTCCCGTTGCGGAGCACAGGCTCCGGACGCGCAGGCTCAGAGGCCATGGCTCACGGGCCCAGCTGCTCCGCGGCACGTGGGATCCTCCCGGACCGGGGCACGAACCCGTGTCCCCTGCATCGGCAGGCAGATTCTCAACCACTGCGACACCAGGGAAGCCCAAGAAGTATTTTTTAAGGTGGGGGAAATAACAGCATCTTAGTATGCTGATGGAATTGTCTGTATAGGAGGCACTGTGGTGGGAGGGAATAGAATCCGGGGTTAGAGCACAGGGACTGGCTTTAGAATGGGGCATGGATGGTCTATGTATGGAAGGCAGAGGGCCTGTGTGCAGAGGCTGGTGCCTGAAACATGAGAGGGTAAGGGGTCGATGGGGACTCTCTTGAATTGCTTTGCTGTTTCAGAGAAGAAAGAAGGTCATCAACTGAAAATGAGGATGTAGGAGAACATGTTGATGGTTGAGGAGAGGGGAGAAGGTATGAAACAGACGTCTGGGAAAGCAGGAACATGAATGAACTAGGTAAGCACAGCACAATTGCCGGCAGCATTGAGGTTCAAGGTCATGGAGTTTAAAGGAAACCTGTCAGCATGATTGTGTGTTTTTCTCTAGGGATCTTCATCTGCACAGCTGATGTACATGAAAGGTGGAGAATTGTATCTTTTCTACTTTGGAAACTTGAAAAATGCAGCAATTTAAATGTTTTGTGAATGAAAGAGCCGCTTCAAAGCATATGCCTATTTGCTTGCATGCTCCCTACCCCCCCTACCTCCGCTCCCTCGGTCCCTCTCTTCCTTTCTTCCTTCCAAAAGCACTTGTATCTCCTGCATATATAATAATCATATCTGAAACTAGTTTAAAGCAATCCCCATTTCTTCAATAAACTGTGTGTGTTTACTAAGTGCCAGGAGCTCTGTTAGGTACCATGAAGATACAAAAAAGAAAAGAAGACCCTAGATGCTCATCTAGGGAGAGGTGAAGATGAAACATGTCTATGATCATTGTAATAATGTAAGATGGAAATTGGTGAGCATCAATTTGCAAATAGAGCATTGTGAGAATTGAGAGAAGGAAAGCTTGTTTCTAGCTGGAAACTAGAATACAATGTGGCCTAAGGGTGGCCACATGGTTTCTCCCATCCCACATGCTCTTCTGGGATGAGACATTGCTACTCCTTGCATTCAGAGTGGGAATGGATCTCCTGAATGGGCTTGTGACTCATTCATAACCAATACAGTGCACAGCAGAAATGATGCCATATAACTTCTGAGACTAGGCCAAAAGAGGAGATTTGGCTCCCACCCTGTTTGCTGGGACATGATGTAAAAAGTCCTGAGCCTCCATGTGAGAAGTCCAGTTCCCCTGAGGCCACCATGCTGTGAGGAAGCCCAGGCCACATGGGGAGGATACTTGTAGGTGCTCTGTTTGACAATGGCCAGCATCAGCAGCAGACATGTGACAGAAAGCACCTCCACATGATTCTAGCGCCCAGCTGCTGAGTCGCCTCCAGCTGCTGAGTCACCCCTGGACATTAAGTCTTTCCAGCTCAGGTCCCAGACATCATGGGGCAGAGTCAAGCCATCCCTACACACTCTCCGAGTTCCTGACCCACGGAATCTCTGAGCATCATACAATGGACTTTTTACAGTGCTGAGTCTTAGAGTGGTTTGTCAGGTAGCAGTAGTTATCAGAACAGAAGATTTCTTGAAAGAGGGAAACTGAGAATCAAGTCCATGTTTAGATGTGAAGAAAATGTGATACTAAGTGAGACTGGCGATTTTATTGATTGTGGAGGAAACGCTTGGAATTTCCCTTTCACATTTGATATTCCGGCTATTAAACACTCTTTTATAGAAATATGTCTAGATTTTTATCTGAATTCAGAAAATTTATGAAGACTTTGGAATGCAGCTCTTCCTTCTCATTTGATTTTGTGATGACACAGCACCATCAAATACATTTTAGCAGAACCTAGGTCTTTTTTTCTTTTTTAATTATTTTTTTTGATGTGGACCATTTTTAAAGTCTTTATTGAATTTGTTACAATACTGCTTCTGTTTTATGTTTTTGGTTTTTTGGCTGTGAGGCATGTGGGATCTTAGCTCCCTGACCAGCGATTGAACCCACACCCCCTGCACTGGAAGGCAAAGTCTTAACTACTGGATCACCAGGGAAGTCCCCAGAACCTAGGTCTTGAAGAGAGTAACTTTCATGCAAAAGGTGGACAACTTCATTAGCAGAGTTACTAGTATATTTCCTATAAAACTAACAGTATTAAACAGTACTGTTTACATGGTTGCGTAAAAAAACTTAGTAGAATATATATATTATATATATATAGTATATAATTTACTTTTAAAACTAATTTTTATTATAACCACGCCAATGTTTTTATTTTTGTCTTGAACTTTTAAACTTTTATTGACTTACCAGAAGAAGAAAAAGGGAGATATTTTAAGTATGGTGACTGTATACACTGGCTCATTTACCTGGCTAATCTTCCCTGCGTTTCCTAGTGCAATAGATTAATAGGTGATCAAATGGTTTGATTTTCTTCATTTCCTCTCCTCTGTCCACCTCCTTCTGGCTGCACAGATCTGTTAGTGCTGCTGCTTTCCCAGTTAAGGTGCTTTGTTTGCAAGTAGCTGGGATCAGCACTAGGCAACTCAGGAAAAACCAATGATAACAAGAGGGCATGATGGGATTTAGTGCAAGCATCTGAAAGTGTTTCCAGAATTAAAGGGAAGGCTGAAGAACCAGGCAGGCAGGGTAGGCTGAGGAGCAGGGAGCTCCAGGAATACAGGAGGTGAGAAGCCTCTTCCAAGCCCTGCCCTGGAGGCGAATGAGCTCCATATGTTCTTGGGCGCCATATTCTTCTGCGCACAGCTCTAGTTCCCCTGAAGTATGACTTGGCCTGAGGAGAGCGAGTCCCCCAATGAAACTCCCTTTTTGTCTCTCTCCAGTGGGAGGAATTTCCCAAAGTAAATCTGTGCCTTTTATGATCTAAAGGGAAATGGAAGTCAGGCAGCACAGACAGCAGGTGTCCACCCCACTGTTGATTCCTGGAGTCATCTCAATGGCCAGTAGCAGACTGGACCTCATAGATTTTTAGTGCGTTCATTCAATCCAAGTGTTTCTGTTAACTAGCAATATACCTTATTTTAAAAATCATCTCTCTACCCAGATTTTGAAAAGAGTTAATATCTTTTAAAATAGCTTCCTATTCATTTGCTCCTTCTTTACTTAAAAACTTGATGGAGTAGAAAGAACTAGGATTAACATTCCCTCTTGAGAGTGGAAAACTGGAGGTGCTAGATGTTTAAGGCACTTGTCCCAAGTAACTCTGATGTCTTAAAAACATAGTCAAGGCTCCAGCTGCTTTTGACTTTCATGCATCCATCTGTTCTCCTTCTCTTTTTTTATGAGGCAGTTTCCTTAAGGACAGTGATTGTACCCCCTGCCCACTGAAGTCTCAACATTCACTAGGAAAGAAAAGTGCTTTGGAAAGGGAGGATTCAAGTCTTGGCTTTACCACCTACAACCTGATGGTCACAATTCCAATCTCTCTTACCTGAACCCTACTGGCTGGTCCCTCCCAGGGCTGATAAAAGAATAAAATGGAGGGATAGATATGACAGGGGGGTTATAAAGCAAAGTGTCATGCAGTTGTGAAGTGTTATCACTTTATCCATGCTCTTAATTCTCCTTATATGTGTAGGCATGTAGTATATTGTCATTGACTGTTACGCCATGTGCTACTGCAGCGTAGGAGCAATAGCAATGCAACGTGGATTCCCTAGGTTTTATCAGGGCAGACGGCATCAGTGGATTAAGTCCTTTACACCTGAATCACAGTTTCTGCAGTTTGTTTTTCTTGCAACCTGTTAGGCATGCAGTAGTAAGGTGTTCGATTTCCAAAGAATACTTAAGCCAAGGACACTGTGTCCCATCTTGGATGAAATACAGTTTTCACTTTAAAATCAGATCCTTCATTTTTAAAGGTTGAATAGAATAGCATCTAAAAAAAGAATTCCCACTGGTTAATTTTAGGCTGCTGGGGAAAAAAAAAGAGTTTAATGTAAGATTATTCTTGGTACAGAAACATTTTCACTTGGCTGTGAATTGGATACATTTAAAAATCATTTTAGGCTCTTGCCTTTGAAATTGTGTGTGATAAGGGAGATTATCAAACAAATGTCAATAGGCATCTTGGATCCAGTAACGCTGCTTCCCTCATTCTAATGAACTAGTTCACGTGTGAGTGCCAGGTAAAGGTGGTCTTCTGCTTGCAGGAACACTTACAGTGACTGATTGGTGGAGAAAGGTGGATGGTAATTTTACTGGTGTTGGCCTCTCCATTCACGATGGCTTACCTAGTTCCTGGACAGGCAGGACCTTTGTCTTGCGTTATTTAAAGCTATTAGCCTTATCTATACAGGCCTAGGCATATAAGTACTATGTGGCAGATCTAGCCATTTCAACAGACATACCAATTTATACTCTCTGTTGTGGATCTTCTGCATATAATTACAATAATAGATGACATTTAATGAACTTGTACTATATATCAGTCTGTGTACTAGACTGATAACTCTGTATCTTGTTTTTAAACCTCATGCTGTAAACATAAAAGTTATTGAAGGGGGCTTCCCTGGTGGCACAGTGGTTGAGAGTCTGCCTGCCGATGCAGGGGATACGGGTTCGTGCCCTGGTCCGGGAAGATCCCACATGTCGCGGAGCGGCTGGGCCCGTGAGCCATGGCTGCTGAGCCTGCGCATCCGGAGCCTGTGCTCCGCGACGGGAGAGGCGACAGCAGTGAGAGGCCCGCGTACCCCAAGGGAAAAAAAAAAGTTATTGAGGAAGATAATATGACTAATCTGGCTATGAAATAGTCCAGCCATTTGGCACATATAAACTTGACCATCACCGGCTGAGATAGAAAAAAGAATGTCATGCATCTTTCCTTGAAATTTAGAGATATTTGCTTTCTTGCTGCTTTACCAAAGCAAGAGCTCCAAACAAAAAAGAGGGATGGTTCTTTCTCATCCTGTCCCATTACATTATCATCTGCCAGATGGAGTGAAGAGAGTCAAGACTCATGCTAGTCTCCCTGATGCCTCAAACCCTGTGGACCCTAATAGATTCAAAAAGAGAAGGTGATGCCACAGAAGACCAGCTCTCATCCCCAGCTTACCCACTCCTGAGAGACAGAGCTGCTGGCATCCATGTGGGCAGGCTGCCCTTTTCTCGGGACTCTTTCTTTCAGCCACTTGCAAAGCCTGGACACATTGTCAGCCTTGGAGGACCTTTCTAAGAGGACCAGAAAGTGATGGGGTTACTTTCCCTGCTGTGGGAAACAACGGCTTCAGTCATGAACCATGACCATTGGCAGGAGAGTGGCTGAGTTATAGTAATACCTGTCCTTCTACTTCCCAGGAATGTCATGGGTATGAGATGGCATCACGGATGCAGAAGTCTTTTGAAAAGTTTAAAAACATAAGTCAAAATGATAGAAGAACAAAGCACGTTATGATTGCTATGACATCAGAGCATTCCAGTCCAGAACAGTCAGGGCTGTCGATGACAAGCCAAGTTCTCTTCAGGCCCCAGGATTTTCAACCAAGTTTTTAGCAGATTTGTCTAAAACTGTCCATTCTTGTAGCTGGAGAAAAAGAAGAATGAAAAAGAGCAGTGAGCTCAGATTTTGGGTCATACACTATCCCAAATTTTCTTTTTCACTCCCATATACAGACTCACACCTACATGTACACACGACGTGCATCTAAGAAATACATAACTTCTGTGTAAATGTTGAGAGAGGTGAAAAGTATAATCCAGATGTAGCTGGAACTTCTCTGCTCTTAGCAATCTGGATCAATTACCTCCATCCTAACTCCACAGCAGGGGAACCTCAGACACCCTAAGTCTGCAGGATTTCTGCAGGCTCCCCAGGTTTCTTCGGACTATGCAAGTTCTTCTGGTTTCTGTCTTTGGATCTCTGTATTTTATAGGCGGACTGTTTGCTGCTTAATCTGGGCAGCATGGAGAAACTTAGCCCCTCGCTGATCTCAGCAGTCAACGTTATCCATCCCAAATATACCAGTCGATTGTGCTGGCTTGGGTGAGAGTGTAGGAGGTGTGCTGTGGGACTGAGTTCACATGGCAACAGTGAAGACAGTGTGAATCAGCTCAAGAGGTATTGTCTGTAGTGACCACCTCTTTTCAGGGGAGATTGAGAGCCTGTTTCCAAAGACCTACTCTTCTTCCTCCCTCTCTCACTTCTGTCTACTTCCAGACACCCACATACCTAACTCCTTAGGGGAATCAAATAACAGATTTCTTCATTTCAAGCAGGGCATCCGCCACAGCCCTGATGGTGGGAGGGCTCTGTGTCTTCCATAAGGCGCTCTTTCAAACAATGAAGGGGTGACCCTAAGTGAATCTAGAGACTAAATTGTCCTCACCTTCTTCTAAAACTGTAAAATATTTACATATTACCTAAGTCCTGGGACCCATCAGGGCTGAACGTTGATAACAGAATCATGTCCAGTGTGGTTTTTTTTTTAAGGTATGTCCAATATGTTTTGACTATAACTCTAAATAGGTCACTTAGTGAAAGCTTTTGGTTGGACCCAATTGTCTTGAAGATCTAGCTGAGCTCTGACATCCTACGTTTCTCTGTTATTCTATTGAGAGAAAATCAGGGGAGAAAAAAGCTTTATTTCTGTCCATAGAAAAATGATCATCTGCCTAAAAATAATGTAAGGAGAACACCCGTGATTCCTGTCCTTTCTCAAATGTTACATCCCATTGATCTAGGTCAGCCAAGAAGTCACTTAGCGAATTCTTTAAAAAGTCAAATTGTCCAGGGGAGGAAGGACATCTTCTTTCACTTCCAATCAGCCAACCCATTACTCCTCTTCTCCATTTGTAAGTTCTCAGAGTAACTTAAGTGGCATGACTCATGTCCTGAAAATCAAAGTGCACGCGCAGAGCATATAAAACGAACCACGAAGAGAGTAGGAATTAGAGACACAATGTGGCCCTTTGTGAAACATGACTATGTCCCTGTGGACCAAGGTTTCGGAGTGTTGTTGAACTAAGGAGGGTAATGACGGGGTTCAGGGTTTGCCAGAGAGTGTGTCATAACATGGAGATTTTAGGAGAAGTGCAGAGTGCCTTTAATCAAGCCTAAGAGGAGGTTACTAATGGTGCCCTGTTTGTCAGTTGTTTATGCGGTGGGTGAGTGGGTGGGCTGAAATCAGACCGGTTCCATTTTTTGTTACGAAAATTTATAGGGTATTTATCTAATTCTACAAGGAAACATTTGCAAAATGTTAATTATAGAGATTCTAGCTTTACCTTTCCTGAAATATTAACTCTGGAACATTACTTTTACTTGGGGTCACCTCTGTTAACTGGGAACTTGAGTTTTAATGACTTGGCATGTTACCCTCGGGGGATATCTATGTCTTCAGAGGAACCCCTTGGGATCTACCACTTGTTTAGGGAAAGGTATTATTTTGGCCTGTGGATTCTGGCAGCTGGACAACACCTTGGGAGAATCCCAACCACACACAAATGGAGGAATTTTTACTTGTTAAGTCTTCCATTTTGCCAAGGTAGTTATTACCTTATTTCTGTGGCGATGGATGTTTGTTCAGTCACAGAGTGTTATGGTTGAGTCTTTGATCTCATCTCCGAAGTTAATTGTAAAACTTTTGCATGATCCTCTGTATTCCTGGATTACTAAATGACACCATCAGGCAATTCTTATTGTCATGGATAATTGCCATAAAGAGGGGAATAGGATAGAGGGCTAGAATAAAGAATGAAAGTAAACACGTATGGGGAACATTATGCTTTACAAAAAGGCATTGCAATGTAACAGTATGTTTATTTCAATCCCAGATTTATAGTGATTTAATGAAATAAGCAACATGCATTGACTCTAAACATATGTTGACGGAGACAAATTAAATATCAGAGATTTCTATCATAAAGTGATTTGTGTGTCCAAAATGTCATTATCTTCAAAAGATACATAGTCCTTTGAGGTCTGAAAATACCGATAGTTCATTTTAATGCCTCTTGAGCTTAGCACTCATTGTTTTATCTTGGAAGACACTTGCTATTGCCACGTATGGACATTGTAATAGGATTTACATTTCAGCAGTCAGCAGTCCCAAGACTGTTTGATAGAAAGGCTTGGGGAGAATGAGAAGACTTCCTATTCTGGCTGTCATAGATGATGATTGGGTTTACAAAGGACTTCACATATAATGACAGGGAGAATTCATAACCTGATGCTTTCAAGTCATTTCTCTCTTTTCATTTGCCAAGGGACATACCTTTCCTTAATTTCTTGGGGGAGAAAAGTCTGCCAAAACTGGATGAAAAATGGTTGATTTGAAATCATGTCATAAAATAGAACTAAAGGAAAGGGTTGAACTGGCTGCTTCAGCCTGAAACAGCTCTCCAGGGTTGGTCCCGCTGAACGTACTGCTGATGGCAGAGAAAGCCAAAGCAAACACAAAATTATGTTAAAGTGGTAACTAGTGCAGTCCTAACTTTGAATATCTGCCAAAGCTGGGATGTAGGATTTCACTAAACCCAACTATATATTTTATCCCACTGACATAATTTGAAATTTGGGGCCCTTTTCTACACAGGACTAGGTATCCCGCTTTGTTTGGTTTTAGGAGAATGATCACCTCATTATATATTGATCTGTGGCTTACTTGCAACCCTTATCTTTGGTCCATAGCCTTCCCTTGTTGGGCCTTGGCTTTCATGCATTACACGGGTATTCAGTATTTTAAATTATACTTGTACTTACTCATGTTTCTTTGAGTACAGACCTAGGAAATTGTTACTGAATGAAGAGATTCAGCAGCTCCGTTTTAATATTTTCCTGTTTCTAAGTCTTGAATTCTGCTTACTCCAGCCTTCATTTATCCCAGCACTAGGATACAAGATTTCAGAGGTCACTTTTTCCCTTGAAATTCTCCATGTTTTTGACTTAAAGAGGAATGCTCATATTTCAGTAAATAATCCATCCAAGTTTGAAGAAGGGGATTAGGAAGTTCAAATGTTATTTCAAATGGATGTTTTTCCAAAAGCCAAACTATCAAAAAGTGAAGGTAAAATAGAACTAAGTAGAAAGCAAAATGCTTCCAGTTTGAATAAACAAAATTCACTAGTTTATTTCCTTGGCTATCAGTCTTTTCAAGATTTGAGTATCTCGTCATTGGAAAGCTTTGCTCATTTTCTATCATGGTAACATATATAGAGATTGCGGTAGCTAATTGCAATTATTAGACAAAGACCAAAAAAATGCATTTTTCTTCTTCCAGTTTCTTAGTTTGTGTGCAAAGTCGCCATTCCAGATGGGGCCCATTATGTGATGTTGTATTTCAAGGGAAACATTTCTTAAAGTTGCTGGAAAATGTCTATTAAGAAAGTAAGAGCCCCTGGAAAAAAAAAATGACAGGTGTTATATATTTCTTCAATTAGTGTCAAACTCCTGGTAGTATTGATACAGAACTGTGGAGGTTCTAAGTGAAATATTTGAATTCTCTCTCCTACCCAACCCACCCAGTGCTATTGTAAAAAGTGAGAAAGAATCACAGGGTTTAATTCTAGGGGAGAAACCATTTCTGATTTTGTAGCTATGAGAACATAGTTGCAGTCTTTTGCTTAATGTGTCATTAATTAAAAGTTTTTCTCAGTAGGACAGCAAGCAATTATGTGAAGCAGCTGGGTTACAAGAAGGACTGATCACATGTTATTACACGCAGAGGAATTATGGATTACGGAAAGATGAACAATGTAATTATGCTCATGGAGTGTCACTTATTAATTTTTAAGGTGAGATTTGTAATAATTTCATAATAGCTATAAAAATCAGAGCAAATGTCTGGATTTCTAAGGGTCTCCAAGGTTTAAAAACTGGTCCACGGGTTTAATTTTGTCAGAATGTGGTCCAGTGCCCAACAGTGCTCATTGTTTCAAGGGGAATGAAATCCTACAAATGCTGAAGACAAAATCTAGAACTTTTAATCTCAAATTTCTCATTTCATTAACTCTCATCTGTCACAACCTCATTCCCTTGCTGGGTTCATGTAGAGATGGACTCAGAATAGGATAGCCCACAACTGCCTTGCATTTACTCTGAGTAACTATGCAAAGGTGAAAAGAGGCTGTAATCATGGAAGTCAACACCTTTCCTGGTTCCACCTGGTAATTATTTGAGACGCATCATCTTTCAGAAGCCCACAATCACTCAAAAATCAGGGCCATCTTTGCCTTTCTAGAGCCCCTCCCCTCAACTGTTTAAAACCCTTTCTCTCTCTTATTCTTCTCATTGCCTCTTCCATCCTCTTTCTTCTCGTTTCTTGTTGGCAGTATTGCTAATTAGGCCACTATTTCAAACAGGATGAGGAGTCTCTTTTGCCAGGTAAGTGGGTGGTATTTGCAGTCAGTAATTAAAATGGATTTACTGAATTAAGAAAAAAAGACCAATAATAACAGCAGCAAAAGAACAGCAGCAACGACAAATGAGGGCAAAAAACTGAAGTGACCTAGAAATGAAGCTATGTTAGTAATCTGTGAAGTGGCTAGAAAATCCTGCAGGTGTAGATAAGTGAGTTGCTGGAACAGTGGCTCTTTGGCCATCTAACATAAAACAACAAAGGAATGCAGACTCTTCATTATCCCAGGTTTGGGATATTTTAAAATTTTCCAGCTCCTATATAGTTATAGAGCTTTAATTTTTACCTTGAAGTATTTTTTTCCAAATGGCAATAACTTGATTTTTTTAGCCTCTAAAAGCCACGGATACTATCAAAAATGCAGATTAGGTAGAAATCCCCAGTGGAAAAATCTGCTAAAATTTAATGCCTATTTTTTCCAGCATTTTCTATGACACATAAATATAAATCACAGATACAAATATACGCAAATACATTTTTAATGAAAATTCATGTATTCAGCATTATTTATTGAGCACCCATTATGTGTTAGGCTATGGGATACCATGGTGGGTGAAAACATAGTCCCTCCGCTCATGCAGCTTAACAGCATACTGTAGGAGAGGGCCGTTAATAAAGAATCAGGTAACTGAATATAATGTTTTGCATGTGACAAGTGCCCTAAAGAAGAGGTACATAGTATAAGACCTTATATTAGGGGACAAGGGCTTAACCTGGAATGCCAGAGAAGGTTTCACTGAGGAAGTGATGATATTGAGTTTAGATTTCAAGGAAGAGTCGGAGTATAGATGGTACCTAGCAAAAGATGGGGGTAAAAGGAAAGGAGGGATCCAGAGCAACTGAGTAGCTCGTTAAAGACTTTGCAATAGCATGGAGCATGTACATTTTAGAAAATAAGCTGGGCTAACATCTAGAGAACAAGTTTGTTGCAGTGGGAGAAACGCGCAGTGTGCTGTGTGGGGAGCCAGACTTTGTGGGGCATTGCAGACCCTGCAGAGGAATGGAAGCTGTGATTCAGGCATGGAGGTGGCATGCGTTTCATCAAGCTTAGCCTGGCTTCAGTGTGGAGGACTGATTGAAAGGGGCCAACTGGAGGCAAGGGGCTTAAATGAGAGGCCGTCACGGTAGACGGGAGAGAGATGCTGGTAGTGTGAACTAGAGTAATGGCGTTGGAGCTGGAGAGATGAGAACTTGGTGAGGAATTTTATGTGTGGGTGAGTAAGAGCAAGGAGTCAAGGGAAACTCTGTTTCCCTAGTTTCTTCTGTGGTTGACTCTCAAGCCTTTTGCCCATTTGACTGTAGTGCTGTCTCTCTCTTACTGATTTGTGGGGTATATCTATGCTAACTCTTTTTTTTTTTTTTTTTTTTTTTTTTTTTTTTTTTTTTTTTTTGCTGTACGCGGGCCTCTCACTGTTGTGGCCTCTTCCGTTGCAGAGCACAGGCTCCGGACGCGCAGGCTCAGCGGCCGGGGCTCACGGGCCCAGCTGCTCGGCGGCATGTGGGATCTTCCCAGACCCGGGCACGAACCCGTGTCTCCTGCATTGGCAGGTGGATTCTCAACCACTGCACCACCAGGGAAGCCCCGGGGTATATCTATATATTGTGGAGATTATCCTTCTTCCGTTACATGTTCCAAACATTTTTTCCTGGTCTCTTCCTTGTCTTTTAATTTTATCTTATAGTATTTTTTGATAATCAAGAGTTTGTTTCACATAGTTACGTTCATCAGTCTTTTTCTTTCTTCTAAATTTTATGTCTTCTATGGTTTTATGATAATGTTTAGTTGGTTTTTAAAATTCACTTGGAATTTATTTTGAGGTATGTTATAAAGTAGGGATTGACCTTGTATTTCTAGATGGGTAAAAAATTGTATTTGTACCATTTATTCTCCTCTCTTCACTAATTTGAAATAACCCCCCCCCACACACACACACAAACACACACAAACACACACAGATACGGCAGGGGTTCAGTACATTATTCTAGTCCATTGTTCTAGTTGCCTTTTCCTGTGCTAATCATGCATTGTTTTAATTAGTATAGCTTTATTTAATTAATAAATTTAAAATATTTTGCTTTCTTTTCATACATTTTTTTTTCCACAGAAATCCAGAGAATCAGCTTGTCAGTTCTATGAAAGGAACTGTTGGGGTTTCACTTGAGATTTCAGTAGATTTATAGATTAATTTAGAAAGAATTGGCCTTTTTTTTTTTTTTTTTTACAACATTGAGTCTCCTTAACTAGCAACGTGATATATATCTTTCCATTTCTTCAATGCTGTGTGTCTTCTTTTATGTCCTTCAGTCACGTTTTATATTTTTATTCATATAGATCTTAAGGTAAAAGTATTTTGTTTGACTTGAGTTATCTTAGAGTTTCCTACTTTGTGACTTCAGTTAAATGTGTATATTAATAAATACCTATCCCATCTTCTCTGTGGAAAATATCTAGGCTGATAATTTTGAGAAGTTGGTATGATTGAGATGTTGAGTTGTGTCCTCTCTAAAAGGTTTGACATCTGTTCCAGGCAGGAGGATGTGGGGAAGGTAAATTTTTCTTTTCTTGGAATAAATACCTTGAGGGAGAATTTCAAATCAGTCTTTCTCTGCAACTGATGGCCTGCCTTCTCTAGTACAAGGTTTAATGTGAGTGGAGGATATGTATCTATGGCTGTATAGCTACATCTTTAGAAACACACTGTATAATGATTTGGAAATATTCCAGCATAATTCCTCTGCTGGTACATGTTCAAGGCCCAGGTGAAGAATCACTCATCCTTAACCTTGTATGTTCATCTGCTTGCTGATCTTTCTCTTGACTACTACCTCTTAGATTCTTTGAAGGGTTGAGGGAGTCTAGCCATAAGCCCTTAAGGACCAACCTTTAAATTCATCTTCTGTGTTTTTGTTTTTGTTTTTTAAATTTATTTATTTAATTTATTTATTTTTGGCTGCGTTGGGTCTTCGTTGCTGCACACAGGCTTTCTCTAGCTGCATCAAGCAGGGGCTACTCTTTGTTTTGGTGCTCAGGCTTCTCGTTGCCGTGGCTTCTCTTGTTGTGGAGCACGGGCCTTAGGGCTTACGGCTTCAGTAGTTGTAGCACATGGGCTCTAGAGTGCAGGCTCAGTAGTTGTGGTGCACGGGCTTAGTTGCTCCGTGGCATGTGGGATCTTCCCAGACCAGGGATTGAACCCGTGTCCCCTGCATTTGCAGGCAGATTCTTAACCACTGCGCCACCAGGGAAGTCCCATCTTCTGGGTTTTTGAAAGATGTTCTCTTCTTGCCCCTCCTGCTCCTGCAAAGAAGGGAGTTATCATTAGTTGATAACGTACACGGGGACATGCACGAAAAAAAAGATCAAAGGCTCCAAACATATTTATCTGTTTGATGGATCCAGCATTCTTTGTTCACACAGTGTTGTTCAAAACTGTTCTTTCAGTGTCCAAGCTAAGCTTGTGTCTGGTAACGCAGACTTGATTTAAATTAGAGAGACCTGGTCAGTTCCCTGGGAGAGCTGCAGGGACAAAGCTGGGTTTCCTTAGCCTCTCTATCTCTCTGTTTTCCCTCAACCTCTTTAGTTTTGCTTGCTTGTGAAACTCTATGAATGATACTTGTGTCTTTGTTTTGTAGGCATAGCCTGGGCTCTGCAATGGTGATGGCTCACCGCTTACTATCAATTTCTTTGCCGGTCAATACTTTCCTATTATACCTATTGTCTGGCCCTCACTTTCCTGCCTGGTACTGTAATACACAGCTTTCAGTATTCTGATGGGATTGCATGGGTCTGCCATCACTAGCTTGATTTTTAACAGGAAGCTAGGACAATAAAGGCCTTGAGAAAGCAAATGTGAGAAATGCTTGCTTCTGTCTAGGGACATGAGTGCAAAATGAAAACAATACTGTCTTTTTTGCTTCCTTCTGCCACCCTGTTTTGACAGTAAGGAACTAGAGCCCTTCCCTGAACCATGGGTGTGAACAAAGAAAAATGGCTGCAGCCATCAGAGGCTGCAGTTTGAATTAAGTATGTTTTCTTGTAAACATGTAATTATCACCTGTTGTCTGCTTTCTGTCCTTCCACTCAATACTCAACTCTAAGCAAATTCCCTCTTGATTTAAGGAGTACATCTTGAATACTACTGCTACTGCTACTACTAACAATGTCAATAAATAGCATTTTCAAAGAGAAACTCATAAAACCTAGTGGCAGGTAACTATTAACCATTCCACTGTGCGTTAAGTGAACCTAAGCAGATTACATAGCACAGCTTTGTTGGGACCAGCTCCATGTGGAGGTGGCCCTTGGGGAAGGGACCTCTGTTTTTCTCCAGACTCAGTGAATGATGCTCTGTTTAATAGTGACAAGTTAATGAGACTTTAAACAGGATTTGGGGGCTTCTGGGGAAGAAAAACATTCAAGAAAGGATCATAAGTTTTAACTATTCTAAAGGGAGAAAATATGGAAAGTCAGAGGTGGTCTCTATTTTAGCTTTTAGACAATGTCAGATATCCAGTTTCTAGCTTTCTCTGCAGGGTTCTTCTCCTCCTCCTTCGTTGGAGATACCCAGTTGTTCTAGCTAATTCCTCTTTCTTTACCCTGGGTCTTTAGGAATATTGTTCTCTGCCCTCACATGCCTTCTCCTACTATCTTGTACTGAATTCCAAAATTCTGTTCCTTCTTTCATAATTAGAGAGTTTTGGCTTGGCACATGGTTGCCTACTTAGAAACTATATTTCCTGGGCTCCCTTGCAGCTAAGATTCTACCTATAAATTAGGTTCCACTGATAGAAGTTCTCACAGGAGACTTAGAAGAGAGACGGGGGCTTCTTTTGCATCCTGACTGTCTTCACTGACCATCCAGACTGTGGGTTTCCTGCATTGTCTCCCCATCTCCTCTAGCTTCCTGTTTGTCAAGAAGCAGTGCAGGTAGTGGCCCCCTCTTGATCTCATGTCTAATCTCTGAGTGCTGCTTCTCATGTCCATTTTCCTGCTTACTGCTGTGGTAGGGGCCTCAGACTAGACTGTGGGCCCTGGCTCTAGTTGTGCCTTTGAGTTAGCAGCCCCTCTGCTAGGCTGGTTCTGGGTTTTTTGGGGAGTCATTCCAAGAAACTCATCTCTCACTCTTTCCAGCGGTTTTATAAATCCCTCAATCCCTGTATTAAACTCCTTTTGCTTAAAATACCTGGAGTGAGTTGTGGTTCCTGCACTGACCCTACTATATAAATAACATTATGTCCACTGCCATAGAATTTGCAGGCAGGGGTTGTCATATTATAGTAGCTCTGATATAGGGAATCAGTGAGTTCCATGGGCCACGCTCCTGGTGAGGCCCTTGACATTCTCTCACTGACTTATCCCAACCAAGCTGGGAGGCAGGCATCACTGCCATTATATTGAGGTCTCTATAAAGAGAGGGTTGGGGAGTTCTGTAACTTGCCTAAGGCCACAGGGCTAGAAGTGAAATCCGCTTCTTCCTTTAATCCTTCTCTGTCACCCCAGCTGTGAGCAAAAATGGTTAGCGTGTCAGAAACAAATGCTGCCTCCTAAGATGTCAAATAATGTCCTTCATTTTCAAATGGGGAAACAGACTGTTAGAGGGACTCGACCTCATTCCTTGACTCCTCATCGTGAGCTGTATGCTCTGCACGGCTGAGTTAGACTCATCCCTTGAATCCACTGTGGAATCTTATGCCTTCATGGGATGTGATGTGTGGTTCTTTACAGTCTCCCCCTCAGGACCCTTCTTCTCCTCCAAGGAGGAGTAGGTACTATAATCATTCCCTTATAAGAACTGCCAGTGGCTGAAGATTTTATTACACTCAGTTTTTTAAAAAAATAAATAAAAGCAGCAGTGCGTGTATTGTGAACACTTCAAAGGATCCCACAAGGCAGGAGTGGAAACGAGGATGGAGGCTACTCCCTGCCACCGCCCGATTCCCTCTCTTGTGCTTTCCTGCATCCTTGGCTTCCCCTTCCTTATCTGGAGTTGTTTAAGGCCTGGGAGGCTCCCGTCTCTCTGTCTGTCACACTGCCCAAGTCCTTGTGTCCTGCTCTCTGTAACTGACTCCTCTTACTTGATGCTATACTCAGGATTAGCTTACAGAGCCAGAGTCATGAGACATACACATGGGGTTTGGGTTTTGGGTGAAATGGAGCAAGGTTTCTGTGCTGTGTTGAGATTCTAGGGCATTTTAACCATCATAACTTAAAGGCATTTTCCATGGGTCTCACTTAGCTTCTCAGAGTTTTTACTAAGGTTTAGGGTTGGGAGGGCAGGAAGCTAAAAAGAAAATATTAGCTGGACTTACTTTGCTTTTTTGGGGTGCACATATACCCAGCAGGAACCTTGAGAAAAGGGGTGGGCAAGGCCAAAGCAGAATTTAGGGACTGTGACGGTACCGTTTTATTATCGCCTCTTATCAGCTCTCTGCATAGCCATCCCCAGAAAGTCCTCTCTCCCGTGCACAACCCTCCCTGCCTGAGTGCAGCCTGTCTTCTGTGAAGCCTCAGCTCAGTGGTTACCGCCTCTATGAGACCTGGCAGACAGCATTAATCCCTTTGTCTTCAGCAGCCCACAAGCTTTGTTGACACAACAGAAATACTACTACAGCACTTAGCACAGTGCGCTGTGAAAAGCTGTTTGCTTATCTGTGTCTCCCACTACATATTGACCTCCTTAAGGAGAGTGACTGCATCTTACTCATCTCTTAATCCTCCACAGCTGAATAAATATTTGCTAAATCAATCTGAATTCACACCCCCAATTCAGTGCTATATATCGGGTATAGTGGTATCATACAGAGTTCTTGAATTTTTAGGACCCGTTGATTGTAAGATGCACCTTTGATTTAGCTGGTGTTCAGGGTGGATATATTCGATGTCCATGTGTGATATTCCCTTAAATGTATTGCTGATGAACATGGATTCTGGAGCCCAGCTCCCTAGCATGAGTTGTGGGCAAACTCTGTGGCCTTGGTTGGGCAAGTGCCTTAACTCTTCTTCAGTTTCCTCATCTGTAAAATGGGGCTGATGATAGTATTTATCTCATAGGGTTGTTGTGAAGATTAAATGAATTACCATTTGAAGAGCATCTAGACTGTATCCTGGCACGCGGTAAGTGCTATATGAGTATCTGTTGTTATTATTGATACCAGATACAGTAAAATGTAAAATCAAAAATGTACATCTTAAACTCATTAAAAATTTTAAAAAAGCTGGCTTGAACAACTCTTAGTGTAGAACAATTTCCACAATGCTAGCTGCCTCCAAAATTGTCTCTTCTTTCTCTGGACACTTGAAGGGTTACTCTTGTTCCACCCACAGGGACTTTGATACGTTTCTTGCACTACCATTTTTCTTCCTTTTCATCAGTCTTATTTTCACCTGAAGGGCTGGCCCAATGTCTTGTATGCTTTAACATCAGCTGGCAGGAAATCTAACAGTAAGTACCTAATAAAATAGTAAATGAACCAATGAATCTCCAAGAGAACCCACACATAACACCTGGAATCAATGAATAGCTGCTATGTATTCTGATACTTGGAGTTAGAATCAACAAATTAACAAACAAGCCCCTGCTCCAACTCTGACAGGCACATAATCACATTTTGGGACAAGATCTCAAAGGGTACCAGGTTGCTTATACATCTTGTGCCTGTTTCCTTTATTACATTACCCCTTCTCTCACTTGAGCTGAGATGTGGACCATTTTCTTCATGCCCTCTTCATTATTAATACATTGGCCCTTCTTGCTCTCTGTCTCTATCTCACTGCCCTAAAATCCATTCTCCTGCTCACGGGAGTCCTTGGCCTGCACATGACAACTGTCTTATCATCTTCTATATATCCAGAATTTTCAGTCGACCATTTGTACTTTTGATGCCATCTTTCTTACTTACATGCTCTGTTCTGCGAAGGCATGGGTTTTCCTACATTATTATCACTCCAGGACTCCTCCAGGAGCTACAATTGGAAACCATTTAATAAATGCTTTTAGATTAAACATTGGTACTAGCTTGGGTGACTTTTAGTATGTGAGATAAATAATACAGATGATATGGTCAGTATGATCATTTATTCTTTTATTTACTAAGAACCTATAGAGCCTATATGATAGGTATGATGCCAGGTGTTGACAGTCTAACAGGAGAGACAAGATTAAACGATAATAAAATACATCATTACTTGCAGAATTGTTTGATACAGCATTGTAGGTATTCAGTGAAAGGATCATCAACTGCGGAGGGCCCGAGTGGTCACAGCTGATTTTTGTGAAGGGAGTGGAACTAGACTGACCCTGAAGGACTGAAAGATTCAAGCTCGTGATGGGGACGTAGTCAAGTATTCAAGAAGAGGAGTATGGCAGAGAGGCAGGAATGAGCATGCCACGTGTGGGAGTGAGACCAGTTTGACGGGAATGGAGAACAACAAGTTTTGAACGCTGAGTCCAGATATTCAATATAGAAGATGTAGACTGAATGATGTTTCTGAGAGGGGATGGATGTGATGGAATCACAGTTAGGAGAAGATAATCTACGTTTTGAAAATAGGATTGAAGAACAGGAAGCATAGCCTGAGGGAGGCCAGCTGGGAAACCCAGTGTGAATGAGTCAAGATGGTGGCATGGGGATGGAGAGGAAATATGAACATGAAGACATTAGGAAAGAAAAGCAGAGCCTAACAGATCACACTTCTTGGTTTTTTAGGTTTTTTTTTTTTTTTGCGGTACATGGGCCTCTCACTGCCGTGGCCTCTCCCGTTGCGGAGCACAGGCTCCGGACATGCAGGCCCAGCGGCAATGACTCATGGGCCCAGCCGCTCCACGGCATGTGGGATCTTCCCGTACCGGGGCACGAACCCGCATCCCCTGCATCGGCAGGCGGACTCTCAACCACTGCGGCACCAGGGAAGCCCCCCTTCTTGTTATTTAATTAGACTTCCAGCACATTTTCTTGCCTGTGGGAATTCTGTGGTTGCTTTTTCATCACATTTCTGTAATTACTCTGGGCCCCATCTCACCTGACCCTTCCTTATAAACTATTTACATAGAGTACAACCCCATCATGATGTGATAGGTGGTGTGATGGTTAGTGTTCTGTGTCAATTTGCATGGGCTACAGAATGCTCAGATTGCAGATTAAAAATTAGTTCTGGGTGTGTCTGTGTGGGCTTTTCTGGATGAGATTAGCTTTTGAGTCCATGGACTTGGTGAAGAAGATTGCCCTCCTTAGTGTGGGTGGCTATCATCCAATCTGTCCAGGGCCTGAATAGAACAAAAGGCGGGGGGAAGGAGGAATATGCCACTTCTTTCCTGTCTCGATGTTGAGCTGGGACATCTCATCTCATCTTCTCCTGCCCTTGTACTGGGATTTACACCACTGACTCCCCTCGTTTTCTGGCCTTTGGACTCAGACTGAATTACCTCACTGGCTTTCCTGGGTCTCAGGCTTGCAGCCTCTAAAAATTGCTTGAGCTAATTCTTCAAATAAATCAATCTCTTTCTCTCTCTGTCTCTGAAAAAACCAAAATATATATATTCAATTTCTGTTTCTCTGGAGAAGTATGACTAATACAGGTAGGGAAAAATTCAGTCATGTAAAACACAGGTCTCTGTTATTGGGTTGTGTGGTGGTGGTGATAGTGATGCGTGTTAATGAAATGACTAGAAGACCCTGCACAGCTGGCCCAGCTGGCCTGGGACTTCAGGGAATCGTCTTCGTTACAGCTTTGGTATAATGAATGACAGATGTCTGACACCCTTCCCCTCTCTGCCACACCCCTCCTCACTTCTAGCAAGAAAATAAGAAGGAAACGGTGGCACATGGAGGATAGAAATCAACCAATCATCAATTCCTTCTCCCCCTTCCCCAATTTCCTTTCTGTACATGTGTACTAGAGCTCTTTGTGACATTGTTAATCGTCTACAAGACAGCTTAATGAAGCTGCTCTGGTAAGGACTCAGCTCTCTCAGTCACATTTAGGAACTTGACAAACATCTTTGATATTTTCTCCCATTACTCTGAACTTTAAAGGTATTTTAGCCTCACATATTTGTTAGCCCTCATAGAAGCTGCTAGTATTCTTTGCTGTTGTTTTATGGTGATCAATTTTCTTGAGATTCAGCTTCTTTTGAGGGCCTGACATGTCTGGCACTTTTCTTTATGTCTGACAGAGGTGCTCACTAAGCAGTAGTTGAAAGAATAAATGAATTCCTTGGAGCACTAGAACCAGTGAACAGCTCATAACTTTGTGATTGATCATGATTTTTGAAGAACTAAAAGTAAATGGATTCACAAGTAGGCGGATAAAGTAATTTGTAATAGGAGGGTAAAGGTAGCTTAAGCATCAAGTATATTTACATAGACTTTAAATGATAATAAATGGAGGAATGGCAAAGCTGGAGCAGTGTCCTGGTCACAGAACCGTAGACTTTAGGGTATCTACTCAGATCCTCCCACTTTTTTGTTGGTTGCACCACACAGCTTGCAGGATCTTAGTTTGAACCCACGCCCCCTGCAGTTGAAGCACTGAGTCCTAACCACTGGACCGCCAGGGAATTCTGAGATCCTCCTGCTTTTTAAGTAAAGTTTAGAAGAAAGAAGTGATTTGTCCATGGCACTGTATCTGGTGGTCGTGCCTGAAATAGAATCCAGAATGGCTTCCCTAAATCTGCCTTTCGGTTGCTACTTTTGGAGCCACATCCATCAGGAACCCCTCCAGAAGATCTGCAGATGCTCTTAGAGCTTTCAGTGTCCAAAATACTATTGTTTCAAAGTCTTTGGCGAGCAACTCTTCCCGAGGCTTTGCCGGTTAATGAAGCAGAGAAAAAGAAGTGCTAGCAGCAGAAGAAAGATTAGGAATGTAAGAAGGAGAGGGCCAGGAAATGTGGGGACACTGGTAATGGTAGTGGGGGAGTATGTCTGAGAACCAAGGCAGTGGTGGCACAAGTTGTTACGGACTGAATATTTGTATCCCCCTCAAATTCACATGTTGTTGCCCTGACCTTCAGTGTGGTGGTATTTGGAGATGGCCTTTGGGAAATAATTATATGAGGTCATGAGGGTGGACTTCCATGATTGGATTGGTGCCCTTACGGGAAGATGAAGAGACCAGAGCTCTCTTTCCTCCATATGAGGACACGGTGAGAAGGCAGCTGTCTACAAGCTGTCAGATCCACTAACACCTTATCCGTGGACTTGCCAGCCTCCAAGACTGTGAGAAATAATGTCTGTTGTTTGAGCCACCCAGTCTATAGCATTTTGTGATAGCAGCTTGAGCAGACTAAGACACATGTCGATGCTCTGAGAGTTTGGAGAAGCCCCTTTGTGCTGCTGGAGCAGAAAATAGATACAAGTTTCTAGTGAACCAGATATTCCAGAGAGTATTTACAAACCTATTCAGAGGTTGCTTTTTTATTTTTAGGGATGTATTTGAACTGGGACGTGATATAAAGTGGGACATTTTTTTCCCTGAGTATGGAGAGGCAGAGAAAATTACCCTCAGAGAGAGAAGAAGCAACCTCACAGAGCAGAGCAAAGGCAAGAAGTGACCCCCAGTGCTAGAGGGTAGAATATCTGTTCCTGCGCGCTTCCCCATCTAAGCCTCATTCTTCCTGTTCCTCCTACTTTACTTAAGCTAATTTAAATGAGTTTTTGTTCCTTGCAATCAGGTAGTCCCTGGCTAATATCTAGGGTGATGAATTGCAGTTTTTCGCCTTCCTTCTCCCACAACAAACCCAAACACCTAATCCAAGAAAATTAAGAAAAACAAAATAATGAACAATGAATGCAGCAGCAATTAAGCACTTATGTGAAATTCTGCTGTCATTACTTGTTTGCAAACTGGTCTTCCAGACTGTCATTTATAATGATACTTACATATCAGAACACACTTTGAGTTCTCAACACCCAAGTCAATAATTTTAAAACTTGTTTTAAAGTTAATTTCTGTGTGTATATGTGAAATAACTTGGTCCATTTGCAAGTTAATGGTATATATAGTGTAAAGAATATGGACAGTTTTGCTCTCTGGTGGCTGAATCCCTAGTAGCTGTGGGATACTGGATGAGTCAGTTAAGTTCTTTGGATGTCAGTTTCTTTCATCACTCCTAAAATGGGGACAAAAATATTCTCACCATCAGATGGTTATGAGGGGTAAATGACTTAGTCTACATAAGTTACAACTGTTTGACTCATAATGGCTCTTAACAAATGGTTATTCTTTACTTCTCTTTTTTTGTTTGTTTTTTTGTGGTACGCGGGCCTTTCACTGCTGTGGCCTCTCCCGTTGCGGAGCACAGGCTCCGGACACGCAGGCTCAGCGGCCATGGCTCACGGGCCCAGCCGCTCTGCGGCATGCGGGATCTTTCCAGACCGGGGCACGAACCCGTGTCCCCTGCATCGGCAGGCGGACTCTCAACCACTGCGCAACCAGGGAAGCCCCCTAGGGAAGTCCCCTCTTTTTTTTTTTAACCATGGCCAGGTGAGTTCCATCCATTGGCATAAATGTTAGTCCTCTACTTAGGTAAGAACTTCAAACACATCAATTATTTTGTTTATTTTTGCTAAGCTCCAAATAGATGACAGTTGACTTTTGCATTACTCATAACCCTCTTTCAAAATGTATTTCCTCATATTATTTCAAATGAATTATTTCATTATTCCCTAAGAGAAGAGGGATTTTTCCAAAAAGGCAGTTAACTAAACGTACATCTTAACTCAAAGAGTTGCCTGTAAATAATCTCTGTTTTTTATAGAATGATGACTATAGCATGAAGGAAGGAGTAAGATCTCTTACTCTTTAGGAAAGGAACAGGGACGGCACCCTCTTAGAGTCTTTTTATAGTCAGCTAGAGGGATCCTGACTTGATTTCAGTGTGATTTAGTTTGTAACTGGATTAAACTTTGCCCTCCATTAAAAACCAATCGTCTGACTTGCCCTGCAGGGATTTTGCTTTTATGAACAAGACTTCATTTCAGAGCTCCCTTTTTTTCCTTCTGGATGAGTTATTTAGCCTACAGCTTTCCTGGGTTTTCCTTATTGGTGTCTCCTTATCTTAATTTGAATATGGACATGAGTAAATTATAGATTCCCTGTTGGCTATGGCTTTGTTCTTTGGAGTGGAGATGAATTTCTCAAAGTTCTTTTCATCACATATCCTGTGAATTCTATTGCTGGAAAAGTTGAGAATTACTATGCAGAGTATGAATCTGGGTTTAAGAAGAGATTGGAACATGTTTTAATAGCAGATGTAACATAATCATCATGCAGATTATTGGGAGAAACGGCTCCATGACTCACATGGGCCATCAGAGTACCCGTGATTAATTCTGAGAATGTAAAGCCCATACCCTATTTCTTCTGTACTTATTATAAGCCTATACACATGTACAGCTTGATAAGTGTGCTTTCTAATAACATTGCATTTTAATGCGTGGACAGTAGTCAAACTTTTACACGTGAGTATGCCACAAGGCATTCATTTTAGGAAATCAGCTCTCATAGTTTTGCAACAGTAATAATATTAACAATAGAAATAAGACTGAAAAAACAACAAGAATAATGGGATTACTACCTCCTGAGCACTTAGTTTATACCCAGCATTGTGCCAAGCATGTGACGTGCTCATTGCCTCTTAACACTCAGAGCCACCTTTTAAAATAGGTTCTACTGTTATTTCCTCTTTACCATTGCTAAAGTCAGATTAAGTTACCTGCCCATGGACACATAGCTGGTATACGGTGCAGTGAGGTTCAAACCCAGGCAGTCTATTCTGCTGGGTAATTCCACCAATACTTGGCATCTAATTCCACAGAAAAGTTTTAGTTAGCAAAGTCAGATTGAATTTATTAGTGATGTGAGAACTATTTAGCAAATAGGAAATTTAGAACAGTTGGAAGTATCTCAGTTAGTGACAGATGTTGTTGAACACAAAAGTTCTTATAGACTGCTTGCTTCATTGGTCAAATTCAATTTTAGAAAGGTGCTGATTCACTGACACAGTTGTTTTGCCTTATGGCCAGATGCTTGTTCAATACTTGAGAATGTTTCCTTCTGATTCAGTCTAATGGGAAATTAACAAGTGACTTTTGGGGAAAGCAAAAAATATGAAAGGGCTGGGGTAAGTTACAGATAACATTGTTCATAAAGGAGCTACCAGCCCCTTACCCCCACCCCATCCTCAGCCTATGGCATCCCAGTGATTGCCAGTTGCTTTGTCTTGGTTGACACAAAACTTTGTTGTTTGTCCAACTGTTGCCAAGTGACACTTTGTCATTTGCATAGCCAGGAAGTTCTGGAAAATAGGGCTCCAACATTTCCCTGTATTATTTTTATAGTAATTAGGAGTAAAAATTATTTTTAGATTTCTGGCTGGAGTTATTTATCGCAGCTTCTATTTTAACTTTGTAAATAAAGTTCTATTTCCTGGTTGCTTGGAATAAGAAGTTTATGACTTATACTATCTCCTGGAAGATGAAGGGGATTTCTGTGTGACTTTTATGAGACAACTTCCAGGACTGAGTAGCAATGAATACTTCATGGAAAAGCATTTTCAGTGGGAACATATATGGGAAGAATTACTCACTATCACTCACTATACCTGCAGAAGTATAGCACTTTTCTTGTTTTCATTGTTTAAAATGTATAAAGATTGGTAATTTCTATGGAATCAGAAAAATCCCTACTTTGTTCTGATAACTTAGTAGAACAAAGGACTACATGTTGCTTTGGCTCTAAATCTTTCTTGGTTTCACATCCAGCTCTGGTTCTACCTCAGTATAGTGAGTATATTTCACCTTTGAATTAAGCCAGAATTCATTAGGAGGGTATTACAATGCGCCTATGTATTACTTCTCTTGCTTTCTTAGAATATTACTCTTTTAAAATTTTACTGTTTATTGTTCTCTTCGATAGGATCTCATTAGGTTTGGCTTGGAAAGGAAGGGCTTGATTTAGATCAAATCATTTGACATGTCTTGTATATGCTTGTGCGCTAATAAGCAGTGTGAGAAGGATTCAGAAATGAACTAGATATAATCTATTCCTCCAGAATATAGTAGCAGAAAAGTTACCAATGAGAGTCTTGCATGGAAGGAGGAAGAAAGAAAGAAAGAGGAAAGGGCATCTTAAAATATACGTCATCACTTAGAAATCTACTCTGTTTCTCTCCAAAGTTTAGGGTTAGAAATACTGATTTCTTGCCTATAGAATCAACACCAGAAATGTCAGTGAATTAGCCACTATTGACCTCCACCTTGGGAACTTTCAGAATTGAATGTTTCATATTCTGTTCCCTTGGTAGGTTAAAAAATGTTGTTCTGGGGCTTCCCTGGTGGTGCAGTGGTTGAGAATCTGCCTGCCAATGCAGGGGACACAGGTTCGAGCCCTGGTCTGGGAAGATCCCACACGCCGCGGAGCAATTGGGCCCGTGAGCCACAACTACTGAGTCTGCGCGTCTGGAGCCTGTGCTCTGCAACAAAAGGCCACGATAGTGAGAGGCCCGCGCACTGCTATGAAGAGTGGCCCCCACTTGCCGCAACTAGTGAAAGCCTTCACACAGAAATGAAGACCCAACACAGCCAAATATAAATATAAAAATAAATAAATAAAAATGTTGTTCTTACTTGACATATTGCATAAGTTAACAGTTTCTGAAAAACTCTAATTGACTTATCAGAAGCAATCTCTAAATACACAGCAAATGCAAAGTCATAGTCAAAGGAATTTACTGTAAGAAATTTGGTGCCATGTGATTTAAACATTCCTCTAAAATGTGGGGCCTGAGTGTAGTTTTCTCCTGGATTAACAAGACATGAGCTTGAAGTGGGAACAGAGCAGAATGATTGATGGTTTTGTTTGTCCTTTACCCCATTCTCATGGCCTCTAAAGTGCACTTGTTTGTAGTTTGGTTGAACAAGGGAGATGATTAGTCTTTAGTGTGTGACCCTTTCAGTTTTAAGTCTATACCCAGGCTTTTCTCATCTCTGTGAGGTCTTAGAGATAGTTCCTCTGCCAATAGTGACTTGGTATTGGGGGCGTAGGGTGAACCAGTCAAATCTCCATCCACTCAGGTGGATGCTAGCATGCCTCAGTTCCTTGCTGGCTCTTGGCTGGAGGCTTCAGTTTCACTTCCACAGGTACCTCTCATAGGTCTGTTCACAACATGGCAGCTTGTATCCCCCAGAGGAAGTGATGAGGGGAAGGAGAGAGAGAGAGAGAGAAAGATTGAATGAAAAACAAGAGAGTACCCAAGAAGCCACAGTCTTTTACATCCTAATCTCAAAAGTAATGTATCACCACTTCTGCCATTTTCTGTTGGCCACACAGACCAAATCTGATACAATGTGGGATGAGACTTCACAGGGGTGCAAATCCCAGGAGGCAGGGATCATCAGTGGCCATTTGACTACTGGATATCATAGGATGCTGTTTATGATTTGGATAACTTTCTGGTAAAACTTTACTGTTTGTGTTGTGTTGGTATAGGATAGAGTAAGAATAGGGTGTTCAGTGGTGTCCACACTGACTGTTGTCTTGTGACATTTGAAATAATGGCACTATGTTTTATTATGCTTTCAGTCTGATGCTTTTGAACATATGATTAAATTTTACTAAGAGTTGACAACATATCTCAGAGAATGTAGATTTATAACTGGTTGCTGACACATGAATAATATTAATGGTATAAAGTATCCATATAGTGCATGCATACTTAAAAGTAGCTTTATATACTCAGAAACTTTTGGTCAGTTTTAATATGTGGGATTTAAACTTGCCTCTTCTTAACTCTTTCAGAGTTATTAGATTTTTTCTCTTGAACTGTATCCTGTTTACTATAATTCTGCATAAGAATAAATATGCAAATAGCCTGTCTGTAATGAAAATACCTTACTTTAACCCATTTGATGGACCTAAGCTGCTTGAGACCTCAGTGTCCCTATTGTGCCTTGTACAGCAGAAAGGAATATGTGTGTTAACAGGTCCTGACACCACACTGTATTTCATCAGCTACTTTCTTTTGTGAATTAACATCCTTTGGAATATGGTTTATAGATGGGCTATGAAAGAAGTAGAGAGGTTGAGATCTAATAAAATCATGTTAGGACACTAAACAAAACCTGGTGTTTGTACAGAAGAATACTCAAGTGTTTTAAGGAATGGAAGAAAGAATGTGTTCTGGTGATTAAGTAAATCATAATGAGCTTGGTTTTCATGTCCTTATTTTATCCTGGAAGTTAGGAGGAGCTTGGCATCCTGGTGGAATACAAATAGGGATTCAAGGTGATAGGGAGAGGATCCTGGATTTGACACCTCATACTTGAGGTTCAGTGATAACAGAATTTAACCAAGTGTATGTGATAGATTATCACAGTTTCTTCAACAGGGTACTCTGTCCAGCCCTTGGAGGATGACAGCATTGGTGGGAAAAAACATGGCACATAATTTTATTTTATTTTATTTTTTGCATTACGCGGGCCTCTCACTGTTGTGGCCTCTCCTGTTGTAGAGCACAGGCTCCAGATGCGCAGGCTCAGCGGCCATGGCTCACGGGCCCAGCCGCTCCGCGGCATGTGGGATCTTCCTGGACCGGGGCACGAACCCGCGTCCCCTGCATCGGCAGGCGGACTCTCAACCACTGCGCCACCAGGGAAGCCCCAGCACATAATTTTTTTAAAAAAAATAAATTTATTTATTTATTTTTGGCTGCTTTGGGTCTTCGTTGCCACACATGGGCTTTCTCTAGTTGTGGCGAATGGGAGCTACTCTTTGTTGTGGTGCGCAGGCTTCTCATTGCGGTGTCTTCTCTTGTTGTGGAGCATGGGCTCTAGGCATGCAGGCTTCAGTAGTTGTGGCATATGGACTCAGTAGTTGTGGCTCGCGGGCTCTAGAGTGCAGGCTCAGTAGTTGTGGTGCACGGGCTTAGCTGCTCCGCGGCATGTGGGATCTTCCCGGACCAGGGCTCGAACCCGTGTCTCATGCATTGGCAGGCAGATTCTTAACCACTGCACCACCAGGCAAGCCCATGGCACATAATTTTTGATCCTAGGAAAAACTGGGCTCTCCTTCAAGGATACTTTTTTTTTTTCCTATGAAGAGGGTGTTTATAGTGAAAGATCTTGTTCAGAATCCAGTGAAGAACTGATCAGGCAGGGTTAGTCAGAGCTACACCAGAATCTCTAGCAATGTTGATCATATACCTCTTTCAGCCTCTGAAATCTCAGGTTCCAGAAAGTTTTGCTATACTAACCCTTCGCCTACTGTCTATGATGCTATCTGGTGACGTCTTGTACACCACCTTGAGTGACTGTGAGGGATGAACTCTTTAGGAAAAATACAACAAAGCTACAATATAACTTAGTATGAAAAGAAATATTCATTTAGAATGCAAAAAGAAATCAACAAATTATACGTTTCAAAAGGCTATCAGATACCATAAACGTCAAGAAATCTGGAAAAGAACCCAAAATAGCTTCCAGCTTCATGCATTGCAAAACTTTTTTCTCTTTTACCACCCACGAACTTTTGGTGCTAGGCACTGTGGAGCAAGTTCATATCACAGTATTACTTCAGACCATGTGCCTTCAGGACCCAACTGGGTGAACTGGACCTGTGGGTGAGACGTCCATTACTGGAAGTCATTGTTACTCTGTGATTAGCAATAATTATGCACAGAAGTCACTGAAAACCTCATAAATATATTAAACCCAAGCCAAGGGATCCCCAACTCGACTTCCCGTTATCAGGTACTCAAAATTCACATGGCCACTCTGGGGCCTCCCAACATGAAGGACGTGTGATGGAGGGCAAATCAGAATGGAAAGAGACAGCAGTCTGTATCCATGGTAATGAAATTATCTTACTTTTACAAGTTTTGGAAAAACACATGGCCGTAAGAACACAAACTTAGGACTCCTCTCAGAATCTGTGCAAAGTGAAGAGCCCTGAAACTTAAGTGTCTTGAGCATCACTGGAAATCTACCTCTGATGCTCAGACCTGAAACCATTATTCTGAAACATGTTGACTGATCCAGACAGGCTGATCACATTTTCCCTTGACCTTAGGTCTTAACCCTTTAAGACCTGGATTGGTAACCTTAGAAATGTGAATACTTCCGCTGTCCTCATGTCCCTGGTCAGCTGATCCAGATTCAATATACTTGTCTCTGTTGTATTCAGCATTCAGGCCCTGTGTTTTGGAAAGTGAAATGGTGGTATTGATAGAGCCAATGCTGGAATTGGCTGTTAACATCATTTTCTTTCTTTCTGCCTCTTCTCCAGTGGGCATTGAACCCTGAAAGGGCCTAGGAATGCTAATTCAGGGCTTGCTTGCTATCATTTCACACCCATGGAAATGACTTAAGGGTATTTTAATTCTCTGGAGTCAGGGCTGAAACAGCTGACATCTTTCCAATGGAGATAGCGAACTAAGCATGATCAGAAAGTGAAATCATTAGCCTTTTGGATCTTGAGTAACATGAGCATTAACCTTATGAATTTTAAAAAGCAGGCTTGACTCATCTCTACCTCCCGTCATAAACATTTTCTACCAACTCCATATGTATTAAGCATGCATCTTGCAGTATAATGGATATCCCAGGTTGGATTTTAGTTTAATCCATCAAACGTGTCCTTAAGCGTAAGGAACTCTGTGTTACACCCACCCTGGGAAAGATTGTGCCAAATCAGGCAGTCAGGACAGGACAAGTAGAGCTCTGGGGATTCTGGTTTTTCAGGCTATCACATTCCTGTCTTGCTTTTCGTTTTCCTAATTTCAAGTAATTATCATCCTCACTAATCTAACACATAGCACAAAAGCTTAGCCATTCCCCCAGATCTGCAGTTCAGATTTCCTCCTGGTTTTTATGTCAGTTCCCTTCTCCTTTCTTTCATGAATCAATTCCTAGGCGAACAAAAGTCTTGTCTTTCTGGTCCAATTCTGAATTTTCACTCTATGTTGGCAAGATTGTCTTATCTATCCTGGTGGGAGACTTGGGCAAAAGTCAGACCTCCTGCTGGTTACAACATCTGGCTGAACTTGGAAGGGAGTAAACCAGGTAACTTGTGACCAATGTAACCAGTAGGCTAGGTGATGTTTTTGTCTTCCTTTCCTCTTCTATTCTTTCAAGCTCCTGTGCTGTATAACCCAAAATAAAGTCATGTACAACTTATGTATATGTTTAATTTAAAAGCATTCCATGTAAAGATAAAACTGAAATTTTATCTTAAAGAGGTCGATTCATCTAGTGCTTTGGAGGCCAGCCAGGAATGAACTCCAAATGTGAGACAGCAACTGAAAGCACATGCTCTATGTGACTTAAACCTATATTTTCAAATGGCCAATAGAGCAAGCTTCAAATGCTCTGAAGCTGCAACTCGGCTCATATGGAGAGATAAACAGAGGCCCCAAACTGTGCACTGAATATATAAGTCATCAAAGCAATTTTAAAATCAGTTCAACATTTGACCAGGAGCCAATACGGTTCCCCTGTGATTAGAATGACATGCTCAGCCTACTACTATGGGTAAAATTCTGATAGCATTGATCTGTACATACTGGAACCTATGCAGGACATCCCCACCCCTTACTCCCCACCACTTAGAAAAACCATGATGAAGCATTACAACGGAGTATCTGTGAGATCACTAACACATGGGCGCCAGTCAACTGTGAGGGCATTGATGAAATTCTAGTGACTGTGCAAAAGAGCCCCAGACCCCAGAGTGGATGGTATGGTTCCAACCACATTTATAACAAGCAAAAGGAACAATCATCTCTGAATCTACAGATAGTTGAAAATAGGCTTTTTCTAAGGATGGGGAATTTGTTTTGTTTGTGGGGAGAGGGCAGAGGAGAATAGCAGTGACTAAAACCATTGTATGCCCTCATATTTTTAATCTTTATAAGGGAAAATGTAACAAATCTTGCTCATCAGAAGCCCCTTTACCATTGATATTTTCCCTCTTTATATGAGTTCCAGTTCTAAGTCTCTCTTTCTTATTCTAAGAAGTTATCCTGGCTCTTCAAGGTTTAGAGAAGAAGACCTAGTGTGAAAATGGGGTGGAGGAAAATGGGGGCTCGATATATCCAGTTTTGCTTCATCATTTACCTTCTGCTTTGGCTCTTTCATTTTTTCCCACTGAACCTTCAGAAATAATTAACCTGTTTCTTCTTGGGGAAACCAGAAGAGACCAGTGTCTCACCGCTGTGATTCTGATGAGGCTCAAAGCCAAATTTTCTCCTCAGGCTTCATTTCCCCATCTTTCAACCTCATGCTTGTCATCTACAACCACTGCTTTTGCACCTTGCCGCCATCTGGCGTCTCCAGAGCGCCGCCCTGCATTTCTTCTCTAGCATCTCTATGGCGCTCCAGTCATAACAGGCCTCATTGGCTCTGTCCTGGTCCACCACCATCTCCTTCGTTTTCATGCTCCAGGGAGAGACAGGTGACAGAGGGAAGGACTCCCTACACAAGCAGGTACACAATAGAGACTTTGTTCTTTGTTAGGCTTAGTTCCCTCTGTTGGACCATGTGCTGTGTACATTCCTCTACCTGGGTAAGTAATACCTAAAATTGCTGAAGATGCTGGAGCAAAGCCCAGATGAAATGTTACTAAATGAAGGTCACAGATATGATTTGGCCTGCTCCCTGTGGAACCTTCTCAGGAAAGGCACAGTCATGGAAAACTGCTTTTCTTTCCTCCAAGGGTGTGAGGAACAGGCTTGGACCACCTCTAGGGGAAAAAAAATACCTTCATGGTCAGATCATGCCAATGTCCTGCTAAACATCTAAACTCTCTTTCATGGGGCCCTATGTGAGCTTCCCACCTTTCTGAACTCACCCCAGTCTCTTTCCTCCCCTCCCCTTTAAGTCCCATATACACAAGCTATCTGCTCTTCACTCTTCTCTCTGCCTAGAATAATCCTCTCACGTATTTTGCCACCTTCTTGTCCCGTAGTTTTTAGCTTAATTATTACCTCCTCAGTTGGTTGCTTTCATTTCTTACTCCATTTTTTCCCTTGGCAATTATACCTATGTGCGTTTATATTTTAATTTTATTTGTTTACTTATCTTTGTCTTTCCCTGGTAGAGTAAGCTCAAGGCAAGAAGCTTGTTGCCCTATTTGGTGCTGTATCCCAACACCCAAAACAACACTTGGCATGTAAGAGACACTCAGTAAGTAGTTGTGGAATGAAAAATGGATGGATGAATGTGGAATGTCCCCAACAATAGGCCTCCCTCGAAGTGATCTTCCTGTAGAATTATTCCTTTGAAAAAAATTGTTCCCTATTTGGCATTATCAAATTAAGTTTGCCTACTAAAAATTAGGTGCTTTGGCAAATTCAGCAAAACCTTTAGGCTGTGCTTATATAAGATACCATTGAAGGCAACATGAAGTGTCTATAGCTGATTGAAGATTGTGCCTGTTACCAGGGACTTTAAACTTTGTTGAGGGTACTGCTACCTCTTTGGGTGCAGTTTATATAAAATAGGACAGAAAAGGAAAAGCTTAGTGGAGACTAGCATTTATCCTTCTTCCTCTCTGTTCACATCCAAGTCCACCATTTGAAGTTTCTACTTAGTATATTTTGAGTCTGTTAACCAGTCTTTGGACCCATTGCCAAATCTGTAGTTCTCCATCAGCCTCAAAACAGCCTCAAAAACAGCCTCAAAACAGGTCTCCGTCTCTACTCCAAACTGGCTCTCGTCTCTCCTCCAATCTGTTGCTAACTTTTTTTTTTTTTTTTTGCGGTATGCGGGCCTCTCACTGTTGTGGCCTCTCCCGTTGCGGAGCACAGGCTCCGGACGCGCAGGCTCAGCGGCCATGGCTCACGGGCCCAGCCGCTCCGCGGCATGTGAGATCTTCCCGGACCGGGGCACGAACCCGTGTCCCCTGCATCGGCAGGCGGATTCTCAACCACTGCGCCACCAGGGAAGCCCTGTTGCTAACTTTTAAGGTCCTATCTGATCTGACCTCAGCCAGTTTCCCAGCTTTGTCCCCACCCTGCCTCATCCTCAAGCTACAAAGAAGACACAAAGTTAAATATTCACTTCTCTAAATGGCCCATTATCTCACTTGTCATATGGCTTTTTCACAGATAACCCCCTTGCCTGGAGCTCCTGCTTACATCCGGACTTAATGTCCTGTTCTCCGTGAAGCGTTCCTTGATCCCAAAGTCTGTCTGGTTAGACGCCTGCCCCTCACACCCCAGGTTCCCACACCATCTCCCTTTCGAGTGCTCATGATTCTGTTTGTTCTTTGCTTGTCTGTTTCTCTCATTCGCTTGGACCCTCCTTGAGCACAGGGACAGTATCTGGTTGAAAAGAAAAAAATGGGCAAAAGAAATAATTAATACATGGATGATTCAGTAAGGAAGTATAACTAATATGCTGTAGGATTTACAAGGAGGAGATCATTGAAGACACCATGGAGAAATGACATCTACTCTGGGCTTTGAAGGATTACCAAAAACTCTCTACAATCAGGAAGGAAGTATGAAATATTTGAGGCTGAGGGCAAGGGCAAGGAGTCTGGCATGGTTAGAAGGGTGTAGAGGACGATGAAAATGGCTTAAAGCTAGATCACTAAGAGCTTTGAAGGCTAGACCACGGAGTTAAGACTTATTCTGAAGACCAGAAGGATTGTTTCTCCATAAGTGTGTGGTGTGAACTGGTTTATGGATCAGAAAGGGTGAATGGGGTGAAAGATGGGTGGCAGAGGTGAGGGGCTGAAGGTAGTAAAGCCATTGGAGACCACTTCAATAATCCAGGTGAGGGATAAGGGGGCCCTGGGCTGAGACAGGGCTGGGGAGCGGGTGGGTGAGGTGGGGGGAGGCATGAGAAACATCGTGGAAGGAGAACAGACAGCGTGTAGTGTGCGAGAGGAAGAGGAAGGGTTGATCAGTAGGGAGGATGGTAAGGCGGATGTGCATTGGGGCTGCCAGGCTGAGTGTTGCAAACAATAGTCCACTGTACGAGTCTCTGGTCAGCACCAGCGGGGAGGGTGCGATCCACGCCGTGCCCTGCAAGTTAAAAAAACATTCAAAAAAATGTAGCAGATTCTGTGAAGGGCAAGGAAGAGGCCTGGAAACCTTGACTAATGAGAAGTGGACTGAAAAAAAAAACAGAGTCATTTCGTTTGGCACCAAAAAGAAAAAAAAATGTCAAGGGGAGATGTGATGGCTTCTCTCCTGTGTTTGAAGACTGGCCTATAGAAGAGATATTACGCATGTCCAGAGGGCAAACTAAGGCTGAGAGTGAGCTAGAGCTTAAAGCAAAGGCATGTTGTGGCTCCGTACGGTGGGTGGGTGGGTGGGGGGACCTTTCTAAACTGTAGAGTTGGAAGCGGCCTTGTCATCTGAAGAGCTTACAGATGACAATAGGCCAAGCAGAGAGTAAGAGATCTTGTTGGGACACATAGAAGGGGGTTTGGGGGATAAGATGGGAGATTAGACTAAGGTCCTACAACCTCAGAGACTTGATGTTTCCCTCCATTGATGTCCTAATTCACACCATCTTTTTATCATATAGTATTGAAAACAGAGACTGTGGCTAGGAAATCTAGGCAGGGAAGAGGAAATGTATTAGGAGGACCACTCTGGTGCTCAGGGAGAGGGGGCTTGGGGTGTGAAGTACCCTCTGGGGTACTTGCAGACTTGCACACTCCTTGCCGCCTCCCTTCCTTCTTCTCTCCATAAACCATGGAATTGTTCTCTGAGCTGATGTGGCTGTTTTGCTCCCTGTGTGCCAGCCATATGGCAGTCAGGAAATATCCCCACTCATTAAACCCTGAATACTTCTTTCTTCAGTGTTTTCAGACATAGAACAGGGCAAATCCAGTGTTGGGTCTCTGTCTACAGGCAATCTCCGTTTCCCTCTCCTGGGGTTCTGTTTCCCATTCCCACCTTCTCTTTCCCACTTACCTAACTAACTAGTTATCCTTCTCTCATCCTAGGGCTTTGTCAGCCATTGATAAATTAGATCTTTTTTGAGGATCTGGAGATAAGGGAATATGCCAAACTCTCAATTGAAATATCAATGATAGTAAAGATTTTATCATTTATGTCACTAGAGCTAATATTTCTCTCTTGCTAATTAGGGCCAGGCCTCGAAACAACCCTATGAGGTGAAGAAACGGAAGCTTGGAGAAGTTAGGTAAATTGCCCAAAGTCACACCCCTAGTAAGAGGCAGAGTCGAGGTTCTGTGTCTGACTTCAGAGCCTCCTCGACCCTAAATCCTAAACTATCCCACCTCGTTTTTCCTGGTATAAGGCTTCAGATAACTCTACCTCATAGACAGATGGTCTTCAGACTTCCACTGTCTCTTCAGACTGAAGACTCCCTGGAAGCAGGGAACTTTAATAACTGCATTGTCCAATACACAGTATGAAAAAAATAATTAATATGGTTTATAGGTTGAAATGATGCTAGTTTGGACATATTGGGTTACAAAGCTAAGGAGTTTAATTTCACCTGGTTCTTTTTACTTTGTAAAATGTGGTTATTAGAAGACTTAAAATTACATGGTGTGTGGCTCTTATTGGTTTTTGTTGGACAGCACTGCTTTAGAAGGGGGAGTCCAGGACTCTTCCCTGAGACCAACTCAAGTGTTGTATTAAGAAGCTTGCAAAGGGAGGAAATTAGGGAGAAAACTGGAAACTAAATCCCTTTAAATTCTATGAATGATATTACATATGACCAAGACTGCCACTTCACCACGACTCTATATTCCTGGTCTCTTTCCTCCCCTCGACTCTTAAAGGTTTTGGTTTAAAAAATGACTTCATGCTCACAGGACAGGTCCCTTTGTCCTGCCCTGCTTACTAGAGAGCCTGTTCTGAGGCTGAGAGCACAGCTGCCCTCCCAGCTCTACTCCTTTTGTCCACATGGTTCCCATTCTGTACTGCCCAGGGCTGAAGGGCTGTCTGGGGTGTTGATATATAAAGGCACAAAAGCATCCCTGGAGATGTAATGAGAGGGGGAAATTCATATTGACCAGAATTCCTTTCTGGGTGAGAATTGTTTGGATGGAATTGTTGGAATAATTTGGTGTCATGCTCTCTGTGGAGCAGGGTAAGGAACCTAAGGGCCTTCAGGAGGACCTAAAGTTACTAATTCGCCTTCCGAAGAGCCTAGATTTGGTTCATTGCTGGGCTTTTGTTCTGCTGAGTTGTGAGTGCAAGTTTGAGGCAAGAGGTGAATTGCTCAGGAGAGTGGAGAGGTGGGAAGTGGTCACATGGATTCTCCCTCTCCTCTTAATTCATCCAGCAGGTGTTCTTCTGTCAAGAATTTAGTGAATACCCATTGGCTGAGAAAGCAAACTATTAGTCCCTGGGGCACCCACATGTCTTAGCCTGGCACTGGCATGCTCTTATGAAAAGTATTTTCCTTATGGTTGCTTTCTCTGCCTGACCTGGCTTGGTTAGGACCACATATATCCGTGGATGAAGAAATGACAGAGCTGTGTGTGTGTGCATGAGGTTTCCCTGTGCCTTGAGAGACCATCTTCAAGAAAGCAAGGCAGGAGCCAAGGCTGCAAACTAGACTATTGACTCCTAGGATTTAGTAAATAGAACTTTTGCATTAATGAGAAATGCAAACGAATACATCGTCATATGAGCCTGTGAGGCCAAAGTAACAATGGAAGATGTAGAGGGAAAGCCAAGGAAATATTTGCTCAAACTGTAATCCAGCCAGTCAATATGAAAAGAAAGGAAGTCTGTGACAGACTTAGAGAACGAACTTATGGTTACCAAGGGGGAAGGGTGGGGGGAGGATAGATTGGGAGTTCGGGATTGACATGTACCCACTGCTATATTTAAAATGGATAACCAACAAGGACCTCCTGTACAGCACAGGGAACTCTGCTCAATATTATGTAACAACCTAAATGGGAAAAGAATTTGAAAAAGAATAGCTACATGTGTAACTGATCACTTTGTTGTGCACCTGAAACTAGCGCAACATTGTTAATCAACTATACTCCAATATAAAATAAGTTTAAAAAAAAAAGAAAGGAAAAAAAAAATTCATCAGTCTGGTTTCTTGATCTACTTCTAACCCAAGAACCATAAGCAGATTCTATTCTTTTCTGTACCTAAGGAATAGCACCGTCTTTAACTCCTTTCTCATAGCCCCTCTCCACCCTCCCCAAGCACTTAAACCGGTATTCTGCATCCAGTAGATACTGACTACATAAAGACAAGGGACTGAAAAGGAACTTCTTGTCAGGGTCTGGCAGTGAGGTGCCTCCATGATCAATCTTAGTCGGCCTGGACCCCCAGGACTGATTCAGAGTTACTCTCTGTCTAGAATCTGAGTGTGACTTGAACAGGCCTATGGCTGTTTGCCATTTGCTGAGCCTAAAACTGCAGGACCTGATCGTGCGTGTGATCAGGTAGAAGCAGGCTGTCTGAGCCGTGGGGCCCGGCTCTTTGAGTTGTGCCTGGAGAGTGTGTGAGATACAGCAGCTCTGCACTTATGGGCCACTTAGCTCCCAAAGCAGATGTGGGTTGATGAGTTTGCCGAGCTGCAGGGAGTTGTTCTGGGCTTTCTTAAGAGATCTGAAGGACACAGAGTCACGCTTCTCTGGAGGGTGCCTGGGCATCAGCCCAACATTGTGATGGTGACTTGTCATCTTTGTGACCCTTGTGTGGGTCTGCTCTGTGGAGATGCCCGTTCCTATCATTTCTATGTAGGAAGTCAGAAAAGTGCCGAGAGGAATGCACTCCTTCCAAAAATAGTCACAGATTGTAGTGAACATGGTAGCGGCAATTTCTGGTGATATTAGTTGTATTAACAAATACTTAAATGGGGCTTGCTGTGCGTCAAGTACCATTCTAGGCACTTTGCATATACCAAGTTATTTATTTCTCAGAATCCGTTATTATTGTTGTCCCCATTTTGTAGATGTGGAAACCAAGGCACAGAGAGGGTAAATAATTTGTCTAAGATCACACGTTTGATAGATAGAATAATGTGAATTCAAGCAGAGTCTGGACTCTTAATCACTATACACTAGTTTGCCTTTCACTGTGTATTTACCCTCTAAAACACTTTTTGTTTGTTTGTTCACTCAGACCGCAGTGGGGGAAAATGTGTGGCGGTATTTAGCAGTCACAAGCAAATTTATCACAGGGACCAATAAAAGCTTCAGCCCTAGGCAGAGGCCTCTACATCTCTGCACAGAACTTAGGAGTGCTTAGTAACTTAGTGACTTAGGAATGCTCCTTAGACCAAAAGGATGACTGATGTGAAATGTGTATGCCTGTCTTGGTGGTATGTGCATGGTGGTAAACTGAGTGGGCCTCACTTGCATAGACAGGTCTCTTTGGCCCTGGCTGTGTACTCGTGGCCCCTGACACGGGGTCTGTGTAACTTCATCTAAATGCAAATCCCACGGTTTGGATTTTGATAAAAGAAAGGAGTCTTAAAACCTACTGACCTCAAAAATCTCGTGATCATCCTGTGCAGACTTCGAAGGTTTGATAAGGCAGACCAAGGGGAGAAGGAAAGAGCAATGACTCCACAAAGGGTCACCAAACCAAGAAGTAGCGATTTCTTATCAGATGATCTAAATCTCCCTTCTAAAAGAGAGAGAGAGAAAAATAAATTCAGGAACTATTTCTTGGGTAGAAAGATTAAGAAAGTTTGCCCAGTGTAAGCATGTCACTGAAATAGTGTGGTTTAATGTTTGTGAGAGTGTGCACTGCAGACCTAGTTAATTTATTTAGATTTAGTATGAAAATATGGAGGTCGTGTATGTGTGTGTGTGTGTGTGTGTGTGTGTGTGTGTGTGTGTGTGTGTAACTTAAAACAATGTTAGTAATGTTGGGGATTAGGCCAAAGGGATGGATTGTGTAGTCCCATAATCTCTTCCCGGTCAGCCATCTCCTCAAGTCCTTAGAATGAACAGACACAAATTTTAACTATATATTAAAAAAAGGGGGGGGGTGTAATGTTAGTGGATCAGGAATAATGAGGAATCTCTGCGAGTTTGAATTTAAATGAGATCAGATTGAAGAAGGTATGCACAGCCCAAAACTGATTCAGGAGAGGATGAGGAAGGATGTGAAAATGGCCCCAGGGGAGCTGGAGCTGAGAGGCAGTGGGTGGGGACAGGAGGGGAGTTGTGTGAAAGCATCCTGGAGGCGAGTGTCTTCCTTCCCTTTTTTACATAATAAATAGCTGCAAATCTGGGAGGTGGGGTGAGGCCCAGGGTGGTTGATGAAGCATACAAGGGACGATGACCCCCTTGACCAGAAATCCAGGTTGGCCGTGGTTTGGAGGCAGGCTGTGATCATAGACAGGCTAGTGGGAAACAGCTAATAAAATGATGACCTCATAACCCCAAATCAGGACACATTAAAGGAGGATAGTCATGAAAAACAGGCATAGTGTTTTACAGAAAAAAAAAAAAAAGGAATATCTGAAGGGATATAATTATATGTATAATTAGTATTTTCAGAGAACTGTATGAAAGTAGTGTTCTGTACCCTATCAACCTATCGTTCAAATACGAAGGTAAAATAGGACATTTTAAACAACGAAACACTTTATTATTATTTTTTACATATTTATTTATTTGGCTGCACCAGTTCTTAGTTGCGGCATGTGGGATCTAGTTCCCTGACCAGGGATGAAACCCGGGCCCACTGCATTGGAAGCGTGGGATCTTAACCACTGGACCACCAGGGAAGTCCCCAAAACACTTAAAAATATGTCACTTGTGGGCTTCCCTGGTGGCGCAGTGGTTGAGAATCCGCCTGCCGATGCAGGGGACACGGGTTCGGGCCCTTGTCCGCGAAGATCCCACATACCGCGGAGCGGCTGGGCTGCTGTGAGCCGTGGCCACTGGGCTGGGCCTGCGCGTCTAGAGGCCACAACAGTGAGAGGCCTGCATACCGCAAAAAAAAAAAAAAAAAAAAAAAAAAAAATGCCACTTGTGAACATTAGGTGAAATAATTAATAGAGAATATACTTTAGCAATATTAAAAATAAGCTCAAAAGGAAGATATGGAAGCAGTACTGAGCAAAAAAGCATAATTTGTAACTGAATATTAATTATTTAAAATATAATAAAATTATATTTTAGATTTGAGAACTAAAATCTCATAATTTTAACATGGAGCTCGGGTAAAGGGAGAGGACAGGAGGTTATAAGTATGCATTACAGCTAGATAGGCTTCAATAGATAAATGTAAGTTTTACATAAATTTCACATGTTTGAATATATATGTTAGATATTTGAGTAGAACTACTCAGATAGAAGAGATAGGAGATATCACTTCTAACCAATTAAAGGAAGAACATGGAATCAAAACAATATGTAAAACAAATATAATCAATCTAATAAACTTATCAAATAGTAAAATAAGAATAAATAATGCACAGTAAATATAATACACATAAAAATAATGTTTGGGACAAATACAAAGTATGAAAAATAAATGTAAATGGTTTAAGTAACTCTGTTTAAAACAAAGAACTACAGCTAAGAAAAATGAATATCTAGTTTTATGTTTTTTATGAGACATAAAATGAAATGACCCAAGAAAGATGAAAATATATGGATGAGTAAAGATATTCTAAGCAAATATGAATTAAAAACCAATAATGATGACAAAAGCTACTGTAAGGTATTAGTATTAGACAAAATAGAATTCAAGGCTAAGATTATTTAAAGAGAAAAGCAATACACACCATGTTGAGAAAGATTCAAACCAACAAGTGTACCTGTCATGAGCCTTTATGAGCGCCAATGTAAAATTACCTAAGGCAGAAATCACGAAAAGTAGGAGCAAATGTACATTTAGATTGTTTTAGAAACTGACAGGTCAAGTTAGTGAAGTTTAAAATAAAACTATAGTGAGGGCTTCCCTGGTGGCGCAGTGGTTGAGAGTCCGCCTGCCGATGCAGGGGACACGGGTTCGTGCCCCAGTCCGGGAGGATCCCACATGCCACGCAGTGGCTGGGTCCGTGAGCCATGGCCGGGGGGCCTGCGCGTCTGGAGCCTGTGCTCCGCAACGGGAGGGGCCACAGCAGTGAGACGCCCGCGTACCGCAAAAAAAACCCAACCAACCAAACAAAAAAAACTATAGTGAGTTTGAATAATAATTATCAAGCTTGATGTCCTTCAACTATCAGGATCATGAGTTGGTACGTGGGGCTATACAGTACAGGATTAAAGACACATTTTGTTTCACAATTTAGACCGTCACAGAGGCCCTTCCTCCATCCCTCCGTTCTTCGATTTCTGTCTTCTTTTCTTTCTTCTACCTGCCTACCTACCTATTTTAATTGATTTGTCCTAAACGATTCAAACACTACAAAGGAAAGGGAGGATAAAGTCTTTCTCCTCCCCCATCCCTCAGTCTCCCAGTTCTCCACTCCGGACTCAACTACTATTTTCAATTTATGTATCATTCAGGATAATCTATGCAAATATAAGTTATACCAGTATGTATGTATCTATGTATTTCTGCTTTTTTAAAATGCATGCATTAAGAGGGAGGGGATATGGGGATGTATGTATACATAAAACTGATTCACTTTGTTGTACAGCAGAAACTAACACAACATTGTAAAGCAATTATACTCCAATAAAGATGTTAAAAAAATAAATGAAATAAAATTCAGGCATTAGACATGTGCATTTCCCCATGTTAGTAGTTTTCCATAGCATCATTTTTTTCACATTTAATATAATTAGATTTATTTCTTAATCCTTTTTTTATTTTTAATTTTTTAAGTTGAAATGTAGTTGATTTACAGTGTTTCAGGTGTACAGCAAAGTGATACATATATATTCTTTTTCAGATTCTTTTCCATTATAGGTTATTATAAGATATTGAATATAGTTCCCTGTACTATGCAGTAGATCCTTGTTTATTTTATATACAGTAGTGTATAGCTATTAATCCCAAATTCTTAATTTATTCCTCTCCCACCCCTTTCCCCTTTGGTAACCATAGTTACCATAAGTTGTTTTCTATGTCTGTGAGTCTATTTCTGTTTTGTAAATGAGTTCATTTGTACCATTTTTTTTAAGATTCCACAGATAAGTGATATCATATGATATTTGTCTTTGTCTTTGACTTACTTCACTTATTATGATAATCTCTAGGTCCATCCATGTTGCTGCAAATGGCATTATTGCATTTTTTATGGCTGAGTAATATTCCATTGTATATATATGTACCACATCTTCTTTATCCATTCATCTGTTGATGGACATTTAGGTTGCTTTATGTCCACAGCATCATTTTAAAGTTCTAAATAAGGTTCTCTTGCATGAGTGTGTCTTTTTTTGTGACCATTAGGAGTAATGTGTCTATGACCATCCTTATACATATATTGGTGACCAGTTCTAAAAGTGGAATCAAATGTAGATCAATGGAAAGAAACATTTTTAAGACTTTTGAATATGTGTTGCCAAGTTGTTTTCTAGAATGTTTTCTTGTATTTTTATTGTGAATTCAACATCAGTTACCCAGGTACTAGCATAAGTTTGTATTTAACAAGCGAATAAAATCTTAGCTAAGAAATTTGCTAGTGATGAACTGAGGGTTAAGGTATACTAAACCGCTTTCAAGTTGAAGACCCAGGCCTGTTCTTGTGTATTCAAATTTATCAACCCAAATTTGCTATGGCCAAGACCAAGCTTTATGTGTGTGCATTTTTTCACCCTAAACTTGAGGATAAAAAGTGGGAGGGAGATGAATGACGTATTCAGTATTCCTTGGCTTGCTCTGAAGTTTAGCCTTAAATGTACTTTGCACCTTGCTAATAGGGTGAAGAGAAATACTCTTTAGAGGGAGTGACAACATGGCAAAGTTTTATTTTAGAAGGGTCTTTCAACTCTTTTAAATGAGTAAAGCAAGAAGGCAACCAAACTTGTTTCACAGCATAAAGCACCATATTTAGGTTTGACCATGGGACTATGTCAGTGGTTCCAAAAAGACAATTGTCCCTTAAATATACCCCTAATATACTACCAACAGAAGGATTTCCTAGAAAAATGAACTTGGAATTGGAAACTACTACTTATTATATCAATATCCTGAAGATTCATAATTCATATTAGCATATTAATGGCTCTGACAAGCCCAATTAAAAAACCCCTTAACTTCATTTCTCTTAGCATTTTTGAAATTTATTTAATCAATAACTCACACCCCTTTTAAAAACATGTAATACCTGTTTAAATGGCCTCAGAATGAGTGTTCTGGGGAAAATATTTTTAATAATGTTGGTCTATAATGTGGTAGATTCATTGAAATAATACCAAAATATTTTTTGGGTACAATTTCCTAGTAGCTATCTTCAAACTGTTGAATGGCAAGGCTGGTATTTTGGGACCCGTCATTCAGATAAGTCATAGAAATGAATCATGCTGAATTATATGGCTTTAGCTTCTCTTGTCTCTGTTGACTTCATCTTGATACTAAGTTATAATTAGCTATTCTCTCTAATTACAACAGATGTTAAAGAAGTTCCGTGATTTTCTTCAAACACCTGTGAACAGATATAGGCTACATGACTCAGTAATACTTTTTTGTAGACTTGCCATTTCTACATTCAGTCTGATCAAAGTCTATCAATATGTATCCATTTATCCTTGAAAAGACACGTTGAAGCAGGTAAGAGGATTGCTAAGAGAAGGAAGAGGAAGCGATTGTAGGACACAGCCCACCTCACACAGCCCATCTATTAGTCTGACAGCTGTTGTATTACCTGATCAATAATGCCTGACAGAGACCCCTTAATTCTGCTCACTGGTAACTAACGGGAAATACCTTAATTATATGCCATGATTTTAAAAATTGTAAATAGCATAGATCAGTCTTCTTACTTCACTCACTACCTTTGTCTCACTTCGATTCTATATTATGCTGTAAATTACTTGTTAAAAAGATTTAAAATGAAGTTTTATTTTATTAATTTTTACGTCTTTATCACTTGCTTTTGATTAAAATGGGCAGATATTCGTTATAAAGAATTAAAACAATCAGAAGCACCTAAAGTAAAAAGAAAATGCTCACCTTTCCCCTAACCCTACTATTCAAGGAGTAAGCAGTGCTAATAGTTTGCTGTGTATACTTTCAATCTGGATAAACATTTATGTTTTTATATATTTATCCATATATGATTTTTATTTTCACAAAAATCTCATTGCTGATTGTATGTTCCTAGAGCTTATTTTTTTCCCCCCTTAATTTTTTTTTTTTTTTTTTTTTCTGGTGGTATGTGGACCTCTCACTCTTGTGGCCTCTCCCATTGCAGAGCACAGGCTCAGCGGCCATGGCTCACGGGCCCAGCCACTCCGCGGCATGTGGGATCCTCCCAGACTGGGGCATGAACCCGTATCCCCTGCATCGGCAGGAGGACTCTCAACCACTGCCCCACCAGGGAAGCCTCCCCTTAATATTTTTAACTGTTCCATTTTGGTCTATGTATTGTGCTGACCAAAAGGTTTGTTCATTTTTTTTTCATAAGATGACTCTGGTAGCACTTAGTTGTCTTTAACTTCATTTGAAAGAATTTTGTTAGATTGTATGTGACAGCTGTCATGTCAGTGTGCCTTTTAAAAAAAAAGACTTATCAAAATTGGTGAATTTTTGTGTAGCCTTTTTTTTTTTTTTTTTTTTTTTTTTTTTTTTTTTTTTTTTTTTTGTGGTATGCGGGCCTCTCACTGTTGTGGCCTCTCCCGTTGCGGGGCACAGGCTCCGGACGCGCAGGCCCAGCGGCCATGGCTCACGGGCCCAGCCGCTCCGCGGCATGTGGGATCTTCCCGGACCGGGGCACGAACCCGTATCCCCTGCATTGGCAAGCGGATTCCCAACCACTGCGCCACCAGGGAAGCCCTTGTGTAGCCATTTTAATATTGAAGATGGAAGAAAAACATTTTTGGCACATTATGCTTTATTATTTCAAGAAGGGTAAAAACACAACTGAAATGCACAAGAAGATTTGTGCAGTGTGTGGAGAAGGTGCTGTGACTGATGGAACATGTCAAAAGTGGTTTGCAAAGTTTTGTGCTGGAGATTTCTCGCTGGATGATGCTCCATGGTCAGGTAGACCAGTTGAAGTTGACGGCGATCAAATCGAGATATTAATTGAGAACAATCAACGGAGATAGCCAACATACTCAAATTATCCAAATCAAGCATTGATAATCATTTGCACCAGCTTGGTTATGTGAATCTCTTTGATGTTTGGGTTCCACGTAAGTTAAGCAAAAACTTCTTGACCATATTTCTGCCTGTGATTCTCTACTGAAATGTAATGAAAATGTTTCATTTTTAAAACAAATTGTGACGGTGATGAAAAGTGGATACTGTACAATAATGTGGAATGGAAGAGATTGTGGGGCAAGTGAAATGAACCACCACCAACCACATGAAAGGCCGGTCTTCATCCAAAGAAGGTGATGTTGTGTGGGATTGGAAGGGAGTCCTCTATTATGAACTCCTTCTGGGAAACCAAACTATTAATTCCAACAAGTACTGCTCCCAATTAGACCAACTGAAAGTGACACTTGATGAAAAGTGTCCAGAATTAGTCAACAGAAAATGCATAATCTTCCATCAGGATAACACAAGACCACATGTTTCTTTGATGACCAGGCAAAAATTGGGGAAGTTCTGATTCATCCGCTGTATTAACCAGACATTGCACCTTCGTATTTCCATTTATTTTGGTCTTTACAAAATTCTCTTAATAGAAAAAAATTCAATTCCCTGGAAGACTGTAAAAGACACCTGGAATAGTTCTTTGCTCAAAAAGATAAAAAGTTTGGGGAAGATGGAATTATGAAGTTGCCTGAAAAATGGCAGAAGGTAGTGGAACAAAAGGGTGAATATGTTGTTCAATAGAGTTCTTGGTGAAAATGAAAAATGTGTCTTTTATTTTTACTTAAAAAACCAAAGGCGGGCTTCCCTGGTGGCGCAGTGGTTGAGAATCCGCCTGCGGATGCAGGAGACACGGGTTCGTGCCCTGGTCCGGGAAGGTCCCACATGCCGCGGAGCAACTAAGCCCGTGAGCCATGGCCGCTGAGCCTGCGCGTCCGGAGCCTGTGCTCCGCAACGGGAGAGGCCACAACAGTGAGAGGCCCGCATACCGCAAAAAAAAAAAAAAAAAAAAAAAAAAAAAGAAAAAACCAAAGGCACTTTTTGGCTCACCCAGTAGATCTACATTACTCATTTTACAGCTGCTTAGTAGTTATATGTATATAATTACCAATCCCCCATATATGGATAGTTATTATATATACATTTTTTTTTTTTTTTTTTTACAAACAGTGCACAGTGAACATCATTTAACACCGCAGTTGCATCTTAATTCTAAACTCAAAATGTAAGGTAACAAACCCTAGAAGTGAAATGAACATAAATTCATTAAATCATAGTACTTGGTCTACCACGTGTGATATATGCGATTTATAATACATATTTAGTCTTCCTCCCTGTTTCTGGCAGGGAGCTCCTAAAACCCTTGGAATTTCCTAAGTGATGAGAGCCTTAAAGGTATTTTTTGCTATGTTAATAAGTTGACTTTCAGAAAGCATCTAAGAATGGGGGCTGGTTGCCCAGAGAACCAGTCGTGTGATTAGAGAGTTGGCACTTTAAGTCCTACCCCCAGACCCCTGGAGAGGGAAGAGGGCCTAGAGGTTGAGACTAGCTGCCAATAGGTAAGATTGATTAAATCATTGGTCTTATAGTGAAACCTCCATAAAAACCCACAAAAGAGAGAGTTCAGAGAGTTTCGGGGTTGCTGAACATGTGGAGGTATGGGGAGAGTGGCATACTTGGAGGGAAAGTATGGACGTGCCATGTCCTCTCCCCATACCTTGCCCTGTGCATCTCTTGCATCTGGCTGTTGCTGAGTTATTTCCTTCTGTAATAAATGGGTAACCTAGTAAGTAACATGTTTCTCTGAATTCTTTGAGGTGCTCTACCAAATTAATTGAACCCAAGGAGGGTGTCATGGGAACCTCTAATATGTAGCTGGTCGGTCAGAAGGACAGGAGACAACCTGTCCTTTCGACCAGTGTCTGAAGTGGTGGAGGTGGGTGCAGTCTTGTAGGTCTGAACTCTTAACCTGTGGAATCTGTTGCTATCTCTGGATAAATAGTGTCATAATTGAGTCAAATTCTCGGACACCCTGCTGGTGTCCAAGAATTTCCTGTTGGAGATATGGAGGACATGTTCCCACAGTGGAATTGGGCCCAGAACAGCTTTTGCTATGTGTAGTACAAACCTGCCCTTGTCATACATATGTATGAATGTAAAATATATACAATCATGTATCATATGTAATACATTCATATGCAATATATAATTTAAAGTGTTTTAATTATATAAAAAAGAACGTGTGGTTGAATTCCTCCAAGTGCAGAGATTTTCTTGTACATATGTTTTTGTGCACATGCACAAGAACTCAACATAATTTTCTACATAGCTTTCCAGCCAGGAGGATTTTTATTAAGATGTAAATTTGATTATATTGCTTCCCTGACTAAAACTCTTCATTGGCTTTCACATGAATTTAGACAATATCCCAGATCTCTAACGTGATCCACATGGCTCTACCCTGTTCACCTCTGCCAACCTCTCCAGCTTCATCTGACACTCTTTCCATCACTCACTGACCTTGGGCCAGCCTGGTTTTCTTCAGTTTATTGGATGTGCCTTTGCATATCCTCTTCATTTTGCCTGGAAGATTTTTCTTCCCACTGATCCTTGGATAATCCTTCATGACTGCCAATCCCTAATGTACATCTGGCACCTCCTTTGTTAGTTCTCATGTCAACCACAGTTTTTCTATTAGGATAGTTATAATTTTAAGAATATGTGTATTTGTTGATTTAGTCAACAACCTACATAATTTCTTCCATTAAAACATAAGCCTCATGAACTTTTTACCACTGTATCCTCAGCCCGTAGCACGTAATGGGAGCTCAGTAAGTAAAGATAATAATAATAAACCCTTGCAAGGCATTTTTCAACACTACTCCAAGTGGTATATTTATGAACACATTTAATCCTTACTACAGTCCTAAATTGGTATTACTGTTTTCCCCACTTTACAGATAAGAAAACTGAAGTGTTGAATGGTTAAGTCGCCTGCCCAAGGTCATACAGCTGGTAAGTGGCAGAACTGGGACTGGAACTTAAGTAGTCTGGCTCCAGCATCTGTACTCTTAATCTGCTGTGGTGTCTCAATATTTTCAATAGGAGAGCTTTAATACAGGTCAATAAAAGAAAACCCCTTCTGCAAAAGTGCAGCAACTCTCCACCATTTTTATTTTGTGCAGAGGCTTACTTATTAGTGGAAGACATATTTGCACTATTGGGGTTTAATTTTGAGTTATTTTATCTCTGATCATTAACTTCATCATGTTCAATAAATGTAAAAACAGTATAAATGTTAGAAAGTAACATGGGTCTATTTATTATGGGAACAGTTTGAGTTAAAAATTAAATAATTTAAGAAAAAGATGATTGTGTGTAGAATCATTTTGGACTGCCAAATTTCCCTCTAAAAAGTTACATTGGTTATTTTTTTTTTATTCTTCATAGTTTATGAAAGTGCCTTTTCCCCACACTGTCCCAAACATTGAATACGATTTGTCTTTTACATTTTTGTTACTCTGATGTGTGTTTCAAATGAAGATGTCTTCAGTTAAATGAAAATTGAGCATGTGTGTGTGCTTGGTAAGTGCTTTTTTGCTAAGAGGTTGCTATTTAACAAACTGCATAAATCACTTTCTTTAGGCTTAATAACTGTGTGTGTGTGTGTGTGTGTGTGTGTGTGTGTGTGTGTGCATGTATGTGTGTGTGTAAGCGTCAACATTGAACAATTCTAGGGTTCTATTCACCCAGCACTTACTGTGTTCTTAGTTGTGTGTTAGTAGATCATAAAGATGTATACCACTTGGTTTCTACCCTTAAGGAACATGTAGTTTAGTTAAATACGCCAGAATAACACTTATGACTTAGAGGTAAACAGTATAAAACAACAAATGATTCAGTACTAAACTGTGTACTACAGACCACAGATGACATACCATCAACAATATGTTTTGAGTGCCATTGTATGCAGCCTACTAAGAGAGGCCTTGAAGGGAACCAAGAGAGAAGAGGTGAGGTGTATGTAATCAAGAAAGCATTCCTCAACATAATAAAGGCCATATATGACAAACACACAGCTAGCATCGTTCTCAATGGTGAAAAACTGAAACCATTTCCACTAAGATCAGGAACAAGACAAGGTTGCCCACTCTCACCACTCTTATTCAACATAGTTTTGGAAGTTCTAGCCACAGCAATCAGAGAAGAAAAAGAAATAAAAGGAATCCAAATAGGAAAAGAAGAAGTAAAGCTGTCACTGTTTGCAGATGACATGATACTATACATAGAGAATCCTAAGGATGCTACCAGAAAACTACTAGAGCTAATCAATGAATTTGGTAAAGTTGCAGGATACAAAATTAATGCACAGAAATCTCTGGCATCCTTATACACTAATGATGAAAAATTTGAGAGTGAAATTAAGAAAACACTCCCATTTACCATTGCAACAAAAAGAATAAAATATCTAGGAATAAACCTACCTAAGGAGACAAAAGACTTGTATGCAGAAAACTATAAGACACTGATGAAAGAAATTAAAGATGATACAAATAGGTGGAGAAATATACCATGTTCTTGGATTGGAAGAATCAACATTGTGAAAATGACTCTACTACCCAAAGCAATCTACAGATTCAATGCTATCCCTATCAAATTACCACTGGCATTTTTTACAGAACTAGAACAAAACATTTCACAATTTGTATGGAAACACAAAAGACCCTGAATAGCCAAAGCAATCTTGAGAACGAAAAATGGAGCTGGAGGAATCAGGCTCCCTGACTTCAGACTCTACTACAAGGCTACAGTAATCAAGACAGTATGGTACTGGCACAAAAACAGAAATATAGATCAATGGAACAGGATAGAAAGCCCAGAGATAAACCCACACACATATGGTCACCTTATCTTTGATAAAGGAGGGAAGGATATACAGTGGAGAAAAGACAGCCTCTTCAATAAGTGGTGCTGGGAAAACTGGACAGCTACATGTAAAAGTATGAAATTAGAACAATCCCTAACACCACACACAAAAATAAACTCAAAATGGGTTAAAGACCTAAATGTAAGGCCAGACACTCTCAAACTCTTAGAGGAAAACATAGGCAGAACACTCTATGACATCAATCACAGCAAGATCCTTTTTGACCCATCTCCTAGAGAAATGGAAATCAAAACAAAAATAAACAAATGGGACCTAATAAAACTTAAAAGCTTTTGCACAGCAAAAGATACTATAAACAAGATCAAAAGACAACCCTCAGAATGGGAGAAAATATTTGCAAATGAAGCAACTGACAAAGGATTAATATCCAAAATTTATAAGCAACTCATGCAGCTCAATAACAAAAAAACAAACAACCCAATCCAAAAATGGGCAGAAGAACTAAATAGACATTTCTCCAAAGAAGATATACAGATTGCTAACAAACACATGAAAGAATGCTCAACATCATTAATCATTAGAGAAATGCAAATCAAAACTACAATGAGATATCATCTCACACCGGTCAGATTGGCCATCATCAAAAACTCTAGAAACAATAAATGCTGGAGAGGGTGTGGAGAAAAGGGAACCCTCTTGCACTGCTGGTGGGAATGTAAGTTGATACAGCCACTATGGAGAACAGTATGGAGGTTCCTTAAAAAACTACAAATAGAACTACCATACGACCCAGCAATCCCACTACTGGGCATATACCCTGAGAAAACCATAATTCAAAAAGACTCATGTACCAAAATGTTCATTGCAGCTCTATTTACAATAGCCAGGACATGGAAGCAACCTAAGTGTCCATCAACAGATGAATGGATAAAGAAGATGTGGCACATATATGCAATGGAATATTACTCAGCCATAAAAAGAAATGAAACTGAGTTATTTATAATGAGGTGGATGGACCTGGAGTCTGTCATACAGAGTGAAGTAAGTCAGAAGGAGAAAAACAAATACCGTATGCTAACACATATATATGGACTCTAAGGGAAAAAAGTGTCATGAAGAGATTAGTGGTAGGACAAGAATAAAACACAGACTTACTAGACCATGGACTTGAGGATATGGGGAGGGGGAAGGGTGGGCTGTGATGAAGTGGGAGAGTGGCAGGGACATATATACACTACCAAATGTAAATTAGATAGCTAGTGGGAAGCTGCCACATAGCACAGGGAGATCACCTCTGTGCTTTGTGACCACCTAGAGGGGTGGGATAGGGAGGGTGGGAGAGAGGGTGATGCAAGAGGGAAGAGATATGGGAACATATGTATATGTATAACTGATTCACTTTGTTGTAAAGGAAAAACTAACACACTATTGTAAAACAGTTATACTCCTATAAAGATGTTTAAAAAAAAAGAAAAAGAAAAAAAAAAGAAAGCAGTAGGCAGGTGGAGGTCAGTGAAGGCTGCAGAGGCAAACCTGATTAGACCTTGAAGAATGATTAGAATTTAAATAGATTGGGGTGTAGCTCTTCCAACAAGGGCCATAACAGAAGTGAAGGTGTAGTGAGTGAAGAATTAATGTGACTTATTTTGGAGACTGACATTCTCTTCCATTATGAAAAATGATCCCACAAATAAAATCACCTTGCTCTATCAAAAATTTAATACATGGCTGGAAGTAATTAATGAAACACCGTGTAATCGCTGCTTGGTAGAGCAATCAGGAATCATGTAGCAGTATTCGCTAATAAGGTAATTTAAACTCATTTTCAAGGATGAGAAGAACTGAACTCTGAAGGACTTGTTGATATGATTCCACTTGGCCTCGACAGCATCCTCAGTGTTCTGCTACCCAAGGCATATGGTGCATATTTATACGGCTCCATCTCAGGGCTTACATAAATTAAGGCTACACGTTTGCCCTTCAGAAAGTAAAATAAGCAATTTGCTCTGAAAACCATAAGAAGTTTTCCAAACCCTACCTCTGTGCATCTAGTTATCTACCACAAACACAGAGTTCTGAAAGATGAATTCTGTAAACAGTGAAAGTGCTAATCACTCTTCTTTAACAAGCTGACTTTTTCAGAATTTATGTAAAACACATAAAGAGTGCACAGTTTAAATTAAAGGTTGGGATTGACATATACACGCTACTAGGTATAAAATAGATAATCAACAAGGACCTACTGTATAGCACAGGGAACTCTACTCAGTACTCTGTAATAACTTATATGGGAAAAGGACCTGAAAAAGAATGAATATATGTATATCAATAACTGAATCACTTTGCTGTGCACCTGAAACTAACACAACATTGTAAATCAACTATACTTCAATATAAAATAAAAAAGTGCACAGTGTAGAACCATCAATCTTTACTTTTGCAGATTCCTTTCAGTGTATCCACAGAAATCTCTGGATGTTCCTTTTTGACCAGTTTGGGAGAGGAGGTGATCCTCCTTTTTTAAGACTTGCTATCTAAATTGTGGGCAATTTCCTTAACCTTATATGTAACATGAGGATAATTATACGGTCTGTCCCACAGAGTTGTACAAATTAGAGCATATTTAATGTACAGTAGTTTCCACAATGACCACATATACTAAACACCAACTGAAAGGCACTTCTTCTTCTTGTTATTATTTTTCTTTTTCAAACTGGATTAAATGAATTTGAGAGAACAAGGTAAGCCCTCAGGGAAAAGGGAAGAAAACTAACATTCATTGGGTTCATATTATGTGCTCAGTGGCTCAAGTGGCTTATAGATAGATTCATCTCACTTTTTGGCTGAAAAGTGGTGTTTCAGCCATATGCAAAGACTGAGCTTATACATTACTTATAAAATTTAAAGGATTTTTAACAAAATAAGATACCTGATTAATGTTAAAATGTACACCTCACTTTCTGCTATCATTTCAACCCTAGTGGAGTTGACCTGATGTTACAGATTTTAGACAGCGATAGAAAAATCCAGTTTTTTAAATCTCCTAGGCTGGTGAGAGACTGTAAGATCAAGTGGTTATTATGACCTTTGCATGGGTAAATATAAGCAAGTTATTTTGGAAGTCTCTAAAATGGTGTTATTTAAGCAAGTCTTTATTTAGGCTGTTGCCCTTGAGGAAGGAGTTTGCTTTTTATTTGTATTAGAAATTGCAGTCCTTTGATGGCTTTTTGTGATTAGCACGTATTGGATGCTTCAAGTATTTCTTATTGAGATGATATAATATGATCCCCTCTGTTTTGTGTCTTCAAATATATCTCTGAATGGCCACCTGAGAAGGCATTTAGCAGAAACACTTGTTAATGGATTTTTTTCTTCTCCTGAGTTTATTTCTAATGGAACAGATAATCACATATATTTCCAAAGTGCTTTTTATCCCCACATACTGCAGAGCTTTTTACAAACTAAATGTAATTCTGAAATCACCTGTCCCATCTCAACTATGCAGTTCTCTCTGGTGTAGAATAAGAGCAACAAGGGAAAGGAGTAATTCAGAGAGGATTCCAGGATTAAGACAGGACTTGGGGGGGTGGGGGGGCATGGAATTGTTTCTGTTGGAAATGCTGACTGCATGGCCTTCAAGCTGAATGCAAATCAGCACTCCAGGAATGAACCATTCTGCTCTGGGCCAGAGTTCATGCTCTACTCCCACTCTCTTTTGTTCCACATTCATGGAGAGCCTTTGGCAATCAAGCCAGGAGACAGTTTTAGTTATGGAGAAGAGTACAAATTGGGCTGAAGAAAAATCAGGGGAATTAGTTGCTTCGATATAAAAACATAAATATTATTTCATTGTTTTCCTCTTCCACTCCTGATTATGAAAACCATAAAGTAACGTAGCTTATTTTTAAAATTTTGTAAAAGTGAATCACATACTATGCACTATTTTGTGTCAGTTTCTTTTGCTTAAAATTATGTTTGAGATTCATCTAGGCTTTGGATATAGTGGCAGTTCATGTATTTATACTTGTTGATAGTATTATATTGTGTAAATATACTAGTTTATTTTACACAAACACCCCCCACCCCGTTCACCTGTTCAAGGGTGTATGTAACATACAATGGCATTTAATTTAAATACATAAAACAGATTTCATGTTAACCAAAAGAGGATAAAGTTAGCTCCTTGCCAGTTTTTTAAATGGATGAGGTAAATTGCAGAATATCTACAAAACAGGGTACTTCATAATCAGATCAGACGGAATATTCTCAAAAAGGGTTTTTCTGGGTTTTTTTGACTTGATGGTGTAGAAGAAAAGATATAGAGGAGTTAGGCTGCCAATAGGTAAAAGTCCAATTGTGCATGTGTTTCTTGGTAGCTACTTCATTAAAGCTGTCCCTCATTTTTCCTATATACCTTATTGGTACATGCCAGGTGTGTAGGATGTCTAATATACGTTAAAAATAGCAATAAGACACAAACTGGAAAATAACATCCCAAGCAACTATTTGCCTTGGGAACAAAGCAGTACACAAGATACTAATTTATTGCTTATATGCTTCAAAAAACACATCGAAACTACCAACTAAATAGTAACAACATTTGACTGAGAAATGTCAGGATACATAAAGTCTAATTATATCCTGATGAATAGTCAAGGTGTACTTTCAGTGGAGAACCATATTTTTTCATATTCAGAGAAACTTTCTGTGATGTAGTCTAAAGAAGTTTTATTTTATTGTCCCACGCTACTATGCTGCCACCATTTGTAAATTTTGCTCCTGTAGTTAGTTGTCTTCTGAATGTTTCTTTGGATTAAGCCTGTGCTTATTCAGGGTGGAAAATGGGTATGCTGAGCTTTACACAGGCTAATAAAATGAAAACATTGAAGCAGGTGTATAGCTATTTTCAAACAAAATTTCTAATGTAAATATACATATTAAAAAAGAGAGGCTCCCGTGTGAGGCCGCGGTGACACATGAGGTAGGAGGCACATATGGCGGCTGAGCGGTTGCGGCCGTTGTTGCAGTAGACGAGGCAACCACCACCGGTGCGCACCATGGCCTCCATGGTGGCACAGGTAGGCTCCAGGTCCAGACATCACCTACGTAGAGGCCTTCTCAGCATCCATTTCCCTCTTCTGTGGCCTAAGGAAGGATTCTGACTTTCCTGGGATGGGATTACCATCTTCCCCAGAGTTCACGGGAGCCATCCAATCGACACCACCTGCCCACCACACCACGGCCCAGTGGTTTTCAGAGCATGGTCCAAATTTCAGCAGCATCAGCAGCATCTGGGAACTTGGTAGCAATGCACATTCTCAGGAGTCCACCTACTCAGGACCTGCTGAACTGGCAACCCTGGGAGTGAGACACAGAAAGCTGTGTGTTACCATGCCCTCCATGTGATTCTGATAAAAGATAAAAACCTAACTATCAAAAAAAAAAAAAAAAAAAAAGAATAAATCGTAAGGGTATAACAATGGATTATCACCAGATGAACACATCTATGTAATTAACTTTGAAATCAAGTAGAATATTACTAGCACTTGGGAAGCTTCTCTTTTGCCCCCACCTTGATTCGTTCCCTTTCCTGTTCCTCCCCTGATTGCCAACAACATAAATTTTGCCTGTTTTAAAAATTTTATAGAAGTAGACTTGTGTAGTATGTATTATTTTGAATTGGCTTCCAGGTTTTGGACAGAGCTGTAGTTAATTGTGTTATACTGGTGAATAGCATACGTTGTATGAACATACCATAATTTATTTACATCTTCTGCTGTTAATGGATATTCAGGTTGTTTCTAGTGTTTTGCTATTATAAACATTGTTACTACAAACATTTCCTACACCTATCTTTTGATATACACATATCTTCATTTCTCTTGGTTCTATAACTTGGAATAGAATTGTTGGACCTAGGATATTTTTTATCAATTTTAATATTAATACATACTGCTGGAGAGGACCTTCAAGGTGGCAGAGGAGTAAGACGTGGAGGTCACCTCCCTCCCCACAAATACATTAATACATTAAAAACACATCTACATGTGGAACAACTCCTAAAGAACACCTACTGAATGCTGGCAGAAGACCTCAAGACTTCCCCAAAGGCAAGAAACTCCCCATGTACCTGGGTAGGGCAAAAGTAAAAAAGAAAAAAAAGAGACAAAAAAAAAATAGGGATGGGACCTGCACCAGTGTCAGGGAGCTGTGAAGGAGGAAAGGTTTCCAGACACTAGGAAGCCCCTTCACTGGGGGAGACAAGGGGTGGCGGGAGGGAAGCTTCGGAGCCACGGAGGACAGCACAGCAATGGGGTGCAGAGGGCAAAGTGGAGAGATTCCCGCACAGAGGATCGGTGCCGACCAGTACTCACCAGCCCGAGAGGCTTGTTGGCTCACCCACCGGGGTTGGGGGTGGCTGGGAGCTGAGGCTCGGGCTTTGGAGGTCAGATCCCAGGGAGAGGACTGGGGTTGGCTGTGTGACTGCAGCCTGAAGGGGGCTAGTGCACCACAGTTAGCCAGGAGGGTGTCCGGGAAAAAGTCTGGAACTGCCTAAGAGACAAGAGACCATTGTTTCATGGTGCATGAGGAGAGGAGATTCAGAACACTGTTTAAATGAGCTCCAGAGATGGGTGCGAGCTGTGGCTATCAGCGCGGACACCAGAGACAGGCATGAAATGCTTAAGGCTGCTGCTGCCGCCACCAAGAAGACTGTGTGCAAGCACAGGTCACAGTGCACACCTCCCCTCCCAGGAACTTCTGCACCCTGCCACTGCCAGGGTCCCACGATCCAGGGACAACTTCCCTGGAAGAACACACGGCACACCTCAGGCTGTTGCAACATAATGCAGGCCTCTGCCGCTGCAGACTCGCCCTACATTCCATACCCTTCCCTTCTCCCGGCGTGAGGGAGCCAGAGCCCCGCTAATCAGCTGCTCCTTTAATCCTGTCCTGTCTGAGCGAAGAACAGTTACCCTCAGGTGACCTACACGCAGAGGTGGGGCCAACGCCAAAGCTGAACCCCAGTAGCTGTGCGAACAAAGAAGATAAAGGGAAATCTCTCCGTGCAGCCTCAGGAGCAGCAGATTCAATCACCACAGTCAACTTTATGTGCCCTGGATCTGTGGAATAACTGAATAGACAACAAATCATCCCAAAATTAAGGCAGTGGACATTGGGAGCAACTGGAGACTTGGGGTTTTCTGTCAGTGACTGACTAGTTTCTGAATTTTATGTTTATCTTCGTATAGTTTTTAGCGCTTTTTATCATTGGTGGATTTGTTTATTGGTTTGGTTGCTCTCTTATTACTTTAAAATTTTTCTTATTTTATAATATTATTTATTTTGTGTTTAAATTATTTTATTTTTTCTTTCTTTCTTTTTTCTCTCCCTTTTCTTCTGAGCCGTGTGGTTGACAGGGTCTTTGTGCCACAGACAGGTGTCAGGTCTGAACCTCTGAGATAGAAGAGCCAAATTCAGGACATTAGAACACCAGAGACCTGCCGGCCCTATGTAATATCAGTCGGTGAGAGCTCACCCAGATACCTCCGTCTCAACACTAAAACCCAGCTCCACTCAATGACCAGCAAGCTACAGTGCTGGACACTCCATGCCAAACAACTAGCAAGACAGGAATACAACCCCACCCATTAGCAGAGAGGCTGCCTAAATTCATAAGTTCACAGACACCCCAAAACACACCACTGGATGAAGTCCTGCTCACCAGAAAGACAATATCCAGCCTCATCCACCAAAACACAGGCACCAGTCCCCTCCACCAGGAAGCCTACACAACCCACTGAACTAACCTTACTCATTGGGGCAGACACCAAAAACAACAGGAACTAAAAACCTGGAGTCTGCGAAAAGGAGACCCCAAACACAGTAAGTTAAGCAGAATGAGAAGACAGAGAAATACACAGCAGATGAAGGAGCACAGTAAAAACCCAGCAGACCAAACAAATGAAGAGGAAATAGACAGTCTACCTGAAAAGGAAATCACAGTGATGACAGTAAAGATGATCCAAAATCTTGGAAATAGAATTGGGAAAATACAAGACACGTTTAACAGGACCTAGAAGAACTAAAGAGCAAATGAACAATGATGAACAACACAAAAAAATGAAATTAAAAATTCTCTAGAAGGAATCAATAGCAGAATAACTGATACAGAAGAACAGATCAGTGACCTGTAAGATAAAATAGTGGAAATAACTACTGCAGAGCAGAATAAAGAAAAAAAAAATGAAAAGAATTGAGGATACACTCAGAGACCTCTGGGACAATATTAAATGCCCCAATATTTGAATTATAAGGGTCCTAGAAGAAGAAGAGAAAAAGAAAGGGACTGAGAAAATATTTGAAGAGATTATAGTGAAAACTTCCCTAATATGGGAAAGGAAATAGTCAATGAAATCCAGGAAGCACAGAGAGTCCCATACAAGATAAACCCAAGGAGAAACATGCCAAGAAGCATATTAATCAAACTATCAAAAATTATATACAAAGAAAAAAATATTAAAAACAGCAAGGGAAAAGGAACAACTAACATACAAGGGAATCCCATTAAGGTTAATAGCTGATCTTTCAGCAGAAACTCTAAGCCAGAAGGGAGTGGCAGGACATATTTAAAGTGATGAAAGGGAAAAACCTACAACCAAGATTTCTCTACACAGCAAGGATCCCATTCAGATTTGACGGAGAAATTAAAACCTTTACAGACAAGCAAAAGCTAAGAGAATTCAGCACCACCAAACCAACTGTACAACAAATGATAAAGGAACTTCTCTAGGCAGGAAACACAAGAGAAGGAAAAGACCTACAATAACAAACACAAAACAAGTAAGAAAATGGTAATAGGAACATACATATAGTTACCTTAAATGTAAATGTATTAAATGCTCCAAGCAGAAGACACAGACAGGCTGAATGGATACAACAACAAGTCCCATACATAAGCTGTCTACAAGAGACCCAGTTCAGGCCTAGGGACACATACAGACTGAAAATGAGGGGATGGAAAAAGATATTCCATGCAAATGGAAATCAAAAGAAAGCTGGAGTAGCAATTCTCATATCAGACAAAATAGACTTTAAAATAAAGACTATTACAAGAGACAAAGAAGGACACTACATAATGATCAAGGGATCAATCCAAGAATAAGATGTAACAATTGTAAATATTTATGCACCCAACATAGGAGCACCTCAGTACTTAAGGCAAATGCTAACAGCCATAAAAGGAGAAATTGACAGTGACACAATCATAGTAGGGGACTTTAACACTCCACTTTCACCAATGGACAGATCAACCAAACTGAAAATAAGGAAACACAAGATTTATATGACACATTAAACAATATGGACTTAATATTTATGTGACTTGCCATGCAAAAACAACAGAATACACTTTCTTCTCAAGTGCTCGTGGAATATTCTCCAGGATCGATCATATCTTGGTTAACAAATCAAGCCTTGGTAAATTTAACAAAATTGAAATCTTATGAAGTATCTTTTCTGATCACAATGCTATGAGACTAGATATCAATTACAGGAAAAAACTGTAAAAAATACAGGGAGGCTAAACTATATGCTACTAAATAACCAAGGGGTCACTGAAGAAATCAAAGAGGAAATCAAAAAATACCTAGAAACAAATGACAATGAAAACATGATGATCCAAAACCTATGGGATGCAGCAAAAGCAGTTCTAAGAGGGAAGTTTATAGCAATACAATCCTACATCAAGAAACAGGAAGAATCTCAAATAAACAATCTAACCTTACACCAAAAGCAATAGAGAAAGAAGAACAAAAAAGACCCAAAGTTAGCAAAAGGAAAGAAATCATTAAGATCAGATCAGAAATAAAAGAAAAACAAATGAAACGATAGCAAAGATCAATAAAAGTAAAAGCTGGTTCTTTGAGAAGATAAACAAAATTGATAAACCATTACCCAGACTTATCAAGAAAAAAGGGAGAAGACTCAAATCAACAGAATTAGAAATGAAAAAGGAGAAGTTACAACTGACACTGCAGAAGTACAACAGATCATGAGAGATTACTGCAAGCAACTATATGCCAATAAAATGGACAAACTGGAAGAAATGGACAAATTCTTAGAAAAGCACAACCTTCTGTGACTGAACCAGGAAGAAATAGAAAATATAAACAGACCAATCACAAGCACTGAAGTTGAGACTGTGATTTAAAATCTTCCAACAACCAAAAGCCCAGGATCAGATGGCTTCACAGGCTAATTCTATCAAATATTTAGAGAAGAGCTAACACCTGTCCATCTCAAATGCTTCCAAAATAAGGCAGAGGGAAGAACAGTCCCAATCTCATTCTGTATGCAGAAAACTACCCTGATAACGGAACCAGATAAAGCTGTCACAAAAAAAGAAAACTACAGGCCAGTCAGTATCACTGATGAACATAGATGCAAAAATCCTCAACAAAATAGTAGCAGATGGGATCCAACAGCACATTAAAATGATCATACACCATGATCAAGTGGGGTTTATGCCAGGAATGTGAGGATTCTTCATTATACCCAAATCAATTAATGTGTTAAACCATATTAAAAAACTGAAGGAAAACCATGTGATCATCTCAATAGATGCAGAAAAAGTATTCGACAAAATTCAATGCTCATTTATGATTAAAGCCCTCCAGAAAGTAGGCATAGAGGGAACTTACCTCCACGTAATAAAGACCATATATGACAAACCCACAGCCAACATTGTTCTCAATGGTGAAAAACTGAAAGCATTTCCACTAAGATCAGGAACAAGACAAGGTTGCCCACTCTCTTAACTGTTATTCATCATCACTTTGGAAGTTTTACCCGCAGCAATCAGAGACAAAAAAGAAATAAAAGGAATCCAAATCAGAAAAGAAGAGGTAAAACTGTCACTGTTTGAAGATGATATGATACTATACATTAGAGAATCTTAACGATGCTACCAGAAAATTATTAGAGCTAATTAATGAATTTGGTAGAGTAGCAGGATACAAAATGAATGCACAGAATTCTCTTGCGTTCCTATACACTAATGATGAAAAATCTGAAAAGGAAATTAAAGAAACACTTCCATTTACCATTGCAACAAAAAGAATAAAACACCTAGCAATAAACCTACCTAAGGAGACAAAAGACCTGTATGCAGAAAACTGTAAGTCACTGATGAAAGAAACAAAGGTGATACAAAGAGATGGAGAGAAATACCATGTTCTTGGATCGGAAGAATCAATATTGTGAAAATGACTGTACTACCCAAAGCAATCTACAGATTCAGTGCAATCCTTTTCAAACTACCAATGGCATTTTTCACAGAACCAGAACAAAAAATTTCACAATTTGTATTGAAACACAAAAGACCCTGAAGAGCCAAAGCAATCTTGAGAAAGAAAAACGGAGCTGGAGGAATAAGGCTCCCTAACTTCAGACTATACTACAAAGCTGCAGTATTCAAGACAGTATGGTAGTAGCACAAAAAGAGAAATATAGATCAATGAATCAGGATAGAAAGCCCAGAGATAATCTGACACACATATGGTCACGTTATCTTTGATAAAGTGGGCAAGAATATACAATGGAGAAAAGACTGCCTCTTCAATAAGTGGTGCTGTGAAAACTGGACAGGTACATGTGAAAGAATGACATTAAAACACTCCCTAAGACCATACACAAAAATAACCTCAAAATGGATTAAAGACCTAAGTGTAAGGCCAGAGACTATAAAACTCTTAGAGGAAAACATAGGCAGAACACTCTATGACATAAATCACAGCAAGATCCTTTTCTGACCCACCTCCTAGAGTAATGGAAATAAAAACAAAAATAAACAAATGGGACCTAATGAAACTTAAAAGCTTTTGCACAGCAAAGGAAACCACAAAAAAGTCGAAAAGACAGCCCTCATAATGGGACAGAATATTTGCAAACGAAGGAACTGACAAAGGATTAATCTCCAAAATTTACAAGCAGCTTATTCAGCTCAATATCAAAAAAACAAACAACCCAATGCAAAAATGGGCAGAAGACCTAAATAGACATTTCTCCAAAGAAGATATCCAGATTGCCAACAAACACATGAAAGGATGCTCAACATCACTAATGTTAGAGAAATGCAAATCATAACTACAATGAGGTATCACCTCACACCAGTCAGAATGGCCATCATCAAAAAAATCTACAAACAATAAATGCTGGAGAGGGTGTGGAGAACAGGGAACTCTGTTGCACTG